>NC_047092.1:164446192-164751300 GCF_902459505.1 Geotrypetes seraphini | reverse complement strand
AAAATAAGGGGGTCTTTACTAAGGAATGCTAGCTGATTTAGTGCACGCTAAATCGGCTAGCGCGCCTTAGTAAAAGACCCACTAAATGCCAAATTAAGAAAGCATAGGATCAAGAAACTGGCAACAAGATCTTATCCCAGGACAAGCAGGCAGCATATTCTCTACATGTGGGTGATGTCACCAACGGAGCCCCCTAGCGGACGTTCTCGCAAGCAGACTTGCTTGAAGATCTTCAAGCTTGCGAGTGGACAGCGCATGCGCGAGTGTCTCTCCCGCCCGACCTAGGGCATGCATCTACTCAGCGTGGCCTCAGTTCTTAAGTTTCCGCAGAGCCAGGAGCACTGCTCCCTTGCTTTGCGCAAAATCATGCCTCTTTGCACCGCGGCTTGCATTTGTTTTCAGGTTAGTCGCTGTGCTCGCGTCTTTTGTTTTTCACTTTGTGTCTTTTTGCCGGGTTACCGTTCTTTGTTAGGCCGCTTGGCCTCGCGGGGCCGCGGCGGTATTTTTTCTTATTCCTGGCCTCATATCGGGTTTAAAAACTGCACCCAGTGCAACCAGGTTATCTCAATCACCGACCTGCATCGTTGGTGTGTGCAGTGCCTTGGCGCGGATCACAGTGCTGAGGCCTGCCCTCATTGTGCGACCTTGCAACCGCGGGTGCTTCGGAGAGTGGCCAAGATTCTTCAACTGTTTGGTCCCATGGATCATGCGGGACAGGCCTCGAGCTCGGCCCCGGCGTTGGGGGCCTCGGCCTCGAAGGCCGCGACCTCGGCTCCTCCTGCTACCCAGGCCTCGGGTAAGTCTCCTCTTGCCTCCTCAGGTGTGCCGGCAAAGCCTATCTCGGAGTCTCATGTGAGTGCCGCTTCATCGGCCTCTTCGAGACATCATTCAAAGTGTTCCTCCTCACATAGGGAATACTTTTCCTCGAGGTCGCCACCGAAGGAGCGCACTGCTGCACCTCCGACCCAACAGCCCCTGGTCTCGGTGCCTATGTTCGAGGACATGCTTAAGGCTATCCTTACCATGCAGCATTCCTTGGTGGTGAGCCAACTGGTCCCGGCCTCTAGTCAACTGGCCTCGACCTCGACCCAGTCCCGGTTTGACCAGCCTGGGCGTTCTTCCCTTGTCTCTCGGGGTCGTGCTCGGAAGTCTCGCAGACTGTCCTCGAGTGACTCTTCCTCCCCGGAGTCGGGGCATGTGGCCTTTCGGGCGTCATGGAAGGGAACCCGCTCCTCGGCCTCATCAAGGCTCGCTCCTTCTAAAAGGCTTCAGTCTTCTCTGCTCCTCCGGGGCCAGGCTCCGACCTCGAGACCCGCGGGGCATCTGCTGTCTTCAGCTTTGGAGGCGGGTCCTCGCTTGACCCCGTCCTTTTTGCTTTTCCCGGGACGCCAGCTGGATGTTTCCCGGGTGATTGCCTCGAGCCATGAAGGGGAGTTTTCCTTTGCTCCGTCCTCCCCGAGGCTTCACAGACTTGTGCCCCGGACGCCGGGATCCTCCCCAAGTCACTTTCCGCTGTAACCAGTACTGTGGTCCGCTCGATCGGGACTCCACAGCACCCCTCAGTGCTTACAAGAAATAATAGCACTTGCATGTGACCCGGCCTGGAGTCACCCTGCAGGCCTGAACCGACACCAATCAATAATAAAAAAAACAAAATTCTCCCAAATAGGTTGAAATACAAAAATGCTTCACTTTTATTCTTTGGCAAAGCGCAAAAGTCAGTGTATTATGAGTCCAAACAAAAAGGTAAGTAGACCCCAAAACTTCAGACAATCCAAACTCAAAAGAAAGAGCAACAAACAATTCAAATATAAAGTCCAACTGCTTTTTCTTATTTCACACCTCTGAGGTTTGGGCTCACCTCAGAATTTAAAGCAGCCTGCTCCCAAGCTGGTTATTCAGTTCATTCAAAACAATAGGGTTCAAGGCACTGGATACCCTATACTCAGTGCTACCTTAGCTTCAGAAAACTACTCAAAACGCACCTTTTCCGAGAACAGGCCCTTTAACCCCCTTCCACCGGCAACTACCCCTATCCTACACTCTCCCCGCTCCTATTGCTCCCCCACTCCCCCTACTTGGTTTCTCTCCTATCTTCTTTTACCTTCCATCCATACCTTTGTTGCTGCTTGTACTATTGATAAAACTGTTAAAGCGCTCCCACGCTCCCTTCTTTGTTGCTGTAACTTTGTCAAAATTTTGTAAATCCATGTGTCAGCACGGATCTTAATTAATGGATGTGAACCGCCTAGAACTTATTGGGTGTGGCGGTATACAAGAATAAATTGTTATTATTATAGTGAAGCTTCTGGCAGACATTTACTAAACTGCCAGGCACAGGAGAGTGTCACAGGTTTGCTTTTTATCTTGCTATAATATAGCCTACAAAATGCCCTCCCAGGTAACAGCAAACCTCTCCCAAATCAGACACTATCAGCTTCACAGCAAAAATGCAAAACAGTAAAAAAAAAAAACCCAAAAGATCCCAAAAGGTTCAGCTTCAACAAACAGTCTTTCTCAAACAAAGCAAGCTGAAAACACACTCACCGTTTCCTCCAGTTAGGACTTGCAGCTGGTAGAAAGACCAACCTCCATGGCTACTTCACCAGTACTTATTTCCTCAGGCAAGTTGTCCAGTTCCATCGGGAGATCAGAATCAGAAAAGACTTAATCCAGCATTTCTCCGGCCTCCTGTACCTCCATAGGTGAGGCTGGATCACCCTTGCTTGGCCCGAGGAGACTCTCGGGGAGGAAAGGTCTCAACCTTCTCCCTAGCCTGCCTATCTGCTTGCTCTCAGCTGCTGGTTTTTGTACTCTAAGGGTACACCCTATTCTACATGAGTCAGCAGACCTGCCTGGGGCTCTTAGGCTCCTCCTGTGGTGACCTAGATACTGCTCATTCAGGAGATCCTTGGAGATTTCAGGCTCCCCCTGGCGGTTAACCTGAAAATCATCCCTATTTTCCTTAGAACAACCCTTGTCCATTCCCTTCCGGGTTTTATTCTGTGTCTTAGCAGGAACTTTAGCTGGAACCAGGTCAGGCACAATGCCTGTCTGGTTCCACCGCGGTGCCGTTCTTCCTCGCCCATGAGGCATTTCAGTAGAGCCTCCTTGGTCTCTCGTTCTCGAGACTCCGAGGCTCCTGCTTATTACTCGAGGGAGGTTTCTCCCTCTTTCTCTGCTGCCCCCAGATCTCGTTCTGGGTCTCCTTTGGAGGATGAGTCTTCTCCTCGTAACTCCTCCTTCACTCGGTTTATTTCTGATATGGGTAAGGCCTTGAAACTGGATCTCCAGTCTGAGTCCCGCTATACCCAGGAATACTTGGCAGAGATGGGGGTTCCTCACCCGCCCCGTGAGGCGCTGCGCTTGCCGCAGCATCAGGTTCTTAGGCAGACTTTCCTCCGGAACCTGGAGACGCCTTATGCAGTTACTGCCAAGGGGTTTGAGAATGCTCAGCTTTCCCACCAGTCCTTGGTGGTCGAGTCTTCCTTGAAAAAGTCCAACCCCTCGAAGGTGTACGTGGCGGTCCCTCCAGGCCGGGAGGGGCGTACGATGGACAACTTTGGTCGTCGCCTTTATCAAAATTCAATGATGGCGAACTGTGTCCTTAACTATACTTTTCCTTCACGTCCTATCTCAGGTACTGTGTGGACGCCCTCCACTCGTTCCAGGCGGTTGTGCCGCCTTATGGGCGTCAGAAGTTTCAACTTCTCGAGGAGACCCTCTCCCAGTTCCATCTCTATCTGTTTCAGGTGGCTTACGACACCTTTGAGTTGTCCTCGAGGGTCACGGCCTGGCTCAGGATTGTGGATATGGACCCGAACCTCCAGGATCATCTGGCCAATCTCCCTTGTGTGGGGCATGAGCTCTTTGATGATTCCATTGAGGCTGCCACTAAGCGCCTCTCGGAGCACGAGCGGTTTTTCGCCTCGCTGGTATGACTTAAATCAAAAACTCCTCCGGCTTGGCCATATAAGATCCCTCCTCGGAGGTACCCGCAGAAATCTACTCCTGCATTCTCTCGGCTGCCTCCAAAGCGTCCGCAGCAGCAGTGCCCTGCTAAGGCCCAGCCGCCGGCCCCAGCGAAGCCAAGGCCGTCTTTTTGACAATTCCTGTATGAGCCTGCTGGCTCCCTTCCTTCTGGAGCCTTCCCCCCTTCCCATCGGGGGTCATCTCCATCACTTCTATCCTCAGTGGGAACGGCTTACCACTGACAGTTGGATGCTGTCCATTATCTGGGACAGGTACTCTCTCACTTCAGTTGCGTACCCCCGGAACTTCCAACAAGAGAGTTTCCTTCTGCCAGGTCTCAGCTACCTCTTTTGCAGGAAGCTCAGGCACGCCTTCGCCTACGTGCGGTCGAGGAGGTTCCTCCGGATCAGTGGAATACAGGGTTTTATTCCCGGTATATTCTCGTTCTCAAAAAGAAGGGAGATCTGCGTCCGATCCTGGACCTTAGGGTTCTGAACCCTAAGGTATCTGGTCAAGGAAAAGTTCAGAATGCTCACCCTTCCTACGTTGTATACCCTGATGGATGAGGGGGACTGGCTGTGCTCGTTGGACCTCAGGGAGACTTACACGCACATTCTAATCCATCCGGCCTCCCACCGGTACCTGAGATTCCGGGTGGGGGATCTCCACCTCCAATATCATGTTCTTCCCTTTGGCCTGGCGGCCTCGCCAAGGGTTTTCATGAAATGCCTGGTAGTGGTGGCTGCGGTTCTGCATCTCCGCGGGCTTCAGGTGTTTCCCTACCTCAACGACTGGTTGATCAAAGCATCATCTCGCCAGGAGGTTCTGTGAGCGACGAATCAGACTATTTCACTCCTCCAGAGTCTTGGCTTCGAGGTGAACTTTCCCAAATCTCACCTCTGTCCGTCTCAGTCTCTCGAGTTTATCAGAGCGATCCTGGACACGGTTCGTCTCCGCTCCTTCTTGCCTCAGCCTCGTCAGGAGGCCCTTGTTCGTCTTTGCTAGTGGGTGGCCCTTCTGTCCTCGGCCCCAGCTCGGCTAATGATGGTCCTCCTCGGCCACATGGCCTCCACGGTTCACGTGACTCCTTTTGCCAGACTTCACCTCCGTATTCCTCAATGGACTCTGACGTCCCAGTGGAACCAGATCGGGATCCTGTCTCTCGACCCATTGTCGTGACTGCTTTGTTGAAACAGTCTCTCCGCTGGTGGATGCTCTCTTCCAATTTTTCCAGAGGTTTTCTGTTTCATATTCTTCCTCCGCAGAAGATCCTCATGATGGACTCAGCCTATGCTTGGGGAGCACATCTGGACGGTCTTCGCACCCAGGGTCTCTGGACCAGTGCCGACCGCCTTTGTCACATCCATCTGCTGGAGCTTCGGGCGATTTTCCACGCTCTGAAGGCTTGTCATCACCTGCTTCGCGACCGTGTGGTGCTGGTTCGCACGGACAACCAGGTTGCCATGTATTATATCAACAAACAGAGGGGCACTGGGTCCCTGTCCCTGTGCCAGGAGGTGATGCGGCTCTGATTGGGCTATTCGCCGCAACATTTTCCTTCGGGCGGTCTACATTCAGGGCTGGCGCAATTGTCTGGCGGACAGGTTGAGTCGTCTTCTGCAGCCTCACAAATGGTCTCTCCATTCCTCGACCCCGTGTCAGGTGTTTGCTCGTTGGGGGACTCTGGATGTCGATCTGTTTGCGTACCCCCTCAATCACAAATTGCCTTGCTTCTGCTCCAGGGTTTACACCCCTCACAGGATCGAGGCGGATCCCTTTCTTCTGGATTGGACGCACAGGTTTCTGTATGCGTTCTCTCCTTTCCCTCTGATTCTTAAGACTCTCGTCCGGCTCAAGTCCGCACACGCCACCATGATTCTGATTGCTCCTCGGTGGCCCCGCCAGCCATGGTTCTCCCTTCTGTTGCAGCTCAGTTCCAGGGAGCCTCTTCTTCTGCCTGTTTTTCCTTCTCTGCTTACGCAGAGTCGGGGATCTCTGCTTCATCCCAACCTGCAGTCTCTGCACTTAACAGCTTAGTTCCTAAAGACTTAATGCCCTCGTTCCAATTTTCTCAGTCTGTGCTGGATGTCCTGGAGGCCTCTTGGAAGGAGTCCACTCACCAGTGTTATCATCAGAAGTGGACTCGTTTCTCTTCTTGGTGTGCTCGGCTGTGTCAAGATCCGCAGTCTGCCTCCTTGTCTTCTGTCCTGTTACACTTGTCTGGCGCTGGACTCCAGTCCTCATCGATTCGAGTCTACCTCAGTGCCATCGCTGCTTTTCATCAGCCGATTGATGGGAAGCCTCTCTCTGTACATCCCGTGGTTTCCCGCTTCATGAAGGGACTCTTTCACGTTCATCCGTCCATTAAACCTCCTCCTGTGGTTTGGGATCTCAATGTGGTCCTTGCGCAATTGATGAAGCCCCCGTTTGAGTCGCTGACACAGGTTCATTTGAAGTTTCTCACTTGGAGGTTGTGTTTCTGGTTGCTCTCACTTTTGCCCGTCAGGTCAGTAAGCTTCAGGCCTTGGTGGTGGACCTGCCTTTCACTATCTTCCATCATGATAAGGTGGTTCTCCGTACCCATCCTAAATTCTTGCCTAAGGTTGTTTCAGACTTTCACATCAACCAATCCATTGTCCTTCCTGTGTTTTTTCTGAAGCCCCATTCTCATCTTGGAGAAGTGGCTTTACATTCTCCTCACTGTAAGCGTGCGCTGGCCTGCTACTTACAGCGCACCGCTCCTCATCGTACTGCTCCCCAGCTGTTCATCTCTTTTGATCCTAATTGCTTGGGGTGCTCTGTTTCTAAGTGGACCATTTCTAACTGGTTGGCCGCTTGAATCTCTTTCTGTTATGCTTAGGCTGGTCTCTCCCTGCCGGGTCGAGTCACTTGCCACAAGGTCAGAGCGATGGCATCGTCAGTTGCTTTCCTCCGCTCGACTCCACTTGAGGAAATCTGCAAGGCTGCCACGTGGTCCTCGGTTCATACATTCACCTCTTACTACTGTCTGGATCTTTTCTCCAGACGTGACGGCCATTTTGGCCAGTCAGTTTTGCAAAATCTGTTCTCCTAAATTGCCAGCTCTCCCTCCTTCCCATTTTGTTTAGCTTGGAGGTCTCCCACATGTAGAGAATATGCTGCTTGCTTGTCCTGGGATAAAGCACAGTTACTTACCATAACAGGTGTTATCCAGGGACAGCAGGCAGATATTCTCGCAACCCACCCACCTCCCCGGGTTGGCTTCTTTGCTGGCCATCTGAACTGAGGCCACGCTGAGGAGATGCATGCCCTAGGTCGGGCAGGAGAGGCACTCGCGCATGCACGGTCCACTCGCAAGTTTGAAGATCTTCAAGCATGTCTGCTTGTGAGAACGTCCACTAGGGGGCTCCGTCGGTGACATCACCCACATGTAGAGAATATCTGCCTGCTGTCCCTGAATGACACCTGTTACGGTAAGTAACTGTGCTTTTTAAGAAATTATGTTACTCAGCAAGCTTTTGAACTGAGGGTGGTTGAGGCAGATGATTATCTGTTATTAGAAAAGCATATGGGACATGTGTTTCAGAAAGTCTTGAGAATCTGATGTAAGACTATATTGTAATATATATTTTAATTATGTGTGTTGATTTTGTAACATACTAAACACACTTTAATCACGCCAGTAATTTACTGGGGATATCTGCCTGTCAGCATAACAGAGTCGGGAAGATTTCCTATGATTAATTCAGTCTGCATAGAGACAGAAAGAAGTGGAGAGAGCTGACAAGCAGCATACGTCTAAAAGATAAGATAAGCTTGCTTTATTGATTTTTTTGTTATATTTGCTGATATTGAGTTCTGCAACTGCCAGTGCTTTAAAACAAATAAAATAGAAATTGCAAAGAAAGTTTCAGGAACAGTCAGTGCTCAAGAGAAGTAAGGAGCACTGAGGCCAATGATAGAAGTTTGGAAGGGAGCTATAACAGTCTTTTAAGTTCTGAGGAAGAGGTGATAACCGTGATAGCTGCTGTTAGCGCAATCCAAAAGTAGCTGCCGTTAGTGCAATCCAAAATGGCAAGTTAGAGGATTCATTAATAGCACAGGAAAACTATTGCAACATGCCACACCCTGGAAGGGAGCTATAACAGTCTTAAGATCCCTTCCATAGCTCTGGAGCAACGAGGCTTCTGAGGCCAGTTTATTCTGTTCCTTAAAGCATATTTGGCAAGAGGTTTGAATTAGAATAGGCAGATATCTCCAGCAAATTACTGGAGTGATTAAAGGGTGTTTTGTGTGTGATTTTTACTTCAGTACCTCCTTTAGTGGGCTTTTTTTGATGATTTTGTAAGCCACTTAGGATCTTGGCAGAGTATAAAATGTTTTAAATAAATAACCTCCCTTTTACAAAACTGCGATAGCGGTTTTTTAGGGCAGGCCACAATTCCTATAAGCGTCGGGAGCAGCGCAGAGCATTCAGCACACCGGCCTGCACTATAAAATGCTATCGTGGTTTTGTAAAAGGGGAGGTAAGAAAAGAAAAAAATGCTGAAATATTTTAGAAGAAAAAAAGAAATTAAAAAATGGAAGAGAATCAAAAGACAACTAATATTTATTTAAAACACTGAAATAAAAGCTTACTGTTAAAATGTGGAATATATCTCATATTGATTCTCTCCAAACTCTCGTGCAAATCGACTCTTAACATGGTACAATAAAGAAATCTGAAAACATCTGAGTCTATTCCCTCCCTAGAGAGGGGGGGAAGGGGGGATTTTTGGGGGTTCATGGGGATAGGGGGAGTTGATATAAAAAAAGACACATGACTTGGTACTGTTATGTATTATTCTAGCGGATTTCCCGCTTCTTTTCGGTGTATAGAAACATAGAAGATGACGGCAGAAAAGGGCTACAGCCCATCAAGTCTGCCCACTCTGCTTACCCACCCCCTGTCTATGCCCTAATGACCCAATTTCCTTATCTTGACCCTCGTAGGGATCCCACATGGGTATCCCATTTATTCTTAAAGTCTGGCACGCTGTCTGCCTCGACCACCTGTACTGGAAGCTTGTTCCAATGATCAACCACTCTCTCTGTGAAGAAATACTTTCTGGTGTCGCCATGAAATTTTCCGCCCCTGAGTTTGAGCGGGTGCCCTCTTGTGGCCGAGGGTCCCTTGAGAAAGAAAATATCATCTTCCACTTCGACACATCCCGTGAGGTACTTAAATGTTTCGATCATGTCTCCCCTCTTCCTACGTTCCTCAAGAGTGTAGAGCTGCAATTTGTTCAGTCTCTCTTTGTACGAGAGACCCTTGAGCCCCGAGATCATCCTGGTGGCCGTCCGTTGAACCGATTCAATTCTGCGCACATCTTTACTGTAATGTGGCCTCCAGAATTGCACACAGTACTCCAGATGAGGTCTCACCATGGCCCTGTACAACGGCATTATGACTTCAGGCTTTCGGCTGACGAAACTTCTATTGATACAACCCAATATCTGCCTTGCCTTAGATGAAGCCTTCTCCACTTGATTGGCAGTTTTCATGTCTGCACTGATGATTACTCCTAAATCTCGTTCTGCTGAAGTCCTAGTTAAAGTTTCTCCGTTCAAAAGTTCTCCGTTCAAAAGTTTCTCCGTACAAAATGTATTTTGTACTTTGATATTTTGTCATGGTTCTGCATTGTTTCAGTCAATAAAAATTGTTTAATCATAAAGAAGTCTGAAAACAAAACATGCTGGGAATGCATACATGAGGAATGCTTTTTAAAAATGATACGGCTCTTCTTCAATAGCTGATCTCGCACAGGTATCTTGGGTCATCATTTGATCTCTAGATTTCAGTTACCACAACTTCAGCTGGGCATCTTCACAATGTAGCTTCAGTTCTACTTGAAGAGAAACAAATCAGCAGATCAACACTGTCATAAATATTCTTTACCAGAAAATACCATTATTTACATTTTTCTTTATTTATAACTCCTGAAAGACAACATACAACACTGGCTGACCACAGTGATTCTTCTGTGGATGAGGAGATTCAAGGCAAGCAATTAAAGTTCATAAGAACATAAGAATAGCCATCACGCCCAGTAGCCCGTTCTTGCGGTGGCCAATCCAGGTCACTGGTACCTGGCCAAAACCCCAAAAGAGTAGCAACATTCTATGCTACTGATCCAGGACAAGCAGTGGCTTCCCACTGATTTTAAGAAAAAAAAATGGTATAGGAACAATCCAAATGAACACAAAATCTCACTTTGAGGTAACAGAGTGTAAGAAAGGAGAGGTAGAGGGTCTCAGAAACCTGCTTGGAATTAGGAAAAGAAGCTTAAACCAAGACTGACTTTTCCCTCTAAACCACCTCCTCCCTGTTTTGAAACTCTTCTGCTTAAATCCAAATTTATTTATTAATATTCTTATTTAACATTAACCAGCAGAGAGAATTATATCACTTATCTTTAAGAATGCAGGTATCCAAAAGCCCGAAGGGACACATTTTGCCAACTTTTGTGGCTTTATCAAGGGTTCACTGTAGGCACTGCATATTTTAGAAGTATGCATCCCACATCTTCAAAGGCTTTGAACTTTACACCCATGGCTGAATTATTGACATCTCATCCTCACGACTCCTTTGTTGTGCCTTAATTGTCTCGTCGTTGAGGCCTCCTTGGGCTCCCTTTTTTGGTGGGATCGATTTAAGACTCGACATGTACGTGATTCGGCCACTATGGCCTGCCTCAGGAGTCTATGTCTTGAATTTATAAAAGAAAATAATGTCTACTATGTTATAGATGTTGTACTTGAAAGAAAATAAAAATTGAAATGTGTCTTCTCGTGGAAACAAACTGTCAGGGAAATACTTTTGAAAATCAATAGGAGGAAATATTTTTTCACTCAGAGAAAAGTTAAGCTCTGGAACACGTTGCCACAGGTTGTGGTAAGAGTGGATAGTGTAGCTGGTTTTAAAAAAGGTTTGGACAATTTCCTGGAGGAAAAGTCAAGGTTTCAAGGTTTTATTACAATTTCATTTGATCGCTTATCCAATTTCTAAGCGAGTTTACAATATAAAAAATAAAAGAAAAAACAGAACATGAACATAATAAAAATGCCATTAACAATACCATTAACACATATACAGAGAAAAAAAAATTATAGAGAAGCATCAACTAATACATGGCATATTAAAAGGGGATAAATATGACAGACAAATGGGAGTCAAAAGGAAATAGGGTTAGAAATGCAAATTGGATAGCAACGAAAGCCAAATAAGGAAAAAACCAAAAGGAAAGGGCTCATTGCTGCTTAATTCCTTAAGGGAGTTAAAAGGATACTGTAAATTATTAAAATGTTAAAAGCTTCTTTAAATAAATGACTCT
The DNA here is from genome assembly GCF_902459505.1 of Geotrypetes seraphini. Classification (NCBI taxonomy): domain Eukaryota; kingdom Metazoa; phylum Chordata; class Amphibia; order Gymnophiona; family Dermophiidae; genus Geotrypetes; species Geotrypetes seraphini. The sequence goes on along the minus strand of NC_047092.1, from coordinate 164,739,976 downwards.
TGAGTAGGCTTTTGAAAAGTTCAAGATTAGCTTCTTCCCTTACGAGAGCTGGTAGAGTATTCCAAAGTTGTGGGGTTACGACTGAGAAATGTTGTGCCTTTTGGTTCCTATTATACAAAGGGAGGGGACCGTCAGCAATTTACGATTAAACAATCTAAGACTGCGGGGTGGCTCATATTGGATAAGATATCTATCAATAAATTGGGGCAGTTTAGAATGAATTGTTTTAAACATTATTAAAGAGATTTTGTAACAGATTCTTTGATTAATTGGCAGCCAATGGGCATTTCGAAGTAGGGGGCTTACGTAGGCGTCTTAATTCTGGATTACTCCTGTAAATAAACTGTTACAGTAATCTAATTTTGCAATGATTAATGAATGAACCATAATGTTAATGGATTTTGGTTCTAAAAATTTAGAGATTGATCGAATCAGTCATAGCTTGAAAAAACATGATTTGATTACACAACTTATATGGTTAGTTTTTTTAAATCAAATATAACCCCTAGTCCATAGTCTGTTATTGAGAAAGACATGGGGGAAGCCAATGCTTGCTCTGGATCGGTAGCATGGAATGTTGCTGCTCTTTGGGTTTTTACCAGGTACTGGTGACCTGGTGACCTGTATTGGCCACCATGAAGATGGAATCCTGGGCTAGATGGACCATTGGTCTGACCCAGTATGGCTATTCTTATGTGAGCCAAGTATAGGCAGTTAAGCCATTGTAACATCACTGATGAGGTTGGCTCTGAGGCACTATCGAATGAGGCATTAAGACATCACAAGCTCAGCTCTGAATGTTACTCTCATTGGGGTTCTGGAATCTTGCTACTCTTTGGGTTTTGTTCAGGTACTGGAACTTGGATTGGCCACCGTGAGGATGTACTACAGGGCTTGATGGACCATTGGTCTGACCCAGTAAGGCTATTCTTATGTTCTTAAGACACATTTCAATTTTTTATTTTTATTTTCTTTCAATAATATAGTTGACATTATTTTCTTTTATAAATTCAAGATACATAGTCCAGAGGCAGGCCATAGTGGCCAAAACATTGTATGTGTAGAGTTTTAATCGATGCAATAAAGAATTGAGCACCACAGGTCACCTTTGCTGTTTTTTCTTATCTTTCTAGCTGTTCTGTTCTGGAAGGGGTGAGGGAAAGAGGTGGCAAGCTATAGGTAGACACAGTGAAAGAGGGAAATTGAGGACTGAATAATAAAAAAGAATTTAGACAGAGGCAGAAAATAAATTGAGAAGGAAGACCAGGGAAGAACAGGAGGAAGGGAGCTGAGAGAGAGATGCCAGAGCAATGGGGGAAGGAGAGGAGACAGATACCAGACCAATGGGGGTGAAAGGAGAGATGGAAGGGGAAGGCATACAGTTTCTGGAAGGGGCATAGAAGGAGAGAAGATGCCATATAGGGGTAGAGAGATGGCAGACAGTGGATGGAAGGAAGAGAGTAACAAGAAGATGAGGAAAGCAGAAACCAGAGAAGACAAAGGTAGAACAAAAATTTTCTATTTATTTATTGCTTTAGGAGACATGTGTCACTGTTTCTGTGGTATTTCATTGTATGTAGAGTTCAGTTTCTTGCTGGTTCAATTTAACCTTTGTCTATATATTTCTATTTTATCCTCCCTTTTACAGAACTGTGGAACGTTTTTTAGCGCCAGCCATGGTGGTAGCAGCTCTGATGCTCAGAATTCTATGAGCGTCAGAGCTGTTACCACCGTGGCTAAAATCCACACTACAGTTTTGTAAAAGGGGGAGGGGTAAGTTTGTGATGACATTCCATACTAGACGAAGTTGTTTTCTGTGTTCTGTGTGTTCGAAAGACATGGTTTTCTGTTAGGATTGATCTGTACTAGTCTGGCTTGTTTAGTTTTACAATGGTTTTGCTGTTGTACTTCTAACTGCAGTATGTAAGATGCTGCCTTTTCCTAGGTACTCATGTGTGACATATGGCTTGTTACTAAAAATCATGTTCTCGTAAAGATGGGGGGGGTGGGGATGCCAAAAAATGATGGGCCCCGGATGTCACACATGCTAGGTACGCCACTGCTGACCCCATATACCTTATAATGAAGACCACACACCATTTTAGTAGCCTTCCTCTGGACTGACTCCATCCTTTTTATATCTTTTTGAAAGTGCAGCCTCCAGAATTGTATGCAATATTTATAATGAGGTCTCACCAAAGTCTTATATAGGGGCATCAATACCTCCTTTTTCCTACTGGCCATTCCTCTCCCTATGCAACTTAGCATCCTTCTAGCTTATTGCGTTATAATAAGATCATAGGAGCAGTACTGACAAAAAGCAGGGAAACACTCTCTGTAACAGGCACCGAGAACAAACGGAAGTAAAAAGATCATTAAACCATGTTTCCCCCCAGCCCCAAATACCTTGAAGCAGTAGAGCCGAAAGTATGCTCTGTTCTCCTTTTCTCAGCAGCGATCTGGTTTAAAGCAGCAAGCTCTGCCCTCAGACAAAGCCCCATCCGGCCCAAATAGCTACATTCTACCCCCTCCGAACAATAATGAAAAGTCGACTCAGCAGCATCAAAACCGCAAAGCAGCAAGCTCCGCCCCCCACGACTAGAGGGGGAGGGGAGAAGGGAGGAGCGCGAGGAGGGCAGGCGTTACCTAGAAAACTGCAGAAGAATCAGGAACCAAGGAGCGCGAGATCCACGCCCTTCAAGGGGAGGGGAGTGTGGGCTGAAGGTAGCATTTCCAGTTAGCTGGCTTTCCCGCCAAATGTAGTTATTTCTGAAGCTGGCTGTAGGGATTTCTTTGGCCAGTATTCACTAATACGACCAAATATGCGTTCTAAACCTCAGAAGTCCATAGGCCATTAATGAGATGGCTTGGGGTTAATCCACTGCTTATACCTAGGATAAGCAGCATAGAATTGGTTTTGCTACTAGGTGCTTGTGGCAATTCTTGTGTTCTTAGTGTTCCGGACGCCTCTCTGTGTATTCCTAGCCTCATTCTGGGTCTCTAATACTGTAGCGTTTTCTTAGTGCCTGGGATCTCCCAATAGCTCCTACCCCCTTCCCTCGTCCTCCGCCTGTGTGCGTTCCAAGCCTCATTCTGGCGTCAACGCCTTCTGATTCTTTTACAAAGATGATGCTTGAGGTGATAGCTGGAGAGTGAGGAGTTAGAATAAACTGTCTTTTGTTTACATTTTCTTTGTGGCAGACTGCTTTATTTATTTATTTATTTTTCTTTGTTTGCAAAAGCTCACACCAGCTAGGGGAAGGAAAGTGTAGCCGTCAGGATAGAAGTGGATTTTTTAGTCTGCTACATTCCTAGAAGAGTGTATCCCTTGCCCACCTGGGGTTTCACAGCTTCCATGTGCTACATCTTTCCTTTGGGATACTGAAAGCAGGGCTGGGAATATTTTTGTTTTATCTCTGTGTGTTTGGGGATATGCTTTGTTCCTGTTTGAAGGATCCCCAAAACTCTCGCGGTGGCACAGCTATGCTAGGGTAGGTGTTTCACTAGATTTGTTTGTAATAGGCACTATTAAAAAAAAATGTAAACCCAAGATAATTTTACTTTTTCACTGTCAGCAGGAAAGTGGTGCTGGCAGGTTATGTGCTACACAAAGTCCACAGCTTGCTCAAAGAAAGAAGAGCTGCTGAGACAGCAAGGGGACTTATAAAAAAAAGTCCTCATAAATCATAACGTTTAAAAAACAGATTCCCCCCACCACCCCTTGCACACAGTGAATGAGTTTGCTTAGTATGAGGAGATGCTCAAGCACTATATCTAAACAGCTGGCTGGCACCTGTGCCTTAATGGGTTTCAGTCACTGATTTAAAATTATTTTATTGTACATATGGAATAAATTATATGCAATTGTATCAGTGGATTATTTTTCAAACTTGGTATATTTCAACAGAATAAAGAAATGGGTTATCACTACGATGACAAGTTATTTATGGTACTGGGTTTTTTGTGTCAAGATTGCTGGGCTACTTTTTGTAAATGAGTTGTGCGCTTAGGGTTTTATTATAGAGAGCGTGAATTCGCAGGCCTTGAGCATGCACAGATGCTCAAGGCCCAGCAAGAAGAGAAGGCCAATCTTCGGGCACCGGCACCAACACACAGGACATGCTGGTGCCGAGGCCCAGATGACAGTAAGAAGCGGGTTCGGGTGGGTCTAGGGGACTTCAGATTGCGGCGGGAGGGGGGGTGTTGAATCATGGGGGTGTGGGGGTGCCGGATCATGGGGGGGGGGTGCCGGATTGCAGGGGGGGGGCTTCGGGGGGGAGCAATGCCGGTTTTCGGGAGGGGGGATAGAACAGCGCTGCTGGCCTCGGGGGGGGGGGGGGGGGAACGTATCAAAGCGACTTTCCATTATTTCCTATGGGGAAACTCACTTTGATATTTTGGTTTACGAGCATGCTTCTGGAATGAATTATGCTTATAAACCAAGGTACCACTGTATATTCGTGATAGGAAGAAGTGCAAAAGTGGCATTGTGAGACTCAAAGGTGTAGGGGAGGAATATGTAGAAGCTGATAAAGAAAAGGATGAAATGCTTAACAGATATTTCTGTTCTCTGCTCATGGCTGAAGCGCCAGAAGCAGGACTGCAGAAGACAAACGTGAATAGACCCTGATTGATTTTCAGAGAGTTGTGTTCATGAGGAGCTAGCTAAAATAAAAGTAAACAAAGCAATGGGACTGGATGGTGTACATCCTAGGGTGCTGAAGGAATTTAGGGAAGTTCTGGTAGCTCCGCTGACTCACCTTTTCAATGAGTCTCTAGAGTCAGGAGTGGTACCGGAGGACTGGTGAAGAGTGGATGTGGTCCCTCTCCACAAAAGTGGAAGTAAGGAAGAAGTAGGGAATTACAAGCTGGTAAGTCTGACTTCTGTGGTAAGCAAATTAATGGAAACACTTTTAAAACACAGAATGGTCAAGTTTCTGGAATCCTGTGGATTACAGGAGCGGAGGCAACATGGTTTCATTAGAGGTAGGTCTTGTCAGACGAATCTGATCAATTTCTTTGACTGGGTGACCAGAGAATTGGATAGAGGATGTGCTCTAGATGTGGTGTATTTAGATTTTAACAAAGCCTTCCACACTGACTTCTAATAAATAAACTGAGTGCTCTTGGAATGGGTCCCAAAGTGACGGGCTGGGTCAAGAACTGGTTGAGTGGAAGGTGACAGAGTGTAGTGATCAGTGGAAATCGCTCTGAGGAAAGGGATTTTACCAGTGGTGTACTTCAAGGTTCTGTTCTTTTTAACATTTTTATGAACGATATTGCTGAAGGGTTGTCAGGTAAGATTTGCCTCTTTGCAGATGATACCAAAATCTGCAATAGAATATACACGCCGGATGGTGTGAATAACATGAAGAAAGACCTGAGATTTGGTAGCTAAAAATTAATGCTAAGAAATGCAAGGTCATGCATTTGAGCTGCAAAAATCTGAGGGAATGGTACAGATTAGGGAGTAAAGAGCTTATGTGCACAACGGAAGAGTGGGACTTGGGTGTGATTGTATGTGATGATCTTAAGGTGGCCAAACAGGTTGAAAAGGTGACGGCGAAAGCTAGAAGGATGCTAGGTTGCATAGGGAGAGGTATGGCGAGTAGGAAAAAGGAGGTATTGATGCCCCTGTATAAGACTTTTGTGACACCTCATTTAGAATATTGTGTACAATTCTGGAGGCCGCACCTTCAAAAAGATATAAAAAGGATGGAGTCGGTCCAGAGGAAGGTTACTAAAATGGTATATGGTCTTCATCATAAGGCATATGGGGACAGACTTAAAGATCGCAATCTCTATATTTTGAAGGAAAGGCGGGAGAGGGGAGATATGATAGAGATGTTTAAATACCTACGTAATGTAAATGCACACGAGTCGAGTCTGAAAGGAAACTGCAATGAGAGGGCATAGTATGAAGGTAAGAGGTGATAGGCTCTGGAGTAATCTAAGGATGGCTCTGATCTCCAGAACATTTATCGACAAAGACTTCTCCTTCGGGGACCAACTGCCCTGCGCAGAGTGACCAAGACACTGAGCTTCCCAGCCGAGGAGATTGGCGTCCGTGAGAAGTGCCATCCATTGGGGCTGATCCAGATTCAATCCTGGGCGGTACATTCTGTTCTCAAGCTGTGGGGTTGATCTTATTTACCAGTGCAGCTTTGTGGATTTATTTCCAGCTTTATATCCCCTGAAGAAGCCATCAAGTGAAACGGTTAAGGCCACCGTTGGGATAAGATAAGTGCCTTTACATTCACTGCTTTGCTGCTGGTTGTTGCCCACTGAGCATTTTGTGGTTTGAACAGCTTGATTTTTTACTTTAATTAGTCTTGTACTTCTCCCGAGTTCCTTAAATGCTTTCACACACATAACACAAAGGAGGGTTTATTGACCCATGATAATATCCTTGTTCCCTGATGTGCCCTTGAATTAAGCCATGAGCTTTGGGCACGGGGACATTTGAGGTCTTTTCCCCCTCCATAGTTAACACCTTCATTATTTTGTGTTCATTATTGCTTTGATATTTCTTTTTGAATACATTTTGCCTTCACTACTTTGGAGTGATTCTATAAAGAACCACACCTAAATTCTCATGTGTGCAACCCAAAAGAGGATGTGGCCGTGGTGGTGATGGGGCGGGGGCAGTCATGGATATTCTCAAAAGTTAAGTGCAGTATTACAGAATTGGGGGAATGTGCACTCAACTTGTATGCCAGGATTTATGCTTGTTTTCATTAAGCATAAGTTCTGGTACCATATTTTAGTTGTAGTAATCAGTGATATGCACTGTTCCAGAAAGGGCACTCATCTCAGAATCCTCTTTATAGAATAGCCCACCTGGGCTGTTTCCCAGAATCCAAATTTGTGTGCTATTTACTAAATCAATCCCTTTTTGACTAATTTTCAAAGGTCGCAGCCTTCTTCCTCAGGTCAGGAATGAACAAATGTGACAATATAAGAATATACTCATTTAAGTGAAATATAAAAGCATCCCAATGACAATCTGATGATAGTGCACAGTAGTGAGGGGTAGTGCTGCCAGATTTCCGATTCACTTCGGGTGATTCGATTTGAATTGATTAATTTTTTTTTAAACCGTACTCACCAATTCACATTGGCCCCTTTGCTGCCGATCTATTTTTGCAAACCCATTCGGGCTTTCCCTCTGCCGGAGTCCTTCCATCTAATGTAACTTCCTGTTTTGCGAAACCGGAAGTACATCAGAAGGACTTCGGCAAAGGGAGCGTTGAGCGGACCTCTGTGCGCAGATCGGTGGCAGCAAGGTGATTTTTATATTGGTTGGCTGGCTCTCTCCTTCCCAGAAGCATTTCTCCTCTCCTCCCTGCATCTACCTTTTAATTACAGGCAAAAGTGGTGGTAGCGAATGCAATTCACTACCCTGCTGCTAGTCCAGGCCTCTTTTCTCCATTTGGCCACCCAAGCAGAAACAGGAAGTTTTTACTGAGGGCGGGCCACAGTGGAGAGAAGATGCAAGGATTAGCGGCAGGAGAACTCTGTAGATCACTGAATCATTACTGCCACCAGCAACATAAGGTAGATGGGGAAGAGGGGAGATGAACTTGGGGAAGTTGGTGGACTGGAGAGGGAGAGATGGACTTGGGGGAGAAGATGGGAGAGATGAACTTGGGGGAGATGGACTTGGGGGAGATGATGGAGAGGGGAGATGGGGGGGAAGAAATAATGGATCTAAAAACAAAGGAGAGGGAGAGAGATAGTGGACAATGGGATTTAGGGAGGGAAGAAATAGAAAGGGAGAGCAGTTGGACACAAGGGATGGTGTAGAGGAGGAGGGGAATAGAGATACTGGATAGGAGGGTAATTGAGAAGAGAAAGGGAGAGATGGTGGACTCTGGAGTAGTGGGGAAGGAGGGAGAGATGCTGGATGAAAGGGTAGTTGAGAAAAGGAGAGATAGTGGATCTGGGGACGGTGGGGTCCATCACTGCAGCTCCAGGGATGGAGACGAAAAAAAGGAAAGATGCTAGACCTCCTGGGGAAAGGAAGGGAAACAGAAGGGGAGGACAGAGATGGAAGACAAATGGGCAGGAGACCCTAGCAAGCGAGTTATCAGAAGACATTTGTTGCAGAGCCCAGGACCAATATGATTTGAATAATGACCAGACAACAAAAGGTAGAAAAAATAATTTTATTTTCTGTTTTGTGATTACAATGTGTCATATTTGAAATGTGTATCTTGCCAGAGCTGGTATTAGACTGCAAACGTGAGCTAGGATTTAAGAGAGAGAAGAAGTCTTTTTTATTTGTATATTTTGTTTACACCACAGTGCCAGTGTGGGTAGGAGAGGGCAAAGGGGGTAGAGTGGGTGAAGAAGCTATAAAATAAACCCATCAGGATGTTTGAAGAAAACACCCAATTGGGCAGGAAAATCGAATTGAAAAATCGATTCAAGAGGCTGAATCGAATCTAATTTTTTTCCCTGAATCAGGCAGCACAAGTGAGGGGTTGAACAACTGTGATATTGCCAAACATATGGAAGCTACAACCAAAACTAATATGTTTCTATCAATAGAGATTAAGAAATTCAATATAAAATGTGAGAAACCACAACACAGGAGCACTTGTTAAAAAAACAGTCAGTTCCTCCTTCAGCTGCTCTGAAGCAGGGTAGTGTCAAGAGAAATGGAGGAGTTGCTGCTTAAAATACTTCAAACCTAAGTTGGCAAAATGTTCTTTAAATGCAAACAGAATGTATTAAGGGATGCTGGATGCACTTCTGAATTTCTACTGTGCAGAAAGCAGCACAGCTTTTAGTTCCCAAAGTAGACAGCATGCTCAGGAATGAGCAGCCTCTGCTGCATGCACTGTAAATATTAATTCCACTTCTGACCTTGTGGTGTGGTTTTATGCAATGCACTAGGCAGACATGAGTCACAAAGCTGCCCCACAAACAATTGGAAGAGCCCAATGTATATAATCCACATTCTAAACTATGCAAACTGGATGTACCAAGTGGTCTTTATATGCCAGCACATATTGGGCGGTATTTTATAAAGCTACACTACCAAATTTCTGACTAGTGTGCAAATTTGGATGCACAAGTTTATTTATTTTTTAGTATTTGTATACCACTTGTAGCCTAAGTGGTTTACATTCAGGTACTCAAGCATTTTTCCTTATTTGTTCCAGTGGGCTCATACTCTATCTAATGTATCTGGGGCAATGGGTGATTGAATGACTTGTCCAGGGTCACAAGGAGCAGTGTGGATTTGAACCCACAACCTCGGGGTGCTGAGGTTGTAGCTCTAACTACTGTGCCACACATTCCCCCAGTATTTGTATACCACTTGTAGCCTAAGTGGTTTACATTCAGGTACTCAAGCATTTTTCCTTATTTGTTCCAGTGGGCTCATACTCTATCTAATGTATCTGGGGCAATGGGTAATTGAATGACTTGTCCAGGGTCACAAGGAGCAGTGTGGCTCTAACTACTGTGCCACACATTCCCCCAGTTATATAACAGTGCCAGTTGTGTGCCTAACTTCATTGTTAAATTAAGCACCAATAGCCCTTAAGTGACTTTAATTAGTGCTAATTAACACTAATTAATTTGTAGTTAGGCATGTAACTGCACTTAAGGCACTATTCTAGCTCCTAAATGCTATAGCATACAGCTACAATGGAGGTATGCACATGGGTGGAGCAGGATGTGTCTTGTAGTTGCATGGGTTAGTTATAGAATACTATCACTTATGCACACAACTGTCTACTTTAGGTATGACCATTTACATCATCCTTTTACATGCACTTAATTGAATGGTAGGTTCCTAACATGGTAGGCACCTAGTCCAAAATGTCTACCAGAAAGTAGGCATGGCTAGGGGGTGAATCATGGGCTTGTTTTTCATGTAGGTGCCTGTTTTGGACTTAGGCACACCCATTTAGGCCAAGAAAACCCTGGCATAAATAGGGTGAGCCTAAGGTTAGGATGCCTATCGACACCTAAGCCCATGTTAGGTGCCACTAAGCATGACTCTATAAAGTGTGCCTGACTTATACAATCATGCTTAAGCACCACACTGCTTGGCAACCAATATGGGTATCTGTACATCCATGGCGATCAAGTATACTGGTACACTAGAGAAGGCAGTTGTCTTCCCTGTGGCCAATGGGATATTTCAACAGGACAATGCAACATGTCATACTGCCACAATTGTTCATGAGTGGTTTGCAGTGCATGATCAAGACTTCCAGCTTTCCTGGCCAATGAATTCCCCAGGCCTTAACTCAATTGAGCACATTTGGGACCATGTTGATCGACATGTTCGACAACTGGATCCATTACCACACACCCGTCAGCAGCTGTTGGATGCACTGCAGTCTGCATGGCTTGATACGTCTAGCAACCACCCAGCATCTTACTGTTACTCCAGTGGCATCTGGCTCTCGTCCATGCTGCCAGAGGTGGTTATTTTGGATATTAGCAGGTGGTCATAATAATGCGATTCTACTGTGTAGAATTACCCCCATTATGTTACAGCTTATTTTAATAAGAATACAATACCTGATGCTCAACATCTGTTATTAATATTGCACTAAACTGATTTAAAAAAAATCCCCAAAACAAGTATTAAGGGGGAATTCATCAAATGGTGCTAATCACGTTAGCGCACATTAGATGGCCATTATATTCCTAGGCACATCTTTACCATTTTAACACACACTGTTACTCTGTTGAATTCCCCCTTAAGTTCCTAAAAAGATTGTCTCTACAAAGCTCTCTCATTATTTCAGTTGTGCCATAATCATTCTCTTTTAAAACACCTAAATAAGAAAGGTATTTCAGGAGTCCTTCAGCGTCACTAGAGAATTTGTTCAAAGATACTGTAACCTTTGAGCTCCCAGGATTGATTCTTTTTATTACTCATACCAGTTCCACCCGTACCTTCATAAAACAGTTCACATGTTGATAAGACACGGTATAAATACACAAAAGCTATGCAGTTTGGAATACAGTGCTCTCCTTCCTGCTTCCTCTCTTACCTGCTTTTGATCTACAGTAAGCTTCATATAAGAAATTTGTCTGTAAGAAGAGAAGGTAAGCCAAAATATAAATGGGCTTGGTTGGGTCAAGACACTCTAAAGTCGGACAAGCTCGAATTTTAATGCTGGGACTGGAGGCAGCAGGGAAATCTACTTTGTTATACAAATTTAAATTTAAAGAACCTTTCATCACCATTCCAACAATAGGCTTTAATGTAGAAATGATTGAGACTGATAAAGATATTGCTTTGACCATCTGGGATGTTGGAGGGCAGCAGAAAATGAGGACACTTTGGTGCTACTACTTTGAAAATACAGATGGATTGGTGTACGTTGTGGACAGTACAGACAAGAACCATTTGGAAGATGCAAAGAAAGAATTTGAGCTTATAATAAAGAATGAATTGATTAAAAATGTTCCAGTGGTTGTGCTGGCAAACAAGCAGGACCTTCCTGGAGCGCTGAATGCTGAGGAGATCACCAGAAAATTAAACATGAAGAGATACTGCAGTGACCGAGATTGGTTTGTACAACCCTGTTGTGCCCTCACTGGCCAGGGCCTTGAGGAAGGGCTGGGAAAAATAAAAGAATTTGTGAAAAATTTCATGAACTCAAAAGAAGACACTTTCCTGATTTCCAAACAAAGTGTGTGCCTGCAAAAATCAAGACCTGTGGAACATGGGAGTAACTAGTCTTGCCATTTCTGGGATTTTGCTTAAAGATGGAACAGATCCAATGCACAAATAACTTGGAACAACCATAAGAAGCAAAAGGATCTAAATAGCAAAAGAAAGGGCACCACAGTACAGTGACTAATGCAAACTTTTACATAGTGTTCTTTGGTTGTCTGAACTAGTTGTTTCATCTGTTGAGAACTAGGAATAGTTTGCAATTCAAAAGGCTGCTGTAAATTAAGAATTCGTGTTTTGGTATTGTACATGGATTCAGGCTTTTGAACACTTCTGCTCCTGTAACCTGAGCATTTATAAGCCCATTAACTTTCTCTTCTGCAGTCAGATGATGCACAACTTATTTCTCAACATGCAGTTTTTAATTCCTGCACTAATTTATTGCATTATTTAGCCTTTTTCAGTTCTGTGGAACATACTGTGGACCTTGAGTAGTACATTTTTTTAAATTATTGCTCCATTCTTGGTAAAAACATATGAAGTGGTAAATGCATATTGTGTTAAAAACATCAGGCCAATATATGACTGCAATTACCGTCTCATGCATTACACAGCACTGAAGACCATCAGTTAAAATAAATATGTCATCTAATTTTAAAAAAAGCTGATGTTTGAATTTTACTTTACTGTATATTATTAATTGTACACGGCTTTAGACAGTTTAACAATATTTTAGTGAAAGGGATGTAGCCATAATCCTTGTATGAAGTGTCTATAACTGTTATACCAAAAGAGGGAAAAGATTCTCTTCTATATGCTAATTACAGCAGTGGCGTACCAAGGGGGGAGGGCAGAGGGGCGGTCTGCCCCGGGTGCATGCCCCAAGGGGGTGCACAGCTGGCCACCCACCGGGGAATAGGCTCCTGCCAGGGAAAGGCTTCCACTGCCGTCATCGGGAACAAGCTGGCCGAGTTCTCCCTTCTTTTCTTCCCTGCAGGGCCAACCAACTCTTGCCACCCGACGTCAATTCTGACGTCAGAGAGGACGTTCTGGGCCAGCCAATCGCTGCCTGGCTGGCTCAGAACGTCCTCTCCAACGTTAGAATTGACGTCGGGCGGCGAAAGTTGGTCGGCCCCGCGGAGAAGAGAAGCAGGGCAAACTTGGAGCCGGCCTGTTCCCGATGGCGGCAGTGGCAGCATTTTCCCAATGGCGGTGGCATGGGGGAGGGGAGGGAGAAAGAAAGAAAGAGGGGGGACAGGGAGCCAGAAAGAAAGGGGGCAAGGTGAAACAAAGAAAAAGTAAAAAATGGTGCACGGAGAGAGAGAGAGAGAGAGAAAGACAGACAGAGAGAAAGAAAAAAGGCATGGAGAGAGAAAGAAAGAAGGGGGCAGGGTGGAATAAAGAAAAAGTTTGGGGAGGGAATTGGGTCTGGAGGAGAAGAATCATACAGGAGGCTGAAAGAAGGGAAGAAATATTGGATGCACAGTCAGAAGAATAAAATGCAACCAGAGACTGATGAAATTACCAAACAAAGGTAGGAAAAATGATTTTATTTTCAATTTAGTGATCAAAATGTGTCTGTTTTGAGAATTTATATATGCTGTCTATATTTTGCACTATGGCCCCCTTTTACTAAACTGCAATAGCGTATTTTTAGCTCAGGGAGCCTATGAGCGTTGAGAGCAGAGTGGGGCATTCAGCGCAGCCCCCTGCGCTAAAACCTGCTATCGCGGTTTAGTAAAAAGGGAGGTGGTATATTTCTCTATTTTTGTATAGTTGTTACTGAGGTGACATTACATAAAGTCATCTGCCTTGACCTCTTTGAAAACCGACGGAATATAAATGATAATTAACATTTTCTCTGTGTACAGTGTGCTTTGTGTTTTTAAAATTTTATTGTTGGTAGATCATTTTGACTTGGCCACGAAGGTAAGGGGGAGGGAGGGAGGGGAGCTGCTGAAAACATCTAGTAATCCTTGTAGACTTGACTGTGCAGGGAATTATTTTTGTAAAATCATGTTTTGTTATGTGACTGGCATTATTTAGACTTTAATTTCTATGAATGAATAGAATGAAAATGATATAAAATTACTTGCTTGTTTTTATGTGCGTGTGCTGAAGGAAAGTGGAGAGAGAGTGGGCTGAGGACGCTGAAGGGAAATGGGGAAGAGAGAGTGGGGAGAAGATGTTGATTTATAAATTGACAATTGAACAGAATATTGTTTCTTTTTATACTTTAATATAATAAGTTCAATATAAAACAATTCAAGGCTTGTGTGGATGGAATCAGGTGGTTTGCGGGGATGGGGACCGAGCTTACGGGGATTAGTCCAATAAAATGGTATTTTCTTATTTCTCATTATTTGTTTTATTTTTATTTGTTAATTTGTAAAGTGGTGATTGTTATGTATCAGTTTTTTCAAATTTACATCTATTGTCTTTATATTTTGCACCGTATTAGAGGACATGTATTACTGTTTTTGTGGTGTTGTAGTGTTGCATTGTATGCAGAGTCTGGTTTCTTGGCGGTTCAGTTTAACTTTTGTCTACATATTTCTATTTTTAGTTTGATTATTCCATATTGGGCGAGGGTGTGTATGAAAGGGACATGGTTTGATATGCGGCGATTGCAACTGTACAAAATGCAGCGGTCAGACTACTTTGTGGACTGAAGATGTTCGACCACATAACACCTTCCTCCTATCGACTTCTACACTGGCTACCGATGGAGGCACGTGTGAAATTCAAGTCTGGTTGTTTTTGCTTCAAGGTACTTTATGGCTTAGCCCCTAAATATATAACAGACCTTTTCTCTTTCTCAACCAACAAAAATAGGCGAAGCTCACACCCGAACTTTGTTTCCCCACCGGTCAGAGGCTGTAAATTTAAGTCATCACCAACATCTTTTCTCACATCAAGCAGCTCTGTGGGGTAAAGACCTAGAACAATTACTCGCGCCTACTACCTATAGGGAATTCAGAAAACGTCTAAAAACACATCTGTTCCTGAAATATTTAGGAAACCAAGCTATACAATCCTAGCCCTCAACAAATGATCTCTAGAACTGTCAATCACCAAGTCTACACTTTGTTGATTCTACTCTATCTGTAACTTCTTTAATCATTGTAAACCGCATAGAACTTCACGGTCCTGCGGTATATAAAAAAACTGTTATTATTATAGCAACGACTGTACAGGATCAACTGACTGTGCAGGATCTGGCTTGTTTAGTTTTACAATGTATGTATTGGTGTTCTAGTGCTCACTGCAGTGTTTAAGATGCTGCCTTTTCCTAGGTACACTCTTGTTGTGCGATATGTGAATTGTTACTAAAAATCATATTTTTCATATAGATGGGGGGGTGTCAAAAAATGATAGGCCCCGGGTGTCACAAATGCTAGGTACGCCACTGAATTACAGACCTATTTTTTACTTTGATCCGATTATAAAATATTTACAAAAGCCTTGTGTGTATACAGAAAAATATATATCCCCCTTCTAATATACTCTGATCAAACTGGCTTCATAAGAGGTAGATATAGTTCTGCCAGTATAAGAAGATTGATTGATTTGATGCATTATGTAGAAATTATAGATATTCCAGCGGTGGTATTATCGTAAGGTGTAAAAAAAGGCCTGATAAACTTGACAGTTCTTTTTGTTTTATTAGTGGCCTTGGGAAAAGTTTTGGAATGGATTAGGGCTATTTATACGTTTCTTAAACCTTTAGTTATGGTTAAAGAACCTGCACATCTGCCTATATTGTAGAAACTTTTTAAGCTAGTTTTTATAATTTTCTGCATCAAAATTAGGGTAGTCACCAGGCTGTCCTTTTCTTAAATGCAGTATGCACTAATGTTAACTTATCATATATTTTCTCATGCATTTTCCCTATCTGTCCTGGCAGGCTCACACTCTATCTAATGTACCTGGGGCAATGGGGGATTAAGTGACTTATCAATACCCCTCTCTGATCAATTTATTCTTCTTTATATTTTTGAATCGTGAAGAATCTTCTGTACTTTAATCTGCTTCAAAATTACTTTACTTCGGAAGAAAAGAGCCTCAAAACCCCGTATGCTGCTATTTGTTTTAGGCAAACATACTAGAAAGGGTAGAAACCTCACTGGCTCAAAAACCTCCTGTCCCGACCTAATTACTTATGATGAGAATCAATTCTTCTTAATATCAACTATTTAAAGAGTCATAATAGCTGTCTTGGCAAGAATAAGACTGGGCAGAGACGGCACAAATAGAAAACATACAGAAGGAAATCCCGATCCAGATAAGTTGTTTTGCATACAGTTTTTTGAATGACTCAGAACTAGTCGCCACGTTCACTTGGTAAAAACTGGGTAAAAGTATGAAAAGAGAACCAAGTAACTGCCCTGCAAAGTTCATCAGGATGAATCCGTGAGACTCCGCCAATGACACAGCCACACTTCCAGTCAAGTGCGTGTTAAGCAAAATCGGCGGCTACTTGCCACAGGTGATGGAACTTGTGGAAATGGTCATTCAAATCCATTGAGTGATTGAAGCCTTGGCCACCGGCCAACCACAGCGAGGTGCAGCAGTCAGAATAAATAGGCGATCAGATAGCTGGAAAACATTAATCTTCTCCAAACAGTGGAGCAAGACTCCCCTGACTAGAGAATGACATGGGAATAAATTTGTCCCCATTCCCGCAGGAACTTAATTTCTATGTCCCATCCCCACGAGTTTTGTTGCTGTCCTTGTCTCACTCCTGTAAGCTCTGCCTTAATTGCACAAGCCTCGAGCACTTATGATTTTAAAGTGCTCGAGGTTTATGCAGATGTCAGAGCTTGCAGGAATGGCGCAGGAACAGGAAAAGAATTTGCTAGGATGGACAATGAGTTCCTGTGGGGAAAGGGAAAAATTTGTCCCCGTGTCATTCTCTACCCCTGACAGCCAACATGCGCAAGATCTGATCCTTTTGCTCCAAGCCTGTGGAAGGAAAAGCAGACAAATGAACTTCCTATTTTACATGGAAGGAAGAAACCACTTTTGGTAGAAAGGAAGGAAGGTATAGTATGGAGAAAACTCCCGTGTCTGGAAAATGGATAAAGGACACCCTGTAAGAAAGAGCCTGATGCCCCAAAAAATGCCTTGCTGAGACAACAGAGACCAAAAAGACAGTCTTGACTGTCAGATCTAGAAGAGAACATCCTTCAGTGGCTCAAATGGGGCTCTCCAAGGCCCTGCATAATGATGTTAAGATTCCATGAAGGGAAAAGAAAATGAAAGTGAGGTCGCAAACAAAGTGCTCCTCTTAGAAACCTGGACACAGCAGAATGAGCAGTAAGCGAACTAGCGCCTCTGCGCGCTCTAAAACATGAAATGCCTGCAACTTGAACTGTAAGGGAGATCACTGCTAATCCTGTTTCTAGACCCACCTGAAGAAAATCCAGGAGCACTGAAAAGGGAACCCTCTCAGGCTCCATGTGATTCATGGCACACCACTGTTGGAAAGCCTTCTAGGCTTTGGCATAAGACACCATGGTAGAGGATGTCATTGAGCACAATAAAAAAGAAGAAGAGATAACTACATCTGAAAAACCATGCTTTCTCCAAGCTGAGTGCACAAGAGCCATGGTGTAAGACCCAAGCACGTGGGATCTCCTTAGGCACCGGCCCCTGAGAAGATATCGATTAAGAGGAGGCCAGAGTCTCTCACCCCAGAGAAGATGGATGAGATCCACAAACCATGGGCGCTGAGGCCAGTCTGAAGCTACTAGAATCACCAGGCCAGGATGCGTTGCTATCCGACCAACCAGAGATTACAGAAGGAACATCATACAGGAGCTCATGAGCCAGCCAGGGCCAAACCCAGGCATCCGGCCCTAGCTTCCTCACTGTTCATCAACTGAAAAAGCGCCCGACCTTTGAGTTCTCTGCTGACGAATGAAAAAGCACCCAGCCTTTGAGTTCTCTGCCAACGACTGAAAAAGCACCCAGCCTTTGAGTTCTCTGCCGAAGCCAAGTCCCTCTGGGGCTGACCCCAGCATTTTACAATCAGATGGAACATCTCCTGAGAGAGGGACCATGCTCCTGGGTCCAAGAACTTTCAGCCTGAACACTATCTACTCTGGCCACATGGGCCGCCAAGAAAGACAGATGTGCTTCTGCCCAGTTTAACCCAGATGATCTTTCTGGCCCGAGAGAGCACTAGTGCTCCCTTGTGATGTACATATACCACCACTGTGGTGTCGTCGGAAACTTGCATTGCTGGTCCTTTCAGAAGGGCTGGAGAGCGAGTAGTGCCAGCCAAATTACCAGAAGCTCCAGACGAATGGTCAACCAATGTTTTGGACAAGGAGTTCACTGCCTCTGAATGGAGCGGGCCCCGCAGTGAGCCCGCAACCCAACAGGCTGGCATCCATCCTAAGAGTCATCCACTTGGAAATCAAAAGAAGCCAGCCCTGGCAGACAGCCTCCCCCAGAAGCTACCAGCTCCAGTCGCTGCTAGCTGGCATCGTCCAGGGGAGCAGCATCTGAAGAGGAAAACTCTGTGGAGACCACCGAGATAGGAGGGACTCCTGTAAAGGATGCATGGGCAATCTGGCCCAGGGGATTACCTCCAAGGAGGCTGCCCGAGATCCCAGAACCTGCAGATACAACCAAGGCTGCAAGAGCTGGATGGTCCAGAATTCTGATCTTTTGTTGAAGGGTCTGTATACGTGCCTGGAGAAGAAATACATGACCCTGCCTGGAGATGAAGAGAAGGCCCACAAACTCCAGGGACTGAGAAGACACGAAACATCTCTTCCTGATCTTGCCTGCAGGAGAGACACTACCATCTCCACCGCACTTTCATACATCTGACGAGACATAGCCCGGATCACCGTTGTCCTAGGAAGGGTGGACTTGGACCCCCTGCTGGATGAAGGCTGCCACAACTACCATAACTTTGAAAGTGCGGGTGCCGTTGCGAGAACAAAAGGGACTGGAAAATGGGACTAGAAATGGGGTTGCAAAACCTGTGATGCTCCGGGTAGATTGTAATATGGAGGTAAGCCTCTGTAAGATCCAAGGACACTAGAAACTATCCTGGAGAGACAGCAGCTATCACCGTGTACTCTGTTGCCATTCAGAAAAAAGGAATTTGCAAGAAGTGGGTGACCAACTTTAGATCCAGAATAAGCCAATCCTCCGAGCCTGTCGTTATACGATGAAGTTATTCGCGTAAGCCCCAATTTGTGTTCTGGAACAGATTCTAGCATCCTGATGCCTAAGAGGCATTGCAGAGAACTTCAGACCCTGGACTCTGTTCCAATTGATTTGGAGCTTGGGCTGTTTGTACTTGCAGCATGATAGCCAACTTCTTTTGGACTAGTTCTCTGATCTGGTCCTGTATGGAAGGCACTGGTACCGTGGATGTCATCGGTACAGAAGGTGCTAGGCATTTGTGACCTTGATGAGGAGGCACACCTTTGAGGGGACACCAGCTGTAAAGATGGAAAGCGTAGTTCTTTGCATTGCTTAGCATTCATTAATGGAGTTGATGCCTGAGACGATATGCCGGGATAGTGAAGTATGGCTATGCTTCTTAGCCTGTTTCGTAATTTATCCGGATGGTGGTACAGAAGGAGCCAGCATTAAGCAGGGCACAGATGCTCGTGTTGATGCAGATTAGCGCTTTTCAGTGTCTGATGCAGCAGACATTGTCAATGTTCCTGATGTCTCGAACAACTTTTCCTGATGAAGCAATTAAGCCTTCAAAGATGTTTTTTGAAGTTTTGAGCAGTGAAAGCAAGAGTTCACCTGGTTTTTAGTACCAAGGCACTGAAGACAATCAATTGTGTGGATCAGATTGAGATGATTTATTACAGCGAGTACACCTCTTAAAGCTGCTAGAAGGCCTTGACATTGAGGAAAAAACCACCAACAAGAGATTGAAGGACTCAATTGTCCTGGGCGTCAAGTTAGGCTATAGCCGAAAAAGGCTCGAAACACCTGGCCTAAAAACAGACTGAGGAGGGCCGAAGGCCCAAAAAAAGAAAAGGGGAAAAAAAACATGAAATAATTATTAAATAAGGTAACTTGAAAACTGAAGAAAGTGAGAAAAAATAAACTTGGGAAGGCACAAAATGAAGTTGAAGTGCTTTTGGAATGACTCAAGAACAATCAAAAAAACAACACGACTTCTTAGCTATGTGGAGATCTAAGAAGTAATGGTTCCATGAGCCTACCTTGGGTAGGAAAGCACTGGCGCATGCGTGGTACGGGCAGTCTCAAGACTTCTAAGAAATTTAAAGGGACAGTACACATTTGCATTGTCCTGGGATAAATCGCAAACCATTCTACATGAATAAGAGTAACTTTCAATATATATCAGGATGTCTTGGGAATGGAAGGCACTCTGTTTCATGGACCTTTTAACATCCCCAGGCACCCAAGGATGGGCATGCAAATTTGAGCACAGATTGCAGATCCACCTATAAATGAATAGTTAATTGAGCATTAATCAATAATTGGTGTTAATGGCAGACATTAGGAGTTAAGGGAAAGGGAAAAAGAAAGAGACTTGACAGACTGTCTTTCTGTGGTTACAATCAAAGCGGTTCACATATACAGGTATACAGAGTTGACCCTCTCTTTCTGATCCTTAATATATAAAAAAAAATATTACAGCTACCTGGAGCCTCTACCCCTTCCCAAACCTTAGATTAAAAGTTTTATTTATTTATTCATTCATTCAATTTTTTATACCGTTCTCTTAGGAGAGCTCAGATTTTAGTGGGTCAAATGGAGCCTTGCCATACCTGCAAAGTCTTTTCTGGGGCTTCTCCTGCCAAGTTGCCTCCCTGTGCCACAGCAGCAGGAAAGGCCTTCAAGAAAACATCATCTCCTGCTGCTGCTTATCATGCTATAGTATGCAAACAGTGGACTAAATCATGCAGTAGATGACCTTTTATGAAGGCCTTTCCTGTTGCTGCGGCATGGGGAGACAACTTCTTTTTCCTCAGACTGCCAGGGCAGAGTGATGGGTCATGCTGGGCTGAGCAAAGGATGGGGAGGGCAGGGGAAGACTCTGAATCTCCTGCTGAGTGGGTCAGCCCACTTGGTAATTCTGCCTTACTCCTAACATATTAAAATTAAGTGCCCATCCTCATGACCGCCAATATGTTAAAAGAAATGCCAAGTAGCCCAGACCCAGGAGGGAAATTTGGACCAGTTCTGGATTTGTGACAGCCCAAACCCTATGCTGATGCATTACAGGACCTACAGCACCGATTTTTAATTCTGTTCTGGGATGTAAGTTCAAAACATAGACTGACCAAAACGTCGAACTGGACAACTTAGCAGTTTTGACTGAGATACAGTAAACAAATTTAAATTTATGCTCAGGAAGACCTGAAGTATAGTGCTGTGGCTTTTCTGCGCTCTTTTTTTGACCATGGACTTTGTTAATACCAAGTAAATTTGCAGGCATTTGTTTTCCACATTGGGAGTAAAATGTATTATTTTGTTAAGATATTGTGTTAAGATATTGTGTGCTGATTTTCAGTGAACAAAGCCTGTCAGCTCTTCCTTGGGTTTTTGCTCAGCAGGAACCTACCTACCTGAAAACTCAAATCAGAAGTTGAACAAGAGCATTCATTAGTGGCATCTAGTGGTAGAAAGTGACAATTCGTGCAGGTTCATAGATTTAATTCTTCCTCACATAAGAAACTAATAGCTTAGGGCAGTGTTTCTCAACTCTGTCCTGGAGTATCCCCTTGCCAGTCAGGTTTTCAGGATAACCACAATGAATATGCATGAAAGAAATGGAAAAGAAATTGAAGAGATACTTGTATCTTATTCAACTCCATATTCCACACAAAGTGGCAAAATAAGTAAATAAACTAATAGAGTGTAAATACTGAGGGTTCTCAGTTTTCACAGCTGTGCACAGGAACCCCTGATTAAGAGAGTTGCTAATTTTCATTTACCCAAATGGGTAACTTGCTGTGAAACATCCCTGGACCTCTCGGTACGATGTGCTAAATCAAAATGTGATTTTGTAAAAATTCAAAAATCTCACAGTCTCTATGAAGCATCCATGAAAATATCCAATTCAGAAAGAAAGCATTGTCCAATACGATCTGTGCCAAAAATTTGATAGTAAAATGTACTTATCTTTAAGCTGACTCAGTTCAATAGCATACCGTTTAGCAATTCGCTCAACAGAGCTCCGTTTTGGAGGTCTCTCCTCCTTCATTGGGAGCAAAACGCATTGCTCAGATTGGGTAAACTAAGTCATCTACATGAAAGGGATAAGAAAATGAAAATGGCACTCAGGCATGGAAACGCCCACCCGCAGATCAAGTGCTCACGTGATGCCATTTGCATTATGCAAAATAAAGTTGTGCTGAAGACAAAAGTTTGCTGTCAAAAATATGCTAAGTAAAAGGAATCAGTTAAAAACGAAAATCATAAATACCACTAAAGAGGAAAAATATGGCGTTGTCGTCTTCTTTTCTTCCTTTAAACACGTTCACTGTAAAATCAACCAATCACCAAACATACTGCATAAACCACTCCCACATTCATACAAGCATCATCCATTCGAGTTCAGCACTCAACCCACACGGGCTAACGGAATTTAATTCATAAATCCATTTTTGTTCTCTATAATTTAAAAGTTTATTAAGGTCACCTCCCTCCCACCCAACTTTAATTTGATCTATAATCTGCCATCTTAGCTCAGTTGTTTCTCTAGCCAATGGGCTACAATAGGAGCCTGCTCATTTCTAGTTACAATTTGTGATTTATGCTCATTGAGGCAAAGTTTGACAGGTCTACCACATCTGCCTACATATATATCACAGGGGCACATTAGGATATATATAACATGACTGCTATTGCAGTCAGTATAATCTCTTGCAAATATCTCACGACCCGATCCAGGTACAGACCATACAGGTCCCTGGATAGATTGATCACACCACTGGCACCCCCTACAACATCCATGCATACCAAATCTTTCACCAGTCACTGCCGTAGTATCTCTTTTGATATTCTGAAGGAGCTCACTCAACTTTTTAGATCTTTTATGAGCAAATATGGGGATCTCACTAAGCCATTGGTGAAGTTGGATTACATGCCAGTGTCTCTTTATTATTTGACTAAATTCCCTTTGATATTGTAGAAAAAGGTATAATACATACTGTTCTTTCTGTTTCTTCTACATTACGATATTGAAGAAGATGCCTCTGAGCAAATCTAGCTCTTAAATATGCTTTCCTAATAGAGCTTTTAGGATACCCCCCCCCCCCGAGATAGAAAACAAGCTTCAAGAATCTTAGCTTGTATCTTAAAATCATGAATAGAGGTGAAATTTGATCTCTGCTCAATTGAATTTTTGGACCTCTTAATCATGAAACAGCATAACAAATTGTGTATAAACCTATATAGGAAACCGATTGAGAGGAACACATTGTTATCGTTCCAGTTTCCATCCTTATCATCGTAAATACAATCTTCCAGTTAGCCAGTGCACAAAGCCGTGGGAAGAGGTTCCTACGCGCGTCCTGCGTCTGAACCGGAAGCCTTCTCTCTGATGTTGCAACGTCCGAGGGAAGGCTTCCAGATTAGAGAGTTGCGCAGGGACAGAAATCCCACCCGTCCCCGTGAGGAATCGCTCCGTACCCACCCATCCCCGTGAGGAATCCCTCCATCCCCACCCATCCCCGCGAGGAATCCCCTCCGTCCCCATAAACTTCAGAAATAGTTATTTCATTTAATTATGCTACTGAATTAAAGGCTCTGGTAGAGACTCATTTACAAATAAGCAAAGACACTTTAATTTGGAATTATTAATTGGGAAGAATACATACTTTGTAAACGGGTTTCTACCAGAGCCTCTAATGTAAATATAAAATAGAAATACTCAGCTGATGAGGACCCCCAAGCTTTCAGCTGAGGACTTCCTCTGCAGTTGGCCGGGGGTCCCTTTTGCCTAGCTTGGCAGGCAGCAGTAGCATCCCTGAGTCGCAGATGCTGACACTTCAGTGGCTCATGGATGCTGCCAACGACTGCTGTGCTTGGTGGAGGGGCGTTCTGGCCATCTCTAGAGGAGGTCCTCTGCTGGCGGTGCTTGGAGATCCCCACCAACCACAGCAAGGGCCAGCAAGTACTTCAACACTGTAGAAATAAAACCAGAAATGCATTTCCTTTTCTTTTGAACACAATACAAAGACATCTGCTATATACATTTCCCAATGCTAACATATTTTAGTCAATAAATTCTGTTTTTTACCTTTGTTGTCTGGAAACTTATTTTTCCATCAAGTTGGTCCCAATTTTTTTTTTCTGCTTTCCCATCTTCTGTAAATTCTTCTTTTGCTGTCAATTGGCTCCTCCTACCATGGTTCAGCATTTATCCCTGTCTCATCTTTCGTGCCTGCCCACCAGCCCCATGCTCAACATTTCTCCTTTTGTTCTATCATCCCTCTCCAGCACCATGCCACATCTCTCCCTCCATTCCTTTCATCACTATGTCCAACATTCCTCCCTCTTGCATCCCTTTCAATCTGTCCCACTGTTCCCTTGCCACATTTCTTACTCTCATCTTTCTCTTCCCTATCATCTGTACCTCACTCCCTCCCTATGACCAAAAAATTCTCCTTTCTTCCACTAACCGTGTACACAACCATCTCTCTTTCCTGCTCACTGACACACCCACACCCAATTCTCCCTTTCTATTCCCTCCCCCCACCTCAGCATCTCTTTCCTTCCCTTCCTCTCTCCCCAGTTCATGTCTTTTGTGTCCAAAAACGCATTCCCTCCCCAACTTCAGCATCTCTTTCCCTCCCAAGGTCATGCCTTCTGTGTCCAAAAATGCACTCCCTCCCACCCCTTCATTCGAGTCCAGATAACAGCAGGGGTTGGAGGCAGCCTGCAGCACGCCATATGTAGCCGACCCGAACGTTTTCCCCTGAAATCAGAGCTGACGTCAGAAGGAAGGCTTCACGTCAGTCTGGCAGTGGCTGAGGTGTCAGGTGGGAGGGGTAGATACTGGATGTAGGAGGTGAGAAGAGACGGACTGTAGATAGAAAGGGGGAGACACAAAGGGCTATTAGAATTAGACTAATTGAGCACAGAAGCAGGATCAACACGCAGTCTCTAACATTTGGAATTGTTCCCAATTGTCAACAGAAACAATATACTTTTATTGAGTTGAAATGGTTTGTTATTGAAAAAATCTCAGACAAGTATCTAATATAATAAAATGGTAGACGCGCATGCGCACTAAAAAAATCGTGTTCCCTGAGCTGTCCCGTTTTTTTTTAGTGCGCATGCGCGGGTTGTACGTCACCAGTCAATCCCCTCCACAGGTGCAGTGCTGAGGTCCCGCCTCCGCCCTACACGGCGCCGCCAGACCCAGCCCTACACTGAGATCCGCGATCGGGTTGCCATGGAAACCCCGCCGCAGCCTCGCGGCTAGGTAGGGGGACAACAATCGCGCTTATGTTCAAGCCGCCGCCACGACTCCTCTCTCGAACCGCACCAGGATCGAGAGAGGAGCTGCGGCGGGGGCTTGAGCATAAGCGCCATTATTATCCCCCTACCTAGCAGGCGGCCTTCCTCACCCGGCCCCACCGTTCCTTCCCTTCAGTTCAGCTCCGCCTATGTTAAAAGGAGCTGCTTTGAAATTGGAGCCCTGCCGCCATCGTAACACGTTCCCTTTGCCGCGGTCCCATATGTCAGAGAAGGAGCGGGACCAAGGCAGAGGGGAATGTGCTACGGCAGTGGCAGGCCTCCGATTTCGACGCGGCTCCTTTTAACATTGGTGGAGCTGCACTGCACTTGATGGAGGGAGGGAAGGAAAGGTGGTTGTGCGCTGTTGAGCCTCTCTTTGCCCTCAGACCCTCTCCTAACTGCTCCCTCCTGTCTCAGACCACTGGGGGGAAGTGCCTGTCTTCAGCTGCCGGGATGGAGGGAGGGAAGAAGAAAGAAGGGGCCCTGGCAAGCGAGTTATGAAAAGCCAACCATAGCCTGGGACCCCTACATGATATGAATAATGACCAGACAACAAAAGGTAAGAAAAATAATTTTATTTTCTGTTTTGTGATTACAATATGTCAGATTTGAAATGTGTCTTGAGGGAGGCTGCTGCCACGGCTTTGGACAGAGGGGTACCATTTTCGTGGGAGCCGGTCTTCGGAGAGGCTTGGGACGTGGGGACGGATGCGGGAGGGGCTGCCGCTGCGAAGGGCTTTGGTGGGGGAGCCAGCCAGACCGCAAGTGTGGGGACGTTGTAAGCGCGCATTGGTCAAGGAGCCGCCGCTGCTGAGGCTTTGAAATTGCTCTCCCACCGTCACTCCCTCCCGCCCCGGCTCTGCCTCTGCCCAAGTTCAAAAGCAGGAGACATCTAGCACCCGTTAATCTAACGGGCTTAAACACTAGTGGTGGTAATAAACTGGAATGGCTCCAACTCCGGGAACAATTCTGGATATACGAGCTTCAAACAATACAACCGCAAGGTCTGAATGATTCCATTGAGTGGTATTCCACTATTTAACATGCTGTTTAATATACCAAATCTGTTGTTTAAGCGTTTTAATTTATGCTTTTCCGTTTTCAACCAATTCCTTTTACTTAGCATATTTTTGACAGAAAACTTTTGTCATCAGCACAACTTTATTTTGCATATTCCTTATGTCATCACGTGAGTACTTGATCTGCGGGTGGACTCGTGGGCATTACCACACTTGAGTACCATTTTCATTTTTTATCCCTTTCATGTAGATGGCTTTACCCGATCTAAGTAGTGTGCTTTGCTCCCGACGGAGGACAGACCTCCGAAACGGAGCTCTGTTAAGTGAATTGCTAAACAGCACACTATTGAACTGAGTCAGCTTAAAGATAAGTACATTTTACTATCAAACTTTTGGCACAGATCGTATTGAACAATGCTTTCTTTCTGAATTGGATATTTTCATGGACGCTTCATAGAGACTGTGAGATACACTTTTTGAATTTTCACAAAATCACATTTTGATTTAGCACATTGTACCAAGAGGTCCAGGGATGTTTGGTTAATGAAAATTAACAACTCTCTTAATCAGGGGTTCCTGTGCAGATTTGTGAAAACTGAGGACGCTCAGTTTACTATTAGATTGTATACTTAATTTGCCAGTTTGTGTGGAATATGGAGTTCATGATCCCCTTCTTTATCATTCCTAGCATTCTGTTTGTCCTTTTTGCTGCCGCCGCAAATTGTGTCAGTTTTGAGAATTTATATCTGCTGTCTATATTTTGCACTATATTTGTCTATCTTTCTACTGTTGTTACTGAGTTGTCATTGCATCTGCCTTGACCTCTTTGAAACCCCCCCATATAAATAATTAACGATTTCTCTGCCTACAGTATGCTGTGTGCTTTTTTTATTTTGTGGTTACCATTATGTATTAATAAAATTATATTGTGTGTATATGAAAAATTACAATTAGTATTATTATTATGGCGGTGGGGTCAGGGGCCGAGCTTGGGCAGGGGTACTCAGATATTTGTTAGACTTATGGGGTACTTGGCTTGAAGAAGTTGAGAAACTGTACTAGACAGATTATCAAGGTAAGTACCTAATCTTCCCTTCTAGTGCAATAGGCAGATCAGTCTTGAACGTATGGGACATACCAAAGCAGTCTCCTAAACCTAGGACAGGACAGATGACACTGTCCTTAAACATGGTATCCAAATTGGCCGCTACATCCACTCTGGAAAACTTTGTGGAGGGAGGATCCTGAGGCCATCCTACAAATTTCTTCAGGAGTAACTGCTCTAGCCTTTGCCCAAGACAACGCTATATTCATAGTGGAGGGTGCTTTCAACAATAAGGGGGGCTGTCTTCTGCTTCCAATATAAGCTAAAGAAATAGCCATGCAAACCCATCGAGAAATGGATGCCAGCCATCTCCGACGGTCAGTACCCACTAGTACAGAGATGATCCAAAGTTGAAATTCATTTGTCACCTCCAGATAAAGGAGGAAAACACTCCAAACACTGAGTAACTCGATAATCTTATCACTCTTCTTTGAGCCCATGGGCGTGACAGGGAATGTGCGCAGGAATACCGCAACTTTCGAGAATTTGAGAAAGGGATCTCCGCAAGATAACGTAGATGTAGAAAACTGAGGTGCAAGACATAAAAAACTAATAAAATATCAGACATTCATAATGAAAACAAAGAAATGGGAACCCCCCCAAAAAACAAAAAAAAACAAAGTTATGTCCTATCAGCGGAAACCAAGAAGAAAAACAGTGACTGGGAGCAGCATAAAGTGAGAAGATAGGAAAAGTGTACACCCGAGTGGGAACGTCCCAATCTGACGTCCCGTCACGGAGAAACTGGGGAAAGGGGGACCAGGTCCCTGCTCAATTGTACTGCGTCGCGCGGTCCCTTCCCTGGCACTGCCATGCGGCAGAGAAGGCAACTCGGAGCCGACTGGCGATGTTCGGGCACGTGCCACCCCACACTCCCTCCCGTCGGTTCGCTTTTCGCGCGCGCTCACCTCGCCTCTCTCGCACGTGCTCCCGAGCCACCCTAGTCACGCTTTCGCTCGCGCATTCCCGAGCCTGACCACACCTCTCTCGCAGCCTCCCCAAGCCTCACCTTTAAAATATCCCCCCCCCCCAACAAGTTCGCTTCACGCCATTTGAGAACCACTGATCTAATATTTGTACATTCTCATCATAAATAAATGCTATTGAAGTTGTAGGACGTTTTCGAAATTGTAAATAACCGACATTTACTCAAACATCCTTCGCGCCAGCATTCTATATCTTTGTAGCAGTAAAAGGAAAAATGAACGTAAAAATCAATCTATATTTAACCCCCTGTTTCTAACCAAAACCAGCAGTGGTGACTGCTGGGGGGAGGGGACGGAACAGATAAATTATCTCGTAAGGTGAAAAACACTCGCATCCCACCCCCAAAGGTATTTCCTCCGTTTCAAGTTTGGATTTACTGTACAACGTCCATTGGACGTTATCTTCCTTTCAGCCGCTGAATCTCTTCGATTCGCAATCTAGTCACGTGACACTCCTTCACCTTTTTTTTTTTGTTTGTTTGTTTTAGGCATACTCCCCAAACGTTTAAAATAGCGATCGCTCGCGCACCTTCCGAAGACCCCCCCCCCCCAAGGAAAAAAACAACAACAACAAACAAACGGTAAACAGTAAACGAAAAGCGCTTTCTCGTTTGCCCCCTCTTGCCCGGAGGACCAAACAGCGGGAGAAACCAGCGGCAGCCAGGCGAAACCCGAGCTCGCCTCGGCCTCAGCCAATGGGATGTCGGTATTCCTGAAATGGGCGTGGCTCGTGGCTCCCAGATCGAGGCTTCCTTTCTACCGGCATTCCGCCCAGGCAAGTGAGTAAGAGGCAGCTGCCGGCTGGGCGCAGTCAGACGGGGTAGGTTAGGCCGAGTGGCGCTTCGTGGAGCGCAGACTTCAACGACTCGACGTTTCGCGCAGAGATGGCGGACAATGAGAAACTAGATAACCAGCGCCTGAAGAATTTCAAGAACAAAGGCCGCGACCTGGAGGTATCTGTCTCCTGAGGCGGGAAGGGATTAGGGTTGTTGGGTTTTATTTCTTTTTTTCTCTCTCCAAGAAAGTTTGACCGGCGGAGTCGCGTCTCGTTGCAGGTTCCGCTGTGACGTCTCTCGTAATTTCCAGGATCGCGAAGTTCGTGGGCCTGGGCTGGGAGTGTGAGCGGATGAGGCCTAACTAACTTCCTCCTCCTCTCTAGAGCTTGGGTTTCGCGTCTCTGGCCTGCCGGGAAATGGGGGAATCTCAGCGGCGTTGGGAGGTTGATTAAATTCGGGCCTTGCTCGTGCCGAGACTTAGGCCTCCTTCTGTGAGGGAAGACACTGGCGTCCCCCCCGTGTGTGGTTTAAGCACAGGGGAGTTGCATGAACTCGGCTTATTTTATTTTTAAATGGATAACTGATGTAATGGGTGGGGAGGGGGTTGTAAAATATTAGCTGGCTTTGTGTCTTATAGTCAACTCGGAAGTGGCAGCTCTTCGATCTTTCTCATGGTGCCCATGGATCTACTAAGGTTGGAGGTAGTTGATCCCGTGTTTGTAAAATAGGACTGATAAATACAAAGTAAAAGGTATCAAGTTTAAAATAGGGCGTGATTTCACTTAAAATATATTTGGTTTAGTAGCATACGTCTAAAAGCAGTTATTTGGCACATATGGTGCGCCGATGTTGTAACTTTATGTTTTGTATTTCACTTGAGTTCATGTTTGTGATTGAAGAAAAACTGTTTTTTCCTCCATTGAAGTTTGCATTTTGGATGCACCGCTTGGAATACCCTATTTCTTCTGTTCAGAAACTCAGGTTTAGGCTTGGCAGGCCTTCATATAGGGGATTAATAACCTTTTCAAATTGATTTTAAGATGTAGCAGTTGACTAGTAGAAATGCCCACAGCTTTTGCTCTGCTGTTTGGTATTTGCCGACAGCTTTTGCTCTGGACATTTGTACTAGTTAACTATTGCACTCTGAAATCAATTTGGAAAGGTTATAAACAGTAGCTGAAGGACTGCACCCTAAACTAACTCCAATATTTTGTTTAGAAGATATAGGATTCAATAAACATTAAAGTTTCTCCTATCCTTTTCTCAAACTACTTCAACTGAAATTATGAAGTTGATAGAGGACTCCTTTTACTAAGCTGTGATAGCGGTTTTAGCGTGCGCTAAAATTCTGTGCGAGCTAAAAATGCTATCGCAGATTAGTAAAAGGAGCCCAGAGAGCGGAAACTATAACTTTCAGGGATGCATCTAAATTGATTAGCTAGTTGAAATGGCCAACCTCCTTAGGAGGTGTATAAATATAGTAAATTAGTTTATATGTAATATTAATAACTCTATATAGTAACACCACCACAGGGCTCTGTGTATTTCAGTATAGAGCCCATGTATTGTAACATCTTACAAATGCTCTTTGCAACTCTGTGGTAACATCTCTACAGAAGCTCATGTAGCATAACACCTTTGCAGAAGCCCAAGTAAACTGCTCTGAATTGACTCCCCAATCATTAATAGTGGTATAGAAACTCTCAATAAACATAAATCTCAACAAAAATTAAGTCTTATTTGATATTCATGTTAACTCAGTTGATAAATTCTATCATTTTCATACAAAATACATAACTATATTTGTGACCAGTGTAGAGTAGTGCTGCCCGATTCAGGAAAAAAAAATTAGATTCGATTCAGCCTACTGAATTGGTTTTTCGATTTGATTTTCCTGCCCAATTGGGTGTTTTTTTCAAACATCCTGGTGGGTTTATTTTATAGCCTCTTCACCCCTTTTATAGCCTCTTCACCCCCTTTGCCTTCTCCTAACCACACTGGTGCTGTGGTGTAAACAAAATAAACAAACAAAAAAGACTTTTCCTCTCTCTCTTAAATCCTAGCTCACATTTGTGGTCTAACACCAGCTCTGACAGGATAAATGTTTCAAATCTGTCATATTGTGATCACAAAAGGGAAAATATAATTAGTTTTTCTACCTTTTGTTGTCTGGTCATTCAAATCTTGTTGGTCCCAGGCTCTGGTTGTCTTCTGATAACTTGCTTGCCAGGGTCTCCTTCTTTCTTCTTTCTCTGTTCTAACCATCCATTTGCCTTCTCTGTCCTCCCCTTCCGTTTCCCTTCCCTCCCCGGACTTCTGGCATTTTTCTTTTTCTTTATCGCCATCCACAGATCCATCTTTTCTTAACTACCCTTTCATCCAGCATCTCTCTCTCCTTCCCCACCACCCCAGGGACCACCATCTCTCCCTTTCGTTTCCCAACTACCCTCCTGTCCAGTATCTCTATCCACCCCCTCCACAACATCCCTTGTGTCTAACTTCTCTCCCTTTCTGTTCCTTCCCTCCCTAAATCCCATTGTCCAACATCTCTCTTCCTCTCCTCTATTTGCAGACCAATTATTTCTACCCCCCCCCCCCCAAAGTCCGGCATATGCACGTCTCTTTGAACCCCCCTTCCCTCCCTCCGTGTACTTCTACACCAGGGCCCCCCTCCCCTGGTTTGTCCCCCCCTTGAAGGCCTACATCCCCCCCAAAGACCTGCCTGTCCCCCCTGAAGGCCTGCATCTCCCCCAAAGACCTGCCTGCCTGTCCCCTTAGAAGGACTGCATCCCCCCGAAGGTCTGCCTGCCCCCCCTCCTTTGAAGGCCTGCATCCCTTTGAAGGCCTCTCCTCCCCCCGAAGGCCTGCCTGCCTGTTCCCCCCTTTTAAGGCCTGCAGCCCACCCCCCTGAAGGCCTGCCTGCCTGTCTCCCCCCCCCCTTTGAAGGCCTGCATCCCCACCTGAAGTCCTGCCTGTCGTCCCCCCCCCCAAAAGGACTACACCTCCTCCTTGCGTCTTCCCCACTGGCTTCCCGAATCAATCTTCTTAACTTCAGCAGTCCACAGTAAGATCGATGGCGCTAGCGATCTTTGCAAGCTGCTGAACGGCTTTGGAGCGTCTTCTTTCTGCTGCGATCCCGCCCCTTCTCTGACGTCAGAGCTTGCAAAGATCGCTAGCGCCAGCAATCTTATTGCAGGCTGCTGAAGTTAAGATTGATTCGGGAGGCTAGTGTGGAAGACGGAGAGCACAGCAACGGGAGGCCAGCGGGTAAGCCACTTCCTGACTGACCCTCCCCACTCGCCCTCTAAAGCAGGAGCGGCAGGCCAGCAAAAGGCAGCGCTGGCGCACCTGCTTTAGAGGGCAAGTGGGGAGGGTCAGTCAATGAATCGATTCACCTGAAATGAATCAGTGAATCGAATCGGGCAGCACTAGTGCAGAGGTATTATGTGCCATCAAAGTCCCTCCCCCCGGTATTAATATTTGTGTTTCTAGACACTCACCTGAGATCTTAATTAACCTTTTCCTATCGTATGTCCCTGATGACGGGACATTCCAAAAATGACATAGAAAGTGGATAAACAGTCGGTATGGACTAATAAAGAGCCAGGAACACAAAATATTTGAATTTACAGACTTATGACTTATTTACATTATGTTTACAATAGCCGTAAATGATAACGGTGAATAATACAAAACTTTGCTAAAATAATTACGATTGGAACCAGCGTAACGTAAAATTTATTACGATAGGAAAAGGTTAAAACTCAGTCATAAGAATAGCCACTCGATGTCAGACCAGAATAATATATTCTCTTCTGGGGGAGGAATGAATGGGACTTGATATACTGCCTTTTTGTGGTTGTAATCAAAGCGGTTTACATATTATATATAGGTATGCATTTTGTATCTTGGGCAGTGCAGGTGTGGGTTAAGTGACTTGTCCAAAGTCACAAGGAGCTGCAGTAGGAATCGTATCCATTTCTCAGGCCACTGTACTAACCACCAGGCTCCTCTCTTAAGAAGCCTGGAAAAATGCCTAGTTGGGTTTACCCAGTTAAAAAGTATGATACATCATACTTTTTAACTATTAAACTGTGTATATACATACATAGAGGTCGGTTCCCAAAAGCACAATTACTCTAGAAAAGTGTTTCTCAACTCTGTCCTGGAAGAAATTTGTGTGTAATAGAGGTAGTGAATGCAAATTTCTTTCATGCATATTCATTGTGGATATCCTGAAAATCTGACTGGCAAGGGAGTACTTCAGGACCAAGTTGAAAAACATTGCTCTAGAACAGCAAAAGTACATGAGTTAGTGTAGTTTTGGGACCTATTGCTTTGTGTATGAATGCTCTTGCTGTCAGTGCTCTCCAACCCCCCTCCGAGTTTTCTGCCTTGTCTTACCTAGTGATTAATCTGTTCCTAGTCCTGCTGAACTTCCATTCTTCATCTTGTGCCAAGGTCATTTTACAAAATGTAGATAAGTAAAGGGAGTGCTTTGAGCTACAACCTTGAGAGAGATACTAGGTTTGGTTATTGTATATCAGTGTGCCACAAACTTTCTCGAGCTGCAGCACACTAAAGGTAATGAGTCGTGACAACTTGAGTCACCTGGAAGTGTGTGGGCGTCATAATGTTACATGCATGCATGACATCATCACGTTGATGTCCACACATGCACGAAGGCCCTTCAGATGGGCCCCAAGACACCAGTGGGTGATGCCAGCAGGGAGGAGAGCTGGAGAGGTGCTGGCACCAACTAATTGCCTATAGGACATGCCTCTTGCCATGAGAAGCATATCCTGTAGGCAGTCAGCCAGCACTTCTCCTCCTCCCCATTGTGCCATGGAACATCTGAAAACTCAGGAGGCATACTAGTGTGCCGCAATACATTAGTTCTAGATAATACTTTTTTCCCCAACCTTATCCAAACCTTTTAAAAACCCTGCTGGCAACAAATTCCAGAGTTTAATTACACGTGTGAAGAAATATTATCTCTAGCTTGTTTTAAATCCACTACTTAGCTTCATCGCAGGCCTCCTAGTATTTTTGGAAAGAGTAAACAAGCGACCACATCTACCCTTTTCCCTGAGCCATCTCTTCTCCAATCCGAAGAGCCCTAGCCACTTTAGCCTTTCCTCACAGGGAAGTCGTCCTATCCCTTTTATCATTTTCGTTGCCCTTCTCTACCTTTTCTAATTCTGCTATATCTCTTAAGATATGGCAACCAGAATTGCACACAGTATTCAAAGTGGGGCCATAGAGCAATACAAATATATTATAACATTTTCATCTGTTTTCCATTCCTTTTCTGATAATTCCTAATTCTATTTGCCTTTTAGCCGCCGCACATAGAGCTGAGGAGTCCTTTACCTGGGCAAGGACTCCTAAAAAGTTTGTTGAAGCTGGAGCTGATTAATTAGTGTCAGCTGAATTTGATTTGACATGGTTCTTGGAGCGACGTAATTGATTGTGTGTTCCAGTGAGATTGATAAAATGTTAATAATGAAGACATATTTTCAAAGTAAGAATATGAAATTTTGCGGTGATGCAGTTTGGATTTTCCCAGATGTGGTCTGGGCTACTCAACTTAGGAGGAAGGTATTTATTTTGCTGAAACCCCACATGTTAGCCATGGGAGCCACATTCTTCTTAAAGTTTCTATGTAAATGTATTTTGAAGTTTAAAGAGAGATAATATATCTTTTGGGACTCTACTACTTGAGCAGTTTCTAAAAACTCATGAAACTTTAAATGAATAGTAGTAACATCACTTTATTTTAGGGAGTTAATATACAAAAATGTACCACCAGAAATTTTGGACTGTAATAGGATTGAGTATTAAGAAGTTTTCCTTTTGTTTAGTATTATAGGTCTTATTATTTTCCTTAGTGATTTATCTAATGAAAAAGATAAGTTAAAGCCTTCCATAATGTGGGCTTGGTGGAGATTTTTTTGATTTTGATTAATCATGATATTTTTATGTTCTTTTGTTTTAACTCTACTTTCTTAAATTCTTAATATAGAATAATATGAACAAAAAAAAATGAAAGTTCTTGAGGTTCCATACTCTGGACAAGCATTTCCAATTTTCTGCTCTTCCCTTTGGCCTGCCAACAGCACCATGAACCTTTACCAAGGTGGTGGCAGTGTACCTATACAAGGCAGGAATTCAAATGCATCCTAACCTGGTGATTGGCTCATAAGAGCATCCTCGAGGGACGAAGGAGCTACAGTGGTGGATCAAGTGGTCCAGCTCCTACGGATGTTAGGCTGGGTGGTTAATTTCAGGAAATATCGCTTGAACCTGACTCAGTCCCTGAATACCTGAGAATCTAATTTGGGACAGCAAAGAACAGGCTCTTCCTGGAAGCACGCAAGAGGAAGCTCACAAGGCAAATTTGGGAGATTCACGGCTGGCCAGCCCCAATAGCCTAGCAGTATCTTTAATTTCTTGAATCCATGGTAGCCACAATAGATCTGGTACCCTGGATAAGAGCGAACTTGTGCCCTCTTCAGTAGTTGCTCTTTTCAAGGTGGTCTCCATAGTTGGAGACTTAGAGGGGATATGATAGAGACTTACAAGATCATGAAGGGCATAGAGAGAGTGGAGAGGGACAGATTCTTCAAACTTTTGAAAAATAAAATAACAAGAGGGCATTCGGAAAAGTTGAAAGGGGATAGATTCAAAACGAATGCTAGGAAGTTTTTCTTTACCCAACGTGTGGTGGACATCTGGAATGCACTTCCAGAGGACGTAATAGGGCAGAGTACGGTACTGGGGTTTAAGAAAGGATTGGACAATTTCCTGCTGGAAAAGGGGGTAGAGGAGTATAGATAGAGGATTACTGCACAGGTCCTGGACCTGTTGGGCCGCCACGTAAGCGGACTGCTGAGCACGATGGACCTCAGGTCTGACCCACCGGAGGCATTGCTTATGTTCTTATGACCCCTGGACCTCCTGTTGCTATGGCCAAGCGATTCATCCTGATAAATTTTGTGGGGCGGCTTCTTGGTCCTCTCTTCATACTTTTACTCGGTTTTACCGAGTTGTTATGGCAGTGCATTGTGATGCAGTTTTCGGGACCTCGGGTTTGAGAGCAGGCTCTTCTCACCGTGGCTTTGGTATGTCACCTTAGCGTATGGAATCCGGAAGGGACGTAACAGAATGAAAGATTAGGTTTATGCCTTTGATAATTTTCTTTTAGCCCCAGGAGGATTACATATGACACACCCTCTGTCTTCACTTAGTTGTTTGGAGTAGCCTGCTCCTTTCTGCCTTGGTCACTCTCATTACAGGTTTGGCAGATCCTGTTTGATTCTTTTAAAAAAAAAAAATATTGTTTAAAGATCTGGGTAGAAAATAGAGAAAGCCAACACTGTCTTATAAATTGACAATGGATCTTAGAGGCTGCAGCAGGTCTAGTTATATGTAAAGCAGTAAAACAGAGAAATTTTTAATTTTTATTTAAGGTCCTTTTTTACTAAGCTGCAGTAGGGCTTTCTAACCTGGTCAGGGGTGCTAAATGCTCTGATGCTTATAGAAATTCTATGAGTGTCAGAGTAGCTTTGGAACATTTAGCGCCCTGGGCCATCGTCGAAACTTCTACCACGGCTTAGTAAAAGGGGAGTAAACTTGACTAGAAATGAGAATGTTGATCAAAGATATCCTGAAAGCAGACATCTCCCTTTTTAAAGAGAGAAAATAGTGAAACTGGTATCTTATACTATTTATTTGAAAAATGGTGCAGTGGTCAACACAATAAAATATACAATTTCATGAAATGCATAAATTAATATGGCATAGACCCGACACGGACCGTGTTTTGGTCACAACGACAACTTTCTTCTGGGGTCCTAAACTATAAATTATAAAAACATGTATAAGAGAAAGGAGTATATTTGACATCATGAGAAGAAAAATGACATGACATAACATAATAAAAACAAGTGTCGGGGAAAGGAAAGATGCAGAACATCAAGACCCATAAAAATAATAGTGAACAAAACCAGAATATGAGCCGGTGAGCAAGACTCAACCCCAATGTATAAGCAAGAAATAGGTTGGACTGGTGACTACCGCAGTGAGGTGAGAGTTAGGAGGAAAGAGTTAAAATGAAATGATGAACAATAAAAGAGGTGGTGTACATACCAGTCTTGCTATGAGCCTGTGTCGGGTCTATGCCACATTAATTTATGCATTTCATGCTATTGTATATTTTATTGTTTTGACCACTGCACCATTTTTCAAATAAATAGTACAAGAAGATACCAGTTCCACTTTTTTCTTTTTTTGCTTTGCGTTCTTGTGGAACTTTTCTGGTGGACTTGTTTTGTGACCTCTCCCTTTTTAACAATTTTTTTTTTTTTTTTTACAGCTATTAAAGATCAAATGAGCTCTTATACTAGATTTTTATACTTGGTGTTACAACCTTTTATGTACAGAGCCGTGCAAATGTTTTGCATCACCTCCGAGTAATACATTGTTCCGTCTTTCTTGCTGGATCACAGCAATATTTCTGACGCCCTGCACATTTTAAATTGATTTAGGACTTCAGATTTAAGTCTTGTAACGCATAAACTGCAGAATGTCAAAAAATGTTGATATTTTGTAAATAGATCAGATTAGCTATTTCAATACGTACTAAGTTTATTTGTATTTTAACTGTTACTCCCTTCAAGAGGAGGTAGCCCTGAAAAGGGCTGGTTGTTTTCTGCTATTCTAACAATGTATGGGCCAGCCTTTGTTCTTGATAACAAGTTTGCAGCGTTGAGGCATGGAGTGAACCAATTTTCGAAGTTCTCTGGCTGTACAACATGGTGCCAAGCATTAATCAGTGCTTCAATAAACTCGACCTTTGTTTTTATGTGTTTTCTACAAGATTATTCCACAAATTCTCAATTGAATTGAGATCTGGTGATTGCCATGGCCATTCTAGTCGCTGAATATGGCTCGATGTTATCCATTTTCTCATCATCTTTGCCTGATGACAGGGTGCATTGTCATCCTGGAAGTGGAAGTCGCCCTGGAAGAGACTCCTTGCAGACGGAACCATTTCGTTTTGCAAAGTGGAGAGATACTTGGCAGCGTTCATCATGTCATCAATCACCTGAAAGTGTCCAATGCCATCAGCTGACATACAGTCCCAGACCATGATTTTCGTCAGATGCTTTACAGTCAAGCCAAGGAAACTGTGGTTTGAAAGCCTCATTCTTAAATCGTCTTACAAACGTGTTGCACTGGTCTCCTAACACACAGAAAGTACTCTCATCACTGAAGAGAACATTTTCCCACACCTCTGTAGTCCACATACTGTACTTTCTGGCCCACTAAACCCCGTCGCTTTCTTTGCATTGGCATTACAAATGGCTTCTTTCTTGCTCTACAACCATGTACGCCAAACTCCAGGCACCGCTGACGTACTATTGAGACAGATACGTTCACTGAACACATTTCCTGCCACTTGGTTGACAATTCTGGTGATGTGAATTTGCGATCTGCCACTGAGATCCGGCGAACAACCCTGTCCTCTTGCACAATGGATTTTCATGGTCTTCCACTTCGAGCCCTGTCTGTCACATTTCCTGTCTCTTTTTCTTACTGAGCAAGCATATGACTGTACTTTGATTGCACTTCATTCTGATTGCAATTTGCCGGCTTGAATAGCCTTCTTCATTGAGTACAACCACCGTCGCACGTTCTTCTTTTGAAATATTTCTACCTTTTCCCATGGTGTGATTATGCTGTCACTGGAGGAGCAGACAATATTGAAAACTAATTTTCCCGCTTCACCATATATGCGCCTGAATTCTGCGCTGTGATTGGTTCCTCAAAACAAATGACATTAGTTGAAAATGGAGTGATCTGATTGGGCCATTTCAATCCAGTTTTGATGCAAAATATTGACATTTTCAACATTCCGCAGTTTATGAATTACAAGTCTTAAATCTGAATTCCTAAATCAATTTAAAATGTGCAGGGTGATAAGAGCATAAAATTCTGAACACGTCAGTATATAATATGCAGCAGTAGGCGTCAGAAATATTGCTTTGATCCAGCAAGAAAGACGGAACAATGTATTATTCGGAGGTGATGCAAAACTTTTGCACTGCTCTATATATATGTATGACTAAAAGGCTGTTACACATTTCATGAGGTCTTTAATACAATCATATCAAGGAGAAAATATGTGATTTTCTGTCTGCTTTTATTCTGATCATTATTTGTTTTAGTAGTTGTCATTATCTGGTTTCAAGTTAGCTAAATATATTTTGTATGCTCACAATTCCTGTGACTTATTGCTTATTAGTGTAGGACAGAATGTGCTTAGGAAGTGTGGCATCTGTCCAGTGATAGCTGTTTCATAGTCTCTTAATCTGTGACAGAAGCAAAAATGTTCATTTAATGTCCTTTCAGAATCATGTAGCACTGGAATGAAAGGGGATAGGATGAAGTTAAGAGGTGATAGGCTCAGGAGTAATTAAAGGAAATACTTTTTTACAGAAATGGTAGTAGATGCATGGAATGAATAGTCTCCCTGTAGAGGTGATGGAGATACTATCTGAATTCAAGAAGGCGTGGAATAGACATGTGAGATCTCTTAGAGTAGTGCATCGCAAACCGTATGCCTCCTGAGATTTCTGCTGTGCCACGACACACTTGCGAGGAGGAGAGTCATCCACACTGGCTGGCTGCCTACAGGACGTGCCTCTCGCGGCGAGAGGCATGTCCTGTAGGAAGTCAGCCAGCGTGGACGACTCTCCTGGCCTGCGTCTCTACTTCTCCCTGTACCTCCCGGATCCCTGTAACGGCGGGTTGTGGCTAGACGAGCCTCCGCGAATGCGCAGATGTTGACACAATGATGTCATGCATGTGTGTGATGTCATCATATCGACATCCGGGTGCTTTCCTGATGGGGCACTGCATTTAGTTTGCTGCCAGCCGGAAAAGTTTGCGGGACACTGTCTTAGAGAGAAAGAGATAATGGTTACTGCGGATAGGTAGACTAGATGGGCCATTTGGCCTTTATCTGCCATCATGTTTCTATGTTTCTAGTAGTCCTTTATTAAATTGGACTGGTTCAGCAAAGTGACCTAATTTATAAAAAAAAAAAAAAAAAAGCATGCTGATCATTTAACATTTTTGCTTGTTTTCCTGGTCAGAAATTGACCATATGTTTGAACAATTTACAAATTACATTTGTTACTTCTAAGTGTCAGGACAATAAAACTACTTTGAGCAGAAGCAATTTGGCCATTTATCTAGTTAGAATATATTTTAAGGAATTTTTTTTTTTTCTTTTAAATTTAGATAGTATGGCAGGTCCCAGCCTTTTTTTTTTTTTTTTGGAAGTAATATTATTGGTTTTATGTACTGTAGATTCCTCACTGTTTATAATTTTTTATTTGTTTTACAACTTACATCAAGTGTAACAAGAAATAACATTTGAATTGGAAAACATCACTTGATGTGCTATAAATATCATCTGAAAATCATAAAATTTAACCATCCTTCCCATCCCTATCACATCAGCCTTTTATGCGACTGTACACTGGATGCTGGTTCATTTCAGTCACACAAATTAATACAGTATAATCTCGTTAAAACGGACTCGCTTATAGCGGAACCTCGCCTATAGCAGACGAGGCCATGCGCCTTTATAAACATACAGAAAATCATTGCATATAACGGACTTTTGGATATAATGGACAACCAATTTGATCCCCAGAGCCGCTTTTCGCTGTAGTTTTGTTCGGCTATAATGGACATGCAGGCTTCCCCTACAAGGCACATGATATAGTATCAAAATGCAGCCCAGAAGAAAATGACAAGAGTATTTTTCTTTCCAATACGACAATACGGGATATGAACTTTGGATTCCTGAATCATGGAGAGGCGTTACAAGGACTTCTGGGACCAGACGGACTCCACTTGACCAGCAGAGGTAAGAACATCTTCGGACACCGACTAGCCCGCCTGCTTCGTAGGGCTTTAAACTAGGTAAGTTGGGGGAGGGTACCTACTCGTGTACTGGTGCGGAAAGGAACTATCCAGATGGGACGAGTCGACACTCTGCTTCCAAGGTAAGGGCACACATAGTAAACAGTTCTCTAGGAGCCACACAGACTCAGGTGGAAAACGCCTTACAGCGACCTAGCAAACACAATGTGTGGAGGGCCATGTATATTAATGCTCACAGTTTAGGCAATAAAATTCTAGAGCTGGAAACTGAAATAAGGGATGCCAACCTAGACGTGGTGGCAATAACCGAAACATGGTTTACGGACTCACATGGGTGGGATATGACTATACCGGGGTACAATCTACTTCGTCATGTCCGAGAGGGTAAGTTAGGTGGTGGGGTAACACTATACATTAAAGAAGACATCAAAACCACCAGGATCACAGATGTCAAATACACCGGGGAGTCCCTCTGGGATAACCTGGCAAGAGGTGGCAATAAATGCCTGTATCTTGGTGTGGTATACAGACCCCCAAGACAAATGGAAGACATGGACATGGAATTAATCGAGGACATAGAGAATATCACTCTACGGGGCGACACTGTACTGCTTGGGGACTTCAACATGCCTGATGCAGACTGGAACACATTTTCAGCAACCACCAGTAGCAGCAAGAGGCTTTTGGCCTCCATAAACGGTGCACAACTAAAACAGATGGTAACGGAGCCCACTAGGGCCCAGGCGATCCTTGACCTGGTACTCACCAACGAGGAAAGCGTCTCAGAGGTCTTGGTAGGAGATACGCTAGCCTCCAGCGACCATAACATGGTATGGTTCAACCTTAGGAAAGGATTCCATAAATCAATCACAAAAACAAAGGTACTTAACTTCCGGGGCACCGACTTCACACGCATGGGAGATTTCGTCCATCAGACGCTGCAGGACCAAGCAGAGACCGGTAATGTGGAAGATATGTGGTCGTACCTGAAATCATCCATACACGAAGCTACTAATCGCTACATAAAATCGGTAGACAAACGGCAAAGAAACAATAAACCCCAATGGTTCACTGAGGAGATCTCGCACCTCATTAAGGAGAAGAAAACAGCATTTCTTTCCTACAAACGTAAGCAGAGAAGGGAAACTAAAGTAGAATATAAGACCAGGTCCGCAGCGGTCAAAACAGCAGTTAAGGAGGCCAAACTTCAAGTGGAAGAAACTTTGGCAAAAAACATTAAAAAAGGGGACAAATCTTTCTTCAGGTATATTAGTGATAGGAAAAGGAACACAGACGGCATAGTACGCCTTAGAAGACCGGACGGAAACTACGCGGTGGCGGATTCTGAAAAAGCCGAAATACTAAATGAATATTTCTGCTCAGTCTTCACCTGTGAGGCACCGGGACACGGACCATAGTTGAAGGCAAAACAAATTGCGGAAGACCCATTTCAGAATTTTGAGTTCACACCTGAAGACGTCTACAGCGAGCTGACAAGGTTCAAGAAGAACAAGGCCATGGGACCGGACAATTTACACCCAAGAGTGCTTAGAGAATTGAGAGATGTTCTGGCGGAACCGTTGGCCGTGCTCTTCAATCTCTCACTAAGCACGGGGAAAGTTCCGTTGGACTGGAAAACAGCCAACGTCATTCCTCTGCATAAAAAGGGTTGCAAGGCTGAGGCTGCGAACTATAGACCGGTGAGTCTCACTTCAATAGCGTGTAAACTCATGGAAACACTAATTAAGCATAAATTAGATACAGTCTTGAATGAGGGGAATCTCCGGGACCCCGTCAACATGGATTCACCAAGGGTAGGTCCTGCCAGTCCAATCTTATTAGCTTCTTTGACTGGGTAACAAGAAGGCTGGACTAAGGAGAGTCCTTAGACGTCGTATACCTTGACTTCAGCAAGGCTTTTGACAGTGTCCCACACCGCAGACTGCTGAACAAGATGGAATCGATGGGGTTAGGAGTAAAACTAACTGCATGGGTTAAAGATTGGCTAAGTGGCAGACTTCAGAGGGTGATGGTTAACGGTACCCTCTCCAAAACATCGGAAGTGACCAGCGGAGTGCCACAGGGCTCAGTCCTGGGTCCACGCCTCTTCAACATATTCATTAGGGATTTGACTCAAGGGCTTCAAGGTAAGGTAACCTTATTTGCTGATAATGCCAAACTATGCAATATCATAAACGGCTACAATCTGCAGAATACTATGGAACAGGACCTCCGTACTTTAGAAAGTTGGTCTTCTGTCTGGCAGCTGGGCTTTAACGCCAAGAAATGTAAGGTCATGCATCTCGGAAATGGAAATCCATGCAGAACTTACACCTTGAATGGAGAAACTTTGACCAAGACTACAGCAGAACGAGACTTGGGAGTGATCATCAGTGCAGACATGAAGACTGCTACTCAAGTGGAGAAGGCTTCATCTAAGGCACGGCAGATGATGGGTTGCATCAAGAGAAGTTTTGTCAACAGGAAGCCTGAGGTCATGATGCCATTATACAGAGCCATGGTGAGACCTCATCTAGAATACTGTGTGCAATTTTGGAGGCCACATTACCTAAAGATGTGCTCAGAATTGAGTCGGTTCAGCGGATGGCCACCAGGATGGTCTCGGGGCTAAAGGGTCTCTCGTACGAAGAGAGACTGAACAAATTGCAGCTCTATACTCTCGAGGAGCGTAGGGAGAGGGGAGACATGATTGAGACATTTAAGTACATCACGGGACGGGTCGAGGTGGAAGATGATATCTTTCTTCTCAAAGGACCCTCGAACACAAGAGGACATCCGCTCAAACTCAGGGGAGGGAAGTTTCGTGGAGACGTCAGGAAGTACTTCTTCACGGAACGAGTGATAGAGCATTGGAACAAGCTTCCAGTACAGGTGATCGAGGTCCGCAGTATCCCAGACTTCAAGAACAAATGGGATACCTATGTGGGATCACTGCGGGAGGCATACCAATAAATAGAGTCGCTAGGATATAGACTTAATAGAGCAGGTCAGTAGAGTTAAGGGGGCCAGTAGACTTAATAGGGGGTCAATGGTATGGGCAGACTTGATGGGCTGTAGCCCTTATCTGCCGTCATCTTTCTATGTTTCTATGTTTCTAATGCTTTAGAACATCATTTAGTGTTCTGGTTTTGCATCGTTTCATGCCATACCAATGTTTTGCTGAGTTTGTTATCCCAGGACAAGCAGGCAGGTATTCTCACTAGTGGGTGACGTCATCCTACGGAGCCCCGATGCGGACATCTCACAAGCATACTTGCTTGTAGAAACTTTAGAAGTTTCGAGTTGCCCTCACCGCGCATGCGCGAGTGCCTTCCCGCCCGATGCACCGGGCGCGTCTCCTCAGTTCTTACTCTTCCGCGGAGCCGAGAAGTCCGTCTTCGACTCTCTGCGTGAAGTACCTTAATTTGTGCCTTCTGTGTCCGCGGTTTGGGGTTTTGTTTACTCATTATCGTTGGTTCGCGTTGCGTTTTCTTGTTTATCAAAAAAAAATAAATTTTTTTTTCGTTCGTTCAACCAGGCAGGCCATGTGGCCGTGGCTTCGATCTTGTGGTGGAGCTTTTTCGGCCTATGTCCCAGCCTGTCACCGGTTTTAAAAAGCGTGTCAAGTGCCAGCGCACGATTTCGTTGACGGACCTTCATCGATGTTGTATTC
Source organism: Geotrypetes seraphini (assembly GCF_902459505.1). Taxonomy (NCBI): domain Eukaryota; kingdom Metazoa; phylum Chordata; class Amphibia; order Gymnophiona; family Dermophiidae; genus Geotrypetes; species Geotrypetes seraphini. Next base: position 164,695,318 of record NC_047092.1, on the reverse strand, counting down.
AGTGTCTCGGGCCTAAACACCTTCCGAAATCGTGCCGGCCTTGCTCCACACTTACAGCACGTGCTTTTAAGCGTTGCTGCATCTTGTGGGAGTCACTGTTCAACATGGAGGCGTCGCCGGAGCTGTCCTCATCGCAGAGCGCTGTGGCTTCCGCTTCGGCCTCGAGTATGCTCAAGCCTGCCTCGTTCGTGCGGGCTTCGACTCCGACGCCTGCTGCGGTGCCTTCCCCTGTCTCCTCGGGTCAAGTAACACAGCCTCCCATTCCTCCAGTGGTGCTCAAGGTGCCCAAGGCTTCTAAGCCCAAGCCCCTTGGTGGCCGAGATCGCGAAGTCCGTGCAGGAGGTCCCATTGCAGATGCGGATCCCTCCTTGCCGGCTTCGTTCCATGCCTTGATGGAGAAGCGATTTGTCGAGCTCTTTACTAAGATTGGGCCGACGCTTCTCTCCCAAATCCAGCCTGAGCACGCGGAGGCCTCCCACGAGATCGAGCCGCCTCCGGTGCCGTCTTGGCGTACACTCTCGCTGCTGGGAGCCGAGTCTCGGCGAGTGTCTGATCTGGCTTCAGGGCATGCTTCTCAAGGAGTAGAGTCTTTGCCCATGCCGCCGTCAATTCACTCGATGCATGGCGCTGAATCCTCCACCCTGCCTGAAGCGGACCCTTCGTCCTCGATGCCGAGCCTCGAGGCTTGGGGATGCCTCAAGGGGCTTCTTCTCAGCCTCCTCTGGTTCGATCCACTGCCTCCAGCCCCATCTACTCGCTGGACGCCTCGTCTGGGCCTCGCTCGCCTCGACGTTCGAGACCTGCTTCTCGAACAGTTCTGGTCGTCGCTTGAGCCATTCATCAAGGCATGCCTCGCCTCGTCGTAAGCAGGCCTTTAGGGAGTATTCTCCGCTGGCTTACTCGCCTCCTCCTCCTATGCTGGAGCTCGAGGATATCGTGGGATCGTTCTCTCCCTGCCGATCCTCGGCCTCTGCGGATCAGGATGCCTCAACTTCATCGAGCCCTTCTCGATGCCCGGCTCTGGCTGACCAACTATCTTTCTCATCTTTCCTGCGTCAGATGGCGGTGGATCTTTATATTACCCTGGACTCGGGTTTCAAGTTTTCTAAGGAGTATTTGGAGACGATGCATCTTCCCCAGCCTTCTGCTGAGTCTCTCCGTCTGCCTCTGCATAAGCTTCTGGACCAGACCTTCATGAGATGTTTCGAGACTCCTTACTCCATTCCCGCTGTTCCCGGGAAGTTGGATGCCAGGTACCACACGGTGCACCATAAAGGCTTCGACGGTGCACAGCTCTCTCACCAGTCCCTCTTGGTAGAGTCCTCCTTGAAGCAGTCTCATCCCTCCCAGGTCTATGCCTCCACTCCTCCTGGCCAGGAGGGCAAGACCATGGACAGATTTGGCAGGCGCATCTACCAGAACTCGATGATGGCCTCTCGAGTCCTGAATTATAGCTTTCACTTTGCGACCTACTTCGAGTTTTTTCTCTCCATTCTACAGAAGTTTCTGCCATATTTGGACTCTCAGGCTCGCTTCAAGTACTCGGAAGTCCTAGCGTCGCTGTCCCAACTTCGTCTGCAGATAATGCAATTGTCTTACAACGCTTTTGAACTCTCTGCGAGAGCTGCTGCTTGTTCGGTGGCCATGCGACGCTTGGCGTGGCTTCGGACCATTGATATGGACCCGAATCTCCAGGACAGGCTGGCGAATGTGCCATGTGCGGGAGCCGACCTCTTTGACGAGTCCATCGAGGCGGCGACAGAGAAGCTGTCGAAGCATGAGAAGTCATTTCAATCCATTCTCCGCCAGAAGCCCAAGCCTGCTCTTGCTCGTCCGTCTCACCCGCCTATGATCTATCAGCGGCACTATCCACCGAAGCAGGCGCCCACCATCTGTCAACCTGTGAAGCGACAGCACCAGCAGAAGCCCCCACAAAAGCCTCAGCCTTCTGCTGTTTGCAAGACCCCTCAGCCTTTTTGACTGTCTTGTAGAGAGCATAACCTCCACCGTTCTGCCCTCCCCGGGTTTTCCCATCGGAGGTCGTCTCCATCATTTTTATCATCAATGGACGACTATTACCACCGACCTCTGGGTCCTTTCCATCGTAAGAGAGGGATACTCTCTTCAGTTCCATCAAGTTCCTCCGGAACATCCTCCAAGAGAGTATCCTTCCAACTTAACCCAGACCGCCCTTCTTCTTCAGGAAGCTCAGGCTTTGCTCTGGCTTCGTGCCGTCGAGCCAGTCCCTGTGGACCAACAGAACAAGGGTTTTTACTCCCGGTACTTCCTTGTTCCGAAGAAGATGGGCAACCTGCGTCCTATTCTGGATCTCAGGGTGCTCAACAAGTTTCTGGTCAGGGAGAGGTTTCGCATGTTGACCCTGGCTTCTCTCTATCCCCTCCTCGAGCAGAATGACTGGTTATGCTCTCTGGATCTCAAGGAGGCCTACACTCATATTCCCATCCATCCGGCCTCCCGTCAATTCCTCAGATTTCGGGTGGGACATCTTCATCTTCAATACAGAGTGCTCACGTTCGGCCTGGCTTCATCACCCAGAGTCTTCACCAAGTGCCTGGTTGTAGTGGCCGCAGCATTCAGGAACCATGGTCTTTAAGTGTTTCCCTACCTCTACGACTGGCTCATCAAGGATTCCACGTCTCAGGGTGTCATCCAGGTGACCCAGAGGACGATCTGGTTCCTGCAGAGTCTGGGATTCGAGATCAACTTTCCCAAATCCCATTTGCAACCTTCCCAGACTCTTCCCTTCATTGGAGCTGTTCTGAATACTCAGAGTGTTCCTTCCTCCTCGACGCCTGGCGGCTCTTCTTCATCTTTGTTGCTCAGTCTCCTCTCGCCCTTCCATCTTGGCGAGACACATGATGGTGCTTCTGGGTCACAGTACACGTGACTCCTTTTGCCAGACTTCACCTGCGGATTCCTCAGTGGACCCTGGCGTCTCAATGGTCGCAGATCTCCGATCCTCTGACTCGACACATTCAGGTCACTCCTGCTCTGCTACAGTCTCTTCGCTGGTGGATGCTCTCTTCCAATCTCTCCAGAGGTTTGCTGTTTCACATGCCTCCCCATCAGAAGGTCCTCACGACCGACTCCTCGAACTATGTTTGGGGGGCTCATCTGGACGGTCTCCGCACCCAGGGCTATTGGACGAGTGCGGATCGTCTGTGCCACATCAATCTACTGGAACTCAGGGCGATTTTCAATGCTCTCACTGCTTTTCAGCATCTGCTTCACGACTTGGTGGTCCTCATTCGCAAGGACAATCAGGTCGCCATGTATTATGTCAACAAGCAGGGAGGCTCCACCGAGCCTACCTCACTGCGCAGAGAGGGGCGCGCCTAGGGCTTTGGGGCAGTGCTACCTGTGTTAAGTGCAAGGGCCGGGCTGGTACGTACATACACTCCTTTCTGGAATGCCCCCAACTGAGCATTTGACAGGAGGTTCTTCCCCTACTGGAGCGTGCTGTGCACCGCTCTGTCGAGTGGGACAACGGGTTCCTTCTCCTGGGTCTGCAGGTCTTCCTCCAGGATCAGGGATTTACTATTCCCCAATGTCGATTCTTCTATAATGCTATTCTCCTAGTGAAGAAATTGATTTTGACTTATTGGCTGTCGGAGGACTCGCCTCCGGTACCCCAATGGAGGAGTAGACTCCGGGAAGTGGCTCAGTTTGAAATTCGGTCTTATGTAGGGTCCCCGAGTGTGGTTAAGCAGCACTACGCCGGCTTGTGGGAGAGACTGCGGGACTTGGTGCCATCCTGAGAGCTGGTGAGGGGACTATTGGCTTAGGTAGTGTTCTTCTTCATCAGCTGTACTGTGCCTTTGCTCTGTTTCTTTGTGTGTTTCTTTGTTTTTCTATGGTGCCTTGGGGATGGGGGGATTGGGGGGAGGGGGTTTTGGAGTGTATGGGAGGATGTGTGTTCTGCTGAGTGGTGTGGCTGGAGCTGTGTGTGGTGGTGCATGCTCTGCATGGTCCTTTTGGGACCCTTCTATACAAAAAGATGAAAGGTCACTGTCCATGATCTCCGGCTTTCCTGATCTTAATGTGTCATCTTCTGACCCTCTCTAGGTCGCCCCCGTTTACTTCTTTTTATTGTTCTTTTTGTCTTATTGGTGGGGATTGCCTGGGGGGCTGGTTATCTGCCTTTGTTTTTTACCATTTGTATTGGACCACTTTTATGTCGTTGTATGGCATTGCACCCTGTTGGGTGGTGTATTTTTCACTGTTAATAAACATAAGTTTAAAAAAACAAAACAAAAAACAAGCAGGGAGGCACGGGATCGGCCTCCCTCTGTCAGGAAGCTCTGAAAGTTTGGGATTGGGCAATTCGGCACAACACCTTCCTCAAAGCTGTCTACATTCAGGGGGCAGACAATGCCTTGGCGGACAACTTGAGTCGCCTTCTACAGCCTCACGAATGGATTCTCCATTCCACGCCCCTTCATCACATCTTCTCTCTGTGGGGAACGCCTCAGATAGACCTCTTTGCAGCCCCCCACAACTTCAAAACTGCCTCAGTTCTGCTCCAGATCTACACTCCTCATCGTCTAGAGGCAGATGCTTTTCTTCTGGACTGGGGGAATATCTTTCTGTATGCGTTTCCTCCGTTCCCTCTCATTCAAAAGACTCTGGTCAAGCTCAAGTCCGATTGGGCCACCATGATTCTGATTGCTCCTCGGTGGCCCAGGCAACCTTGGTACTCCCTTCTTCTGCAACTCAGCAGCAGGGAGCCCTTCCTTCTGCCAGTGTTTCCATCTCTACTTACGCAGCATCAGGGATCTCTGCTTCATCCCAACCTGCAGTCGCTACACCTGACAGCTTGGTTCCTCTCAACGTAACTCCCCTTCAGTTTTCACAAGCTGTGCGGGATGTTTTGGAAGCTTCAAAGAAGCCTGCTACTAGACAATGCTATTCCCAGAAATGGACCTGATTCTCTACTTGGTGATTTTTCTCATCACAAGGAGCCTCAAACATGCCTCCTTGTCCTCTGTTTTGGACTATCTTTTGCACTTGTCTCTATCTGGCCTCAAGTCTACATTGATACGAGTCCATCTTAGTGCAATCGCTGCTTTCCATCAGCCTCTTCAAGGGAAACCTCTTTCTGCACATCCTGTGGTTTCCAGATTCATGAAAGGACTTTTCCATGTCAATCCTCCCCTCAAACCGCCTCCAGTGGTTTGGGACCTCAATGTTGTTCTTCTCAGCTTATGAAGCCTCCATTTGAACCTCTTTAACAAGGCTCCTCTGAAGTATCTCACTTGGAAAGTGGTGTTTATCATTGGCCTCACATCTGCTCGTCGAGTTAGTGAGCTTCAAGCATTGGTTGTGGATCTGCCTTTTACAGTGTTTCATCATGACAAGGTGGTCCTTCGCACTCATCCCAAATTCCTCCCCAAGGTGGTCTCGGAATTTCATCTGAATCAATCCATTGTTCTTCCTGTGTTTTTTCCAAAGCCTCATTCTCATCCTGGAGAATCAGCTCTTCACACTCTGGACTGTAAACGTGCATTGGCTTTCTACCTGGAGCGCACCAAGCCACACAGAACTGCTCCTCAGCTTTTCGTCCCCTTTGATCTGAACAAGTTGGGACGCCCTATCTCTAAGCGTACCATCTCCAACTGGATGGCGGCTTGTATCTCTTTCTGCTATGCCCAGGCTGGATTTCCCCTTCACAGTAAAGTCACAGCCCATAAGGTCAGAGCAATGGCAGCCTCTGTAGCCTTCCTCAGATCGACACCGATTGAGGAGATCTGTAAGGCTGCCACTTGGTCCTCGGTTCACACCTTCACTTCTCATTATTGTCTGGATACTTTCTCCAGACGGGATGGACAGTTTGGCCAAACAGTATTACAAAATTTATTCTCCTAAGTTGCCAACTCTCCCACCATCCCATTGTGGTTAGCTTGGAGGTCACCCACTAGTGAGAATACCTGCCTGCTTGTCCTGGGATAAAGCAATGTTACTTACCGTAACAGTTGTTATCCAGGGACAGCAGGCAGCTATTCTCACATCCCACCCACCTCCCCTGGGTTGGCTTCTCTGCTAGGTATCTGAACTGAGGAGACGCGCCCGGTGCATCGGGCGGGAAGGCACTCGTGCATGCGTGGTGCGGGCAACTCGAAACTTCTAAAGTTTCTACAAGCAAGTATGCTTGTGAGATGTCCGCATCGGGGCTCTGTTGGATGATGTCACCCACTAGTGAGAATAGCTGCCTGCTGTCCCTGGATAACAACTGTTACGGTAAGTAACATTGCTTTATTGATGTTGCTGATATGCTTGTGCAGTGACTGTTGTTTCAAATTGACCTAAATAAAGTTAAAAAAAAAATGTAACTCTGGATATAACGGACTGTTTTTCCAGGTCCCTTGAAGTCCGTTATAACGAGATTATACTTTACTACTTTCTCCTGGTGCAATAAAATATCTTCCATCCCCACCCCCATTGGTGTAATCAACATTCCTCTCACACTACTTTGCAAACATTATCTCCACCACCTGCAGCAGCCAAACCACATTTTGTGCGATTTCTTTGAACTTAGTTGAAATCATCTATCACTTGCCATTTCTGCAGTTGCACCCTCTGCAGTGGGATTAATTTTCACAGCAGAGGAAAATGATGCAGAGACGGTTGCAGCAACAGCAAAGTACCATTATAAAGTGGCAAACAGCATACAGGGAGTTTCAGTGGTTGAAGATAATCAACAGGGGTAAGAGAAGTGAGTGGATGGAACATAAAGGGACGAATGGAGTGAATATGATGGAGAATGAAAGGACGAGCAAGTGTCAATTCGACAAAAACAGCAACAAGAATTTTAACAGATTCCTTAGAGTTCTGCTCTTAACAGATTCCTTGGAGTTCTTCTGGTAATCTTGGGGTCATCTTTGACTTCCCTCTCTCCTTCACTGCCCATATACAACATATCGCTAAAAACTGCCACTTCTTCCTCTATAATATTACCATAATCTGACCCTTCCTCTCTGAACACACTACCAAAACATTTATCCATGCTCATCACCTTACACTTAGATTACTGCAACTTGCTACACTCAGGCCTTCCACTTAGCCATCTTGCTCCCCTTCAATCCATCCAGAATTCAGCTGCATAGCTTATATTCTGGGAGAGCCGCTATACTCGCCTTACCCCTCTCCTAAAATTCCTTCATTGGCTTCTCATCCACTTCAGACAACCTTCATTGGTTACACCTGTTCTTCCCACTTTAAACCTTTATACCCATTCATAAACCTTTCATTGAGTCATTATGCTATGTCCATACTGAGACAGTTTCCAACAGTGAATTTCCACAGGTTTCACTCCCTCTGCCCAAAGAGCGCACTACTGCACGGTGTTCTTTGATGATTCAATCTTGCAGTGGAACATCTTTGTTTCTGACCTCATAGCTGCCACATGAATAAAGGCTGAAGTTGCACTGTGCGTGGACAAACTATCCAGCAGGCAATGTACGATTACATATGTTACATTTCTCTAGTTCTGTTCTGGTTATCACATATTGGTTATCGCGTAATTTAACAATTGCCTTTATTTTTTTATTCGTCCTCATATTTTCCAGTAGATAGGAAAGGTATGCTGAACCCGCCGCCCAATAATTTCTGATTCACCTCTTTCTGCCTTATGCTTCATAGCTAAGACTTTTCTCTGCTAGTTGGACTATGGGTTTAGTCAGTTTGTAAATAGAATCTAAAGAGATAATTTAGCTTCTCTGATAAACAAGTTGATTTTATTTTGATGCATTTTACTGTTTAATGGTAATGTTCCTTAATTTATACATTAGTTTCATTGACAGTTATGTATGAGCAGATCAGAACCTTGGTTTTGGGGAGTTCTGTGTCCCTCCTTCTCCTGTCTTTTACTCTAGAGCTCTTGCATGCTTTGGAACGAACTGAAGGAGGCAGCAGACTCCTGGGAGAAGGAGGAAGTTTCAAAAGCCGTGATTGACATCTTTCTGCAGTATGCTTATGAGAATGGACAAGAGTACTCGAAGGTTCAGCATAACCATTCCTATCTACTGGTAAAGATATTATCAAGGTAAGAACCCAATCTTTTTTGAGTTTTTAAGAGGTGGCATACAGTATAGGCTATATTTTAAATATGCTAAGTGCCTTAGGTGTGCAAAAATCATAGATGTGGTCTCCCTTTTTCTATTATAGTGTTTGCTGTGAAGTTTATTCTGTGAGCATATCAGTGTCTGAAGTGAGGAAAAAGGAATGTTTATTTATGAAAGTGTTAAGTGTCATTGAGTGCATGGTTTAGTAAATTCCTTACCCTGAGTTTTTGTTTGAAATTTTATAGAGCATGAGAAGGCAACGAAATGAAGTAGTTGTGGAGCTGAGAAAGGTAAGTTCCTTCAAATTTTGATGAACATATACAGTTCTGGTCAGTTGAGGGTTTTTTCCCCCCCTGCATAAATTAATTGGATTAGAAAAACAACATTATACAAAAATATGTATGAATGTGAATACAACTGTATTATGACATGGAGTGTATGGCTTCTAAACAATTTCTTCTAATTGACTTATAGAATTTTTATCAAAATTCTTTCAAAAAGTAACTAACTTTAAATCAAGGCAGGGAAAAGATTTGTCCCTCCGTCCTCAGTCACACATGGCAGAAATAATGTTAGGGTAATTCAACTAGGGCAGCTGCCTCCTGGTCAGAGAGAGCTGGAAGCTGGTCTTTGTGGTCCCCAGCTAAATCTAATACTAGCTCAGGCAGGATACACATTTCAAACCTGAAACATTCTAATCACAAAATAGAAAATACGTTTTGGTGTGTTGGTCATTTTATTTTTCAAATCATGTTGATCTCTGGTTCTGGCTGCTATTTCCTTCTGTCTTAACACACTTGTCAGGGTCTCGTGCCCATTTGATGTTTCTTTCTCCAAGCTCACCATCCATCTTCCTTCTCTGTGTATATATTTTTCCCCCATGTTCAGCATCTCCCTTCTCTGTGTCTTACACTTTCCTTTCTAGTATTTCCCCGTGTCCCTCTACCTGCCATCATCATCATTCTATGTCCCCATCCTGTCCCCTTGTGTCAGCCTCACTCCTCTGTGTCCCTATGCCCCCCAGTCCTGCATCTCCCTTTGTTCTTATTTTCCCCCATGTCTAGCCATCTTCCCTCTGTGTCTGTAATCCCTCCCATGTCTGTCATTGCTCCTCTGTGTCCATTTACCACCCCATGTTCTCTCATCCATGTCCACCATGTTCCCCTTTTTTCATATATCTCCCTGTATCCATTTACTACCCCGTGCATTGTTCCCCTTTGGGTCCCTGTTCTCTCATCCATGTCCACCATCTCCCCCCTTTTTTCCATATATCTCCTTGTGCCCAGCTTCTTCCCTCTTACTCCCTTACACTAATGTCTCTTGTTCCCTCCCCTCCCTCCCTTTGCTGTGTTCAGTGTTTCACTTCCTCTTCCTTCATCCCCTTGGTTCATCATCTTCTCTTCCCCTTCCCTCCTCTCCTCCCTGCAGGTCCAACATCTCTCTGCATTTCTTCCAGCCCCATCCACATGAATCCATGACATCTTTCCATTCCTTCTAGCTCCAGTTACTGCCTCTTCTAGCGTCAACACCCTCTTTGTTTCTCTCTCCAACTCTAGCCCCTATCTCCCATCCAGTAGCCTTCCCCCCCACGTCATTCACTATTACAAAGCTTGTTATCCCACCTTGACCCAGGGTGACTTGGCAAGTATAATTGAACATTTAAAATGAACAAAAATATAAGCACACTTAGAGGGGATGTGATAGAGACTTACAAGATCATGAAGGGCATAGAGAGAGTGGAGAGGGACAGATTCTTCAAACTCTCGCAAAATAAAAGAACAAGAGGGCACTCGGAAAAGTTGAAGGGGACAGAGTCAGAACGAATGCTAGGAAGTTCTTCTTTACCCAACGTGTGGTGGACACCTGGAATGCGCTTCCAGATGACATAATAGGACAGAGTATGTTACTGGGGTTCAAGAAAGGATTGGACAAATTCCTGCTGGAAAAGGGGATAGAGGGGTATAGATAGAGGATTACTGCACAGGTCCTGGACCTGTTGGGCCGCCGCATGAGCAGACTTGCTGGGCACGATGGACCTCGGGTCTGACTCAGCAGAGGCATTGCTTATGTTCTTAAGTAACAGACAGAAAACAAAAAAGGCTAATAAAAATGAAGTTCCTTTGAAAATCAATCATCTGTGGTATGTAGTACAACTGGGAGCATGTTCTACAGGGGAGGTACTTGCATTGAAAAAAAGCTTGTTCAAGGTTGCACTAGAGCAGGTGTCTCAAAGTCCCTCCTTGAGGGCCGCAATCCAGTCAGGTTTTCAGGATTTCCCCAATGAATATGCATGAGATCTACGTGCATGCACTGCTTTCAATGCATATTCATTGGGAAATCCTGAAAACCTGACTGGATTGCGGCCCTCAAGGAGGGACTTTGAGATCCCTGGACTAGAGTAAGCTTATCATTGACCAAAGGAGCTAAAGTGTATTTAGACTTAACACACATGCGACGGCTGACTTGTGTGGCTAAAGAAGTGATTGTAAACAAGGTGCACATACTGACTCTTGATTTAAACAAGAACAAAGGCACTTCATATTGTATATGTTACTCAATGAGCAATCAGTGAAGCTGTATCAGAGTCAGGGTGCTATGACTGTTTGCAAAGACCAAAGAGTAGAAACAGGCAGTGGCAAGAAGAGATTGCAGTTCCCTGTTGTCTTTTTTTGTGTGTTAAAAAATCATAAATGATCTTGGGGCTTGATTTTAAATCCTAGGTGCCAGATTTCCATTGCAATTTAAAAAAAAAAAAAAGCACAAAACCTGGTGCCTAGGATTCAAAGCACATGGGCAGCAATGTTAGCAACATCAGATTTAAGGGACCATAACAAAATACTACTGCCAGTTGCTCCTAGTGTCATCCCTTCTCATACCTGACTGACACCTCCTACTGTTCTGCAAGGGATTAAGGAGCTTGTGTTTTCACTGTACCCACTCTGTGAGCCAACACTGCGCTATACCCACTCTTGTCGGCTAGCACTGTAGAGTCAAAAGCAGAGAGCAAGTACTTCTTGTTTTTCCCCAGATACTCGCTTTCAGTTCTCATAGTTTCAATGGACAGAGTTGGTTCAGGAGAGTCAGAGCAGCAGCAAGAACACAAGCTTCTGCTGCTCTGAAGAGCAGGTAGGAAAAGGGGCTGATGTTGGGGGTGGTGGTGCTGGCAAGACAAATGCCCAGGGGTCGGGGGGGGGGGGAGTTTGAAGAAAACTTAATGATTGAAGGAAAAAGGGGGTCTGAAGCACCAAATGGAGAAGCAGAAGCCGATGGTTGACAAGGGAATAAATGGGAGAAAGGGGCTGGGCTTGAGGATGTATTTGCTGGGGTGCTGTGGGGATGGGTGGGTACTAGCTGCTGGGGTACATAAAAATAAATTATCCCAATTGTCCGATTCTATATTTTTGGTCCATCCGAGATGCTAAAATCTTGTGGAGGCCTGCTTTAAAAGGAAGCAGTAAGTGAGGTGATTTGTCACTTAAAGTAAAGTGACACAAGCAAACTAAGGAATTACAAGATAACCCAAGAAATGCAGGAACTGATGTCTAAATGGCAGATAAACATATATAAAGTGATGCATGTAGGGAAATTTATTTTTAAAGTATCTGTTTAAACCCCCCTCCCACAAAAAACCCACCCCAAATTCATGCATTGGTATATTTGCTTTGAGCATTGGTACATATGCTGTTTACAGAATAGTGGGTTTGTGGGTAATTAGAAAAAATAAACTAAGTGACTGGGAATGATCATTGTTAAAGCTAGGTTTCTAGGTTTAAATATACCGTTGGTCTTGCTTAGTATGGCGCACACATTTTTAGAAGAGCAGTAGTAGTGTAGAGGGCCATAGATGAAATAACAAAGCAGAGTCGAAATTCAAGGGAAGCAATTTTATTCAGAGACCTGACATAATTTTTCCTTAGCAACAGCAGTAGATGAATCCAAAGACTAATGGGATAGCACACATCTACCAGCAGGCGGAGATAGAGAAACTGATTAACAGGTGGTCCTATTGGCTGGCACTCCTCCTGTATCTTCAGTATGCTCTTATCTCCCAGCAGGTGATGGTCGCTATTCAACTAGCTCCTGAATTCTGGCTGTGACTGGAAAATTATTCTCCTGTTGAGGTTTCTCTTCAGTGAGATGGCAATTTTATTTCTCTTGTTGAGGTTTCTCTTCAGTGAGACAGGGGTGTCCGGTTGAACAGTGCTGGCTTTAGAGGTTACACCTGGAACCCCCAAGTCCCTGCCTCACCTTCCCTCCAATGATAGAGGGTCTGACTGGGTCTCCATTTTTTCTTCTTTCCCTTCTCTGTTGTGGGTTGTTTTTTTTTTTTTAAAAGGGAGACCCCAGTTGTTACATTCTGCCCTGTTAGAGCTGTACAACCAGCTCTTACTGGCTTCAACCGGCCCTAACAACAAGCTTGTGAGTATGTATGTGGTTTTTTTTACTGTTTGAACTTCAGGTTCTATTTGGGAGTCTTAGTACTGTGGGTTCGGTCAACGTACGTTAAGGAATGGATATTTTATTGAGGCTAAGTTTTTTTTTTTTATAACTAGAAATCTGTTGAGGGAGCCGGGACTTTCCCGCCCTTTGCATGCACGCGCTTGGTTTCCTTGTTGGTTACAGCGGGCCAGTAGCGGTACGATTTCATGCTCGCACTTATTCTGCTCGTTGGGTTTCAGTGCAGTCCTGTTTATTCCGAGGCTCTCTTTCGTTGGTGCAGGTGCCAGTTTATAGCAGCGCGCATGAAATGGGACATGTTTTTTCCGGCGCTGTGGGAAGCACCGCACCGTTCTTCTAATTATTCCCCAGTCTGATTTTCTTTCTATGCAGGCCGCAGCAGGGTAAATTTTACGTGGCTTGAATCCGACTATGTTTCTAGAAGTGTTGGTGCAGCGGCCACGTGTCGGTGAGAATCAGGCGTGCGCTTGGGTCTCCGGCGATGGGCGGGAGTGCTGCAGCGTTCCGGTAGTTTATTTCCAGCTGACTTTGGTCAGGGTATGCTGCGGCTTCTCTCCTTTCTGGTTCAGACAAGTTGTACATGTTTCACCAGCTTTGGGACAAGCTTGGGCAGATTTATATGTCTATGTCTGTGTTCCTGCTGTATTCACTTGAAGGAAGCTGCTAATTTAATCGGACTCTGGGGTTAGCACTCAAGGGGATTATCAGAGAGACTCTGACCTGTGCTAAGTCACCCAGTCTCGGTCAACATATGGCAAATCACGGCACAGTGAGATCAACAATAAGATAGTGCCCTGTATTTCACACGGGTATCTCATTGTCTCTCTTCGGGTCCCTGCAGATTGAGCCTTTGTCTGTTGGTAATTGTCCTTCTTATTTGGGCCTCTGTGCTGCGCTGCATGTGTCTAGTAGTGGCATAGGATATATATGCCTAAAGGTAGTACAAACAGTTTCCAAGTTTGGGCTGTCTCTGGGCATAATGACACTTCGCATCTTCCTGTGGCCAGGACTCTCTTTCTCTATTTTTGAGGGGGCCTGGACTTCAGATTTCCATGCTTATCACGCTGGTTTTTCCTGTCGCCATTTTCTCATGATACATGCTAGATGGACCCCCCCCCCGACCAGACAGGAAGGGCTGTACAGCTCCTTCTAACCAGTAGCCAGTTACCTATTCTATCAAACCTGTAGAGGAGCACGCGCTATGTGGCTGTTAGCCTCATCCCTGAAGCTCTCATTAGCAATGTGAGCTTTGTCTGATACTTGTTAAGATGCTGCTGTTTTCCATGGGGAGGTAGATGCAGCATCTTGATTACGTCTAGTACGTATTCACTTTAAAGGACATACGTATTTCTCTCACGTTGCATAGAGTTAGTACTGTTCATGGTTCCAGTATACTTCTCTTTACATTGTGAACCTTGATTTTTCCTAGGAGAGTTTCTTTTTTTCTTACAGACCTACAGTTCTCATCCTGACCTTCTGCACTTCATTCTGAGGGGATTTTGACTTCTTCCAGTGGCTCTTCAGGCTTTCTCATGAGGGGGAAGACGCTATAATGTCAGGTCAGGGGGCTGTGAACATTTTTCAGGATGCTTGCAACTTTGCATCCTCCTCAGGTTTCCGGTTCGTTCTTGGAGTTTATGTTTTGTGTTTCCCTTTTAAGTGTTACTGGTCCTCAGGGCAGTTCTTGTAGTTCTTCAGGAACTAAGGGACGTTGTTCCACTTACTGCATGGTGCCCAAGACGGGGGCATTGGGCAGGCTGGATCCCATTCTGCTGAATTAGGATTACACATTTCTGCAGAAAAACTGGGAGAATAACATTTTCACTATGTTACTCCGAATTGGCACTAGGTTTGCTTGCCTCTCTTGGAGCAGCACTTTCGGTTTTGGCACATGTCATTTCGCCTACCCAAGGCTTCACGAACATTTTAGAAAATGTGGGCAGTGGTACCGTTTTGGCACAACCAGGCGATTCACCTACTTTCTTCTGGACTGACTGATTCGGATGACTTCCAGTCAGGCCATTTGACTGACATGAAAAGGGTGGTTTCTTTTCCTCAATTCTTTGGACGTGAATCTTCGAATTTGCACAGCATTCTTTTCTCCTGTACTATTTAGAGGTGTATTGAGGAAATGTTTTTATTCATATAGGAGAGAAATGTGTTTCTTCCCAGAGACTAGGGCGATGGGTCACAGTCTCAGGTTTGCATTCTTCTTCGGTCACCATGACCAAGAGTATGGGATTCTGTACAGGTTCTAGGATCCATGTTGCTGACTCCACTGGGAAATTCGGCTTGCTTTCCCATTATACAACAAAAATGGTCGCTTTTGTTCCTGTGGTTCCCGGTATCTCAGGGCTCCAATTATTTGGTAGGCTCCTCAAGCATCGCTCTGTATGATTTGGTGGCTCAGCGAGATTTCTCTTTTCAAAGGCATGCCTCGGTCTTTGCTGGACTAGCTCATGGTCACCAAACATCCCGTGCTGTCGGGTTGGGGGGCTCGGTGCCTTCCATCCTCAGCTCCAGGAGTCTGGTCTTAAGAGGTGACTCAGTACTTGTTCATTCTTCTACTCTGGAGCATGGTCAGGCTACCATTTCTGGAGCTTCAGACCATTCTTCCGGAATGACGCTGAAGGTCTTTTCAGTCTGAATTATGATGGGGGTATTTCTCTACAGTCTGGGCAGTAGGTGATGTACTCAGTTGGCGGGTAAAGTTGTGGTTCTACTTCAATGGGTGGTCCCTCATCTTCCTCTTCTGTTGGCAGATCATTTTACGGGTCAGGAACAGAGTTTGGATAGACTTTCTCTCCGTGAAATCTGAGCATGGCCCATATATGTTACAGTGTACAGCGCTGTGTACGCTCTAGAAAGTGTAAATGTTAGTAATAGTGAAATCTTCTACATCCTGGGTATTGAGAATTTTGGCTCAGGCGTTCCAGCTCTTTGTATGGAAGTGAGATCTCCTGGAACTAGACCTCATGGCCTCGTCTCGAGGTTTCTCTTTTTTCAGTATTTTCCCCTGGCTGATGATGGCTTGGATTTGCCAACTCAAGCTCGCTTTCAGGGCACAGTATTTGTCTCTGGATTGGCTGCGCCATCCTTGCTATGCGGACTGTTGAGTTTCCTGGTATCTCTGGATTTGCTCACCTAGGGTCCGATCAACATGGATATTCATACTACTTTATGACCTAGCTTTTGAAAAGTCATAGCTCACGTGTAAGGGTTATGCGAAACAGGTTGTTTCTTCTCTTATCCAGGCGATACAGACGTCTTTATCTGTGGCTCCTGCTTCCTTTTGGAGGTTTTTCCTTTCTTGGGTACTTCTCAACATTTTCACCCTTCCAGAGTTCTTTTTTGGCACAAGTGTATTGCCAAGGGCTTAGCGTTCAATTCCCTTCAGCTTCAAGTGCCATTCTTAGCTTGTTACAAGGGCTAGGTATCTTGCTCTTCACTTACTTCTCAGCTTCATCTAGTTCAGTTCCTAAACGGAGTACGGTATATTTGTACACCTCTTAGAAAGCCCTGTCCGGAGTACAGTCTTAAGGTACTTCTTCGCAGTTTACCGAAGGCTTCATTTCATCCTTGTCTTTTGAGACTCTAAAAGGCTGTGCCGTTGAACACGGGGTTTCTTGTGGCCATGGCTTCAGCTCGGCGGTTTTCTGAGTTGCAGGCCTTGTTCGGCAGGGATTCCTATTTCTGATTTACAAAATCTGGGGTGTCAGTTCGGACGGTACCACAATTTCTTTCTAAGGAGGTGTCATCCTTTTTTTTATGACACTCACTTTTCCTTCCTTCTTCCTGGGAGGAGAAATGGGAGACATGCTTTAATTCAATGCATTTTTTGAAAGTGCGTAGTGTTCTCCACGAGCTAGGTTTCTAACGACTTTTAGTTGTTTAGATCACCTTTTTGTATTCTTCAAGGGAAGCCTCAAATGTATGGTGGCATCCAAAGCCTCCATCGCTCGATGGGTCCAGGAGGACATTCTTTACGCTTTCTTGATGGCAGGAAAGCAGGTGGCAAAAGAACTTCATGACCATTCCGCCAGAGTGATGGCTATTTCTTGGACTCAGTCCAGAGGTTTTTTCCTTAGAGTTGTCTCGCGGCTACTTGGTCTTCCGAGAGTGCTTTATCTCAGCATTACCGGTTGGATGGGGGGGGGCGCATGCGGTGGATGCGTTTAGTGCTTCAGTTGTTGCGGAGGCGGCGTTTGCTTCCCACCCAGATTGAGAATTGCTTTGCTACATCCCATTGGTCTCTGGATTCATCTGCTGCTGTTGCTAAGGAAGGAAAAATTATGTTTTTACCCTGTTCATTTTCTTTCCAGATGAATCCAGAGCCCACCCTTTCTGGATATTGTCTGTCGGTTTTGTCTTTTGCAACTTTCGAAGTTTGTTTTTATTGATGGTTGTATTCTGTATTATTGCCTTTTGAGATTTGTTATGGGAAATAAATTTTTTACATGCTATGCCTATTGATGGTTACGGATGCTTGGGCAAGGAGCTATACTAAAGATACAGGAGGAGTGCCAGCCAATAGGACCACCTGTTAATCAGTTTCTCTATCTCCATCTGCTGGTAGATGTGTGCTATCCCTTTGGTCTCTGGATTCATCTGCTGCGTCTAAAGGAAAGAAAATTAACAGGTAAGAACATCATTTTTCCATGTTTCGGCAAATGCTTGCATCAGGAGTTAGAATGAAACCATCTTTCTGTGAGAAACCACATTCAAAATGACCTATCGGCATACAAAACAATGCTTCCTTTTTAAGGCAGGCTTCCGCAAGTTTTCTTAGGATCTAGGAGTCGGACCAAAAATATAGAAGCCTTTTTCTTGTGATTTCAAGTTTCAGTTTCATATTCAACCACTAAGTTGTATTTCTTCCAATGTAGATGTGGATTTATCGTGTGTATAATTGTGGATCTCCTAAAAATAAATGTGTGGGTGTCCCAGGACAGAACCTTGTAGAAAGTCCAGATCTTTGTGACACTGTATCACTCAGTCTATGTTTTTCCCTCCCCAATTTGAAAGAACAAAAGAGATGAGCATCTGTTAAAGAGAAGAAATGTACCACATGAAGATATCTGTGAAGATTCAGATTTAGATGCAGATTTGAGAGTGGTAAGATGTTTTCAGCATGTGAAAGTTGAAACTTCTATACAGTATTTCAGTCACACACACATATATATATATATATATATATCTATATCATTTTTTTGTTCCTACAGCAAAATACATCCCTGGAAGCAATAGTACAGGTAAAGCTCTTCATTTTTGAAAATAACTAGTGGTGGAGCCATTTGCATCTTGCATCTATATCTTCTTTTTTTAAATTGTAGAACGCGTCAAGCGACAACCAGGGTATCCAACTGAGTGCAGTGCAGGCTGCAAGGTAAGAAGTAATTTACAGAGATGGTTTTATATCTGGTTTGGGTTTTGAAAATTACATTTATAAATGATCTGGAAATTGGAACAAGTGAGGTGATTGAATAGTTTTGTGTCATCTGCTAATTTAAAATTATCACATGTACTGTAGACTGTGAAATAGTGGAAAGACCTTAGGAAATTGGAAGACTGGGCATCCAAATGGCAGATTAATGTGGACAAATTCAAAGTGATGCACATTGGGAAGAAGAAGCCAAATCAGTTACTAGATGCTAGGGTCCACCCAAGAAAAAGATCTGGGTATCATTGTAGATGGTACCTTGAAATCCATTGTAGATGGTACCCTGAAATCTGCTGCCCAGTATGTGGCAGTAGCCAAAAAAATAAACCGGATGCTAAAAATTGTTATGAAAGAGATTGGTAAATAAGACCAAGAACATTGTATCACTCCACGGTACAAACTCACCTTGAGTATTGTGTACAGTTCTAGTCGTCATATCTTAAAAATAAATAAATAAAATAGCAGAATTAAAAAAGGTTCAAAGAAGTGTGACCAAAAAAAGGAAATGGAACCTTTCATATGAGGGAAGGCTAAGAGGCAGCAAAGAATTCCTGTGCATGGATTTCACAAATAGAGGTAAATTCTCCAGAAGAGTACTGCACCCGGACGTCTTAAAAAGTAATCTGCTCGTGGTAATTATCAAATTTAATTGTAGAATGTAAAGAATTTAAGTCCTTCATAAAACCTATGCTGTAATACTTCTTAACCAGTCCATACCATAAATATGAGTACATCATTGACATAATGACACCAACACTTTACCCATTTGGAATTTGCCAACAGGTAAACTCTGCTACACTCAAATTCAGATATAAACAGGTTAGCAACTGAGGGAGCAAAAGATGCCCCCATAGCAGTCACTTGCAGATCATCACCAGCAGATTACATTTTTGGATATCAGTTTGTGGTACTGTTCTGGGGAATTTATTATCGCCTGTATTTGTGAAATTCACAGACAGGAATTCTCTGTTGCTGTTTGGTAGCATGCATCCCAGGCATGTGAAATCTAGTTTACTTTTTGCTCAGATTTTGCGCATTTGACGCATTTGCAATTCTACACAAGAGTTTAAGAAATTGGCTCTAATTTTAACTGAGAAACTGCAGCAGCTTTTATCGGGTATCCGGATAAATTAAGGAACCTTATAAACGAGACCTATATAATAATGGAGATCTTTCGTTACAACCGAAGTCTCAAGGAAAATTGAACCCTGCAATGACCTGCATTTTGAGGTACAATACTGTCTTTTAAAATTGCTTAGGTTAAGAAGCATTGGCGAATGAGGGTTCATCTTTTGTGCAATGTACGATGTATAGTTTTTGTATTCTTGTAATATTAATTTGGCAGATAGGCTTTGTATCTTCATTGTGCAAGAGGCTGGTCATAAGAAATGTGGCTGCTGTTCAATCTGTTCACAGAATTTTTAGTATTAATGAGAAGGTTTTTACTATCACAAGTAATACCACCAGTGATGCAAAGGAATTAGTTACTATGCGAGATGTCCTTGTAATCTGATGTAGATTGGTAAAATTTCTTGGACCTTCAAAACAAGAATTATTGACCGTTATTGCATTTCTAAGAAGAAAGATGGTTCAGCATTGCATGCAGCAGAACCATAAATTTGAGGAATTGTGCTTAGCCTGTTTTTAGAAGAGGTGGTGACACCAAGTCAAAGTTGAGAAAAAGGGAATAGCAGTGAATTTTTAGGGCAAATGCTATTGAGCCCTGTGGTTTAAATGGAGCAATTGAATAGCAAGCATTTAAAAAAAAAATAAGGATAAGAGGGATTTGCCCCTTTTAAGATGTTATGCTTTCTGATAGGTTGGATGAATAGCATCTTTTTTTTTTTAAGTGGATGCCATTTTAGAGGAGTTAGTTTTCAGTCAATCTCCTGAAACAGCAGAGTTAGCTCACAAAACAAGAGGCTCTTGAGAGGAATGTAAACAAGAGGATTGTGAGCAAACAGTATTGGTCATTTGAATGGTTGACGAATGATGGGAGAGGAGTGTGAGCCGAAGAAGATACTGGCATGTGAATGTTGAATTCAGGATTGGTATTGCTGGGAACTCGGCTGATATAATCCAAGCTCCTCCTGTTATGATACTGGTAAGTGACTTTAGGTTATCTTTTTTGGGGGTATTAGTGTTTTTTTTCCTGGTATTGGGAAGGTATGGTTCTTTAACCAGTTTTTTGGGAGCAGACTGTTTTCCTATACTTTTTTTTTTTTTTTTTGGAGTGCCGCTATTTTTTCTTGGTTTTAAGCCAATGATTTGCTTTCAAGGAGCATAAAAACTGGTTGTGACAGCTATTGTTGGTGTCTGCTTGTTGAGCCTTTGAGGCTAGTTTGTAGTTAAGAACCATTTTTTCTTCTCTTAAAAATTGGAAAATAACTTGTAAAAATACACCAAAGAAAAATGGGGAGACCCAATGATCCACAGTGAAAACAATCCACCGATGAAAACAAAATTGTGGATACAGATGTTCTGGAGATAATTTATTATTATGCAACGACATATAAAAGCATGAAAATTCAATTAAAGTACAATGATAAAAAATAACAGTGATAAAAATCCAACCGGACCCTAAACGGTCCGTGTTTCGGCGAACACGCCTTCCTCAGGGGTCCAATGCTTTGCAAACTCGCATATAAAGAATTGGACTGAAAACAGTCTGTCTTTAAACCAGGGGTGTCCAACCTTTTGGGTTCCCTGGGCCACATTAGCTGAAAAAAATGTTTCTGGGGCTGCGCAAACCCTGCAGCAAGACAGAGGAGGGAGCTGGCAAGATGGTAAACACCCGGGGGTAGCAGAGGAAAACACTACATCGCCCTCGACCAGGGCAGCACAAAATACTTCACAGGATCCCATGCGGCCCTTGGGCCGCAGGTTGGACACCCCTGCTTTAAACTGTGCTTGGAGTTGTGCTGGGTTCCTCCTTGTTCTAGGAATAGGTTTCTCCTTTGTATTCCATTCTACACCCAGACTGTGGCCGAAACATGGACCGTGTAGGGTCCAGTTGGATTTTTATCATTGTACTTTTTTAATTTAATTTTCATGTTTTTATATGTCAGTGCATAATAAATTATCTCCAGGGCAATCTACAGCATAATGTGAGGAGAGGACAGGTTGCTGGACTGTTGCTACTGGCTGCTACTTGCTGCCAGTAGTGTCTGCATATTAGTGGCCAAAATGTAAAACTTATTTTGTGGAAGATAGCAGCCCCCTCCCTTCTCCTGCAATCTAACTATCAGCCTAAAGGACTGTTGTGATCCTTAAGTCCCCTTTGTTTCCCAGAAATGACACTTCTCCTTCCTGTCCTACCCAAAGTCATATAAAATTCTTTGCAACAGAAGTGATCCCTCACTTATACTTGCCCCACTCACTTGCAGGCATTGAATGGTATACAGTATGTGCAAGTATAGGGCACAGGAATGTCAGTAAAGCCAGTGTATGTATTGATGGAAATATTAGTGTATTACAATTAATATAGTTTAGTAAAACAAGCTTAACACATTAGCTTGGTTTAGCTAATGGATCCTTGCGTGTATCTTCTAATGCATAATGCTTCAAAAATAACTGCACCCCCCCTTTTTTACTAAACCGCAATAGCGGTTATTAGTGCAGGGAGCTGCGCTGAATGCTCTGCGCTGCTTCTGACACTCATAGAGTTCCTATGAGTGTCGGGAGCAGCACAGAACATTCAGTGCACTATCGCGGTTTAGTAAAAGGAGGTATTAGTTTGCACTATAATTGTTGCTTGAGTAAACCTGTTACTCATTTTCTTTTTCACTTACTTAGACAAATTCAATTCTGTACCATGCTGAAGTTTTCCATTTTGTTTTGGAAAGTTATGAATTTAATGATTACTTGTTCTGCCTTTTTAAAGTAGAAGAAATTTTTCACAACTTTATGGTTAAATGGTAATCTGCTGATGAGAACCACAGTTAACCTAGGGGCACTTAAGCTGTGGTAAGTTCTAAACTGGCGTTTCTGATAAGCTACCCAAAGTTCTCTTAAGTTATTCAATAACAGGCGCTTCTGCTTTTGCATCTGTTCACCATTTATCTTAACAGATATGTAATCTTTCTTTCTAGGGCATAATCGAGATAATTTATCATCCTGTTAGAAAGTTTTGACCCTTTGGTCAATGTCAATTGAAAGGATCTTCCCCTGTCTTTTTCCAGGCATTGCAAGGACACCTTTGTCATGTTTAAGGCCTCTGGCCTGCTTTACCATTTGGAATGAACAAGGATAGGGACAAAACGTGCCAGGACAGGCGGGGAAATTGAGTTCCTGTGGGGACGGGGACAAATTTGTTCCCGTGTCATTCTCTAATCCTCAGCTGGCGGTACTTGGGGATCCCCACCAGCTACAGCAAATACTTAAACACTGGAGAAATAAAACCAGATATGCATTTTCTTTCTGTTGAACACAATACAAAGACATCTGCTGTATACATTTCCCAAAGCTAATATATTTCAGTTAACAAATTTCTATTTCTGCTAGTTGTTGTCTGGAGATTTATTTTTCTTTTTTTTTTCTTTTATAATTTTTATTCATTTTACTACTTACATCAAGTGTTTAAAGAAATAACATTTGAATTGAAAAAACATCACTTGTATATTAGCAACTGACATTCATGAAAGTTAACCTCTCCTCCCATCCCTATCACATCAAAAATATTCATTTATATTATATTATACAATATACATTCTATTAATATATCAAAAAATCATCCCTCCCACCCATCCCTATCCCCTCATTTCAATTATCTTATGAAGGGAAAATGTTTGCTACTCATTACAAAAGTATGTTAATGGTCCCCAAACATCTCGAAATTTACCAAAATATCCTCTCTCTGTGGCTAACATTCTTTCCATTTTATAAATATGACATACAGAACTCCACCATAAACTGTAATTTAATCTACTCTGATTTTTCCAATTGAATGTAATATGTTGAATGGCAATTCCAGTCAGAATTAGTAGAAGCTTATTGTTTTTTGAAGAAATCTGACTATGTTAACTGGCTGCCTGTGAGCGTCTTCGGCCACTGAGAAGAAGCACGAGCAGGAACCATTACGGAAGCCACTCAACACTGAACAGCAGCGCAAAATTGCGTGTGCGCTCATGCTTCTCAGCATCCGAAGACGCTCACAGGCAGCCAGTAGGAACTTGGAAAGTTCGTTTCTGCCCGCTGCACCTCCACCGACGATCACCAGTAGAGGTATGAGCCTGAGGCTAGGACAGGGAAGGTGGCAAGCTGCAGAGCCTGGAAGGTAGGGAGGGTGCATAGTCTGACGGGAGGGAAGGAAGGAAGAGAGCTGGGTGCAATACCTGACAGGGGAGGAAGGGAAGGGTTCTGGGTGTTGTGCCTGGCAGAAAGGGAGTTGGGTGCAGAGCCTGACAGGGCAGGGCACTTGAATATTAAGCCACCTGACTTATATTTGAGTCAACCATTTTTCTTCCTTTTTGGGTGGAAAAAGGGGGTCTCGACTTATATTCGGATCGACATATATTCAAGCATATACAGTAGTCAATTTGAATAATTTCACTTCTGCCTCCATGCTTTTAATTGTTATCAGTTCTGTGGCTGTAGTATTACGATACCTTATCGTTACCTTTCATTTTCTTTGTCTTAACAGAAAGCTTCTTTCTAGTGATCGCAACCCACCAATTGATGACTTGATAAAATCTGGAATTTTACCTATTTTAGTTCATTGTCTGGAAAGAGATGACAAGTAAGTTTTTTTTTAATTTAATAAAAGTTCTTTCAGTGAGCAATTTATAAAGACTGTGAATTCTCATTCTGCTTTAACTATTTCAACTATGTAAAATATCTGTCACAGCCTTAATTTAAACCAATAACCTAGATATTGATATCTCTTATAGTCCATCTTTACAGTTTGAAGCAGCATGGGCTTTGACAAATATTGCATCAGGTACCTCAGAACAAACACAAGCTGTAGTTCAATCCAGTGAGTATGTCTTGTATATTTTATAAACAAATAACTTATTTTGTTTACATACTGTATAAATATATACATGTATGTTTTAGAAAAGTGATGCTGTAACTTGTTTTTGTATGGTGCTGTTAGAGATAGCTTAAATGCCTTTACCATTTTAGATTTGTAAAAAGAGTATCTGTGTAGTTAAAAAAAAAAAACTTTTAACAACTTGAGCATTATATTAGTCTGTATTTTTTAATAAGCAAAGACAAGTAGTAACTTCAAAAACCCGTGCAAGTTATAGCCAGAAAAGACAGGAAAATCGTAATGTGGGGGGAAAATAGCAAGGCATAACATTATTCACTAATGTAGTTCTTGCAAGTGCAGTTATGTTCTCTTCAGTATCTTCCAAACAAGAGCAATTCCAATGATGCTGCATCACTTGAGTAGTGAGGTCTTGCATTTCTTTGCATAGTTGCATTTTGTGGGCATGCCTACCTTAACTGTAGATACTTTGTTTCTGTATTTCCCAATCTTATATGCTCTGCTGCTATGTTTTCTCCAATACAATAGATCTGAAAAATCATTTGTGGGTAAATTCAGGATTGCAGGAATGCTCTTCTGCTCACTTTGTTTCTTTTCTTCTGTCCTGATCCTTATGTATATCCAGAATTCTTCTCATCCCTACCCAGGTCTAATCCATGCTTTAAAATTCTTTCAATTAAAATTTTTTGTCTTGAGGTCTTAGGTAAGTGATAAACTGTGTATACATATGCAAAGATGATTAGTTTTAACTCATCTCCATATACTAATAAGTATTCTAATAGAATAAAATAGTTTTATGATTATTCATGGTATCTTTTCATCTAGGTTCCTTGTCTCAATTCTTAAATCACCAAAAACACTGTTACAAATTTTAGTGTTTTCTTGACTGTTACAAAACAGCAAGATTTACATAGCCAAGACGAATACAAGGGACAGGAAAAAAGCACAAAGCAAGTAAACAGGATAATATAAAAAATTGTAAATCTACTTGCTTTTGTATTACTGACAATACATTTGCTGGCAATGTACCAGGCAATATATGTACATAGTGTCCCACTATCTGCTGGAGCACGTCACTAAGTTGGTGTCAAGTGATGGTAACACTAAAGGCTTAGAAAATGAGTTGCTGTTGTACTAGAGAATGACACGGGGAAAAAAATCTGTCCCCGTCACTGCCCCATCCCCTTCACCGCCCCGTCCCTGCAGCATCCATACAAGCCTCAGTACTGCAATATTTAGCTTATTCCTTTCTTATAAATCAAAGTTCTGGCTGCTGAACTAGAGAGAGAGATTTTCAACTGGCAGGGCTTTGTTTATAAATTTTTATCAACACAACCAATATACTACTTTATCCTAAAGCAAAAAAAATAAAATAAATTTATATATATATATATACACACACACACACACATATATACTAGTCTTTAAGCCTGTTACATTAACGGGTGCTAGAATAGATGTGTGTGTCTGTCTTTCTTTCTCTCTCTCTCTCCTTGGCCACTGTCTGTCTGTCTTTTTTTTTTTAGCACACCCCTCCTCCTAAAGCAGCCCCCTTTCCCTCTCTCCCTGGCCCCCTGTGTGCCATGCCTGCTTGCTCTGTGGCCCCTTCTGTTCCCCCCTTCCAGAGCAAAGCATGATTGCTGCCTACCCCCCAGCACACTCATCCCCCCAAAGCAGGCCCCTTTCCCTCTCCCCCTGGCCCCCTGTTGTGCCATGCCTGCTGCTCCATGGCCCCCTTCTGTTCCCCCCCCTCCCAGAGCAAAGCATGTTTGCTGTCTGGCCCCCAGCACACCCCTCCCCCCAAAGCAGCCCCCTTTACCTCTCCCTCTGGCCCGAGTGAGTGGTTAGAGCTATAGCCTCAGCACCCTGAGGTTGTGGGTTCAAATCCCATGCTGCCCCTGGAGTCCTTTGTAGCGCATGCGCACTCTTGCCGCCAAAGGCCGACAGATCAGGGATAGTTTGAACGTAAAATATAATTTTTTTTGAGGGGGGGGGGGAGAACAGCTCAAATCCTTTCATCTCTATACAACTTAGGATCCCAGTGTAAACCAGGCCAGTTTAACAGCTGGCTTCCACGGGGTGACAAAGGTGGATGCAATCAAAACAAAACCTGACGCCAAAAATACCAAGTCACATCCATTAAGTCTGTGACACACACAGTTAACTGGCCCCCCACACTTACATTAATTGTGGGAATTTCCATCATTCTTTCCGTGAGCCTTGATCTGATTCTGGTAACGGTGGCATTACAAATGAAAAATGTAAAGTAAATTCAGAGAGAGCGCCTCTCCTTCAATCTTCCACTCTCCCCAGCTATGTTCTCTCCCTCATTCTCAAACCGTCCGAGCCCTACCTTCAAACTTGCAGTCCAGGCCTTGAGGATCATGGCAGGGAGGAAGGCATTGTTGGCGGCCGCTGGAAGGAGGGGGGAGTTCGGTCCTGTCTCGGTCCCACTAAACCGGCTGGCAATAACGAAGCCAGACATCACAGGGGCTTTCCCTCTTGCTAAATCGCTATAGGCTCTGCCGGTCTCGATCCCACCCCTCAGGATCGAGACCGGCAGAGCCTTTAGTAATTTGGCAAAAGGGAAGAACCCATGGCATCTGAGTTTGTTATTGCCAGCTGGTTTAACAGGGACAGGACCGAAGGCAGGACTGCTCACAATCCGGATGTGCCACAGGACTCGGCGTTCACTCGCTCTGTGACGGTTCGTCTTCTGCCAGTGACGTAGTAAACGCGCATGCGCAGTCGTGCAGCCACACCACTACAGAAAAGGGATCAGGGAACACGTTTCGCTATTGCGCATGTGCGGGCTAGCATTTTATTATTTAAGATATATATATATATATATATATATATATATATATATATATATATATATATATATATATATATATATATATATATATATATAAGATATATATATATATATATAAGATATATATATGTAATGTAATTTATTTCTTATATACCGCTACATCCGTTAGGTTCTAAGCGGTTTGAAGAAAATATACATTAAGATTATAAATGAGAAGTAAGAAGGTACTTAAAAAATTCCCTTACTGTCCCGAAGGCTCACAATCTAACTAAAGTACCTGGAAATTAATAAAGAAGAGAAAATAAAGATGGTTGAAAAAAGAAAAATTCTATGTGAATTTATAGGATGGAAATTAAACTGACAGTGAAGAACTGTATGAAAAATACATATGGAATTCAGTTAGAGAGGGTAGGTTACAATCTATTTATGGTATTTGTTTAATTGGAAGGTGTTAAGGTGGGTAATCTTAAATAATAAAATGCTAGCCCGCACATATATATATATATATGTGGGATATATAGGGGATTATAATTTTTTTTCTACCTTTGTTGTCTGGTTTCAGCTTTCCTCATCTCATTCAATTCCTTCCATCCATTTACTCTGTTATTGTCCTCTTCCTTCCCCCCACCTCCCAAATTGGTCTGGCACCCATTTTCTTCCCTCTGCTCCCCCCATAGTCTGGCATATCCGTCTTTCCCTGCCAGCGTCTTCTCCCCACTTTCTGTTTCCCATTCCCTTCAGCGTCTTCTCCCAACTCTCTGTTCCCCATTTCCCTTCAGCATCTTCTCCCCACTCTCTGTTCCCCATTTCCCTTCAGCGTCTGTTCCTCTCCATCTCACTCTTCCTCCCTGCCCCTTACCTTCATGGTGCTTTTCGCCCCCTCCCCCTGCAGCGAGAACACCTCTTAGCCGCTTCCGCCATGCACACTGTGCCCCCCCCCAGGTCAACAGGCCCTGATTCAACTAAACAGTAAGTCATAAGGAATGTTTCCTGCTTGCAGTGCACAACTGTGCCGACAAACCTCCCTGCTCCTTACCTTTGTGGCCGGCGATTTCTAAATTGCCTTCCTATGAGCAGCCAGAGCATTGAAGTTGCATGTGGCTCCTGGAAAGGTCATGTCTGATGCAACTTTATACAAACTTCTAATATGATTTAGTAAAAATGAACTCATCTATCTGCGAGTTGGTATAAATAAATTTGGTGCGTTGAGCAATAAAAACTAGGGCCACATATTGATTGCAATTAATGTAGCTATTTAAAATTTTTAATTGTGCTATTAATCACACAAAGCATGCCCCCCTCAAATTTCCTCTTGTACAGTGCAAAATATAGACAGATGTAAATCCTCAATTGACATTTAAAACTGCTAATTGAAATAAAATCATTTTTCTTATCTTTGGTGGCTTTTTTTTCCAAATCAGTTTGCTCCTTGTCTCTGGTTGTGCTTTCCTCTGGTTCTGTTCTGAGCTGTTTCCAGGGCCTCCTGTCCATTCACTTTTTCTCTCCTCTTCAATTTTTGCCCTATATTCCTTTTACACTTTATCTTCTAGATTTTTGCCCCTTTAAATCTATCTAGTTTTCCATGTCTTCCCCTTCTACTATTAGTACTAATTATTTCTATAGCGCTACTCATCATCAAGGGTCCTCCGATCAAATAATCCTTTTTTTTTTTTAAATATTCATTTTAAAACTTAAAACAAGTGTACAAAAGAACAACATGAAAGACATTCATACAACACTTGAAATTCTTTCAATAATATCATAAATATATTAATTAATTAATTTCTCTCCCCTATCCACCATTTTGTTACCATTAAACATTCCATATATTTATTATAAACTCATTATTAAATCAAATTTTTCCCCATCCATCCCCTTTCCCCATATATATATGAATAGAAATAAATACATAAGATAGGTACTTGGAAATTCCCTAACTGTCCCAAAGGCTCACAATCTAACTAAGTACCTCAAGAAACAATTTATGAAAAATAAAGATAAAATATAAAGACAGAGGTAGAGATGTAGATAGAAATGAATAAACCAACAAGTAATGAAAAAAAATAAATTAAAGATAGAATAAGTAAAAAAAAAAAAATATATATATATATATATATATTTTTTTTTTTACTTATTCTATCTTTAATTTATTTTTTTTCATTACTTGTTGGTTTATTCATTTCTATCTACATCTCTACCTCTGTCTTTATATTTTATCTTTATTTTTCATAAATTGTTTCTTGAGGTACTTTAGTTAGATTGTGAGCCTTTGGGACAGTTAGGGAATTTCCAAGTACCTATCTTATGTATTTATTTCTATTCATTGTATCTTTTAATTTCATCATTTTTGTAAACCGCTTAGTAACCTCACGGTTATTAGCGGTATATAAGAATTAAATTAAATTAAATTATATGAAAGAAATACTATCAGAGGAAAACGATACCTATTCATTACAATATTTAACCAATGGCCCCCAGATCTTTATAAAATTATTATAACTACCTTTCTGTAAAGCAATTACTCTTTCCATCTTATAAATATGACATAAGGAATTCCACCAAAATGTATAATTAAGATTTGTATAATTTTTCCAATTATTAGTAATATGCTGAATAGCGACTCCTGTCATTATCATTAAAAGTTTATGTGCTGATATTTGACTTTTTTTTCTCAGACATACCAAACAGAACAGTATCATACGATAGTGCCACATGGTTTTCTAATAAACAATTTATTTGAGACCAAATTGAATTCCAAAAGTTCTTAATGCAAGGACAATGAAGAATTAGATGGTCTAATGTCCCCGCTTCTAGATTACAGTGCCAGTATCTATTAGATTTAGAGCTATCCAACTTCTGCATACGAACTGGGGTCCAAAAAGCTCTATGTAATAAAAAGAACCAAGTTTGTCTCATAGATGCCAACACTGTACATCTCATTCTCCAAGACCAAATGCGTGGCCATTGAGAAGCAGAAATTTGATGCTTAATCTCAATGCTCCAAATGTCTCAAAGACCAGTTTTCGGTTTTTTGTTAAGAAATCCAGATAATAATTTGTACCACTACGCGGCTTGGTGTCCCAGGAAGTCTGCCTGGAAGCATAGGAACTCAAAACTATATTGATTATTAAGTTTTCCATTCAGGGAACCCCACCTGAATAGCCTGCTTCAACTGCAACCATTTAAAACTTTGTGTTTTATTAAGACCAAATCTACACTGCAATTGTGAAAAATCAAGCAGTTTGCCTTCTGAAATAACATCATTTAAAGTTCTTATACCAGCAATAATCCAGTGCTTCCATAAGATTTGAGATCCGAAAATTTGAATCTTGGAGTTTATCCATAAAGATGGATTTGTTGATTTATTTATTGGAATAGGTATTAAATTACTAATGCATCTCAAAGTTTTCCATGTATCAATCAAAATTCTGTTTATCTCCTAGGCATTTTGATACTAACAACATGAACTAAATTTAAAGGAAACAAGAGATGCCACTCCAAGTACAACCAATCTGGAGCATTGTCAAAGAGTTCTGGGAGGATCCAATACATGCCCTGGCGTAAAATATAGGCTTGATAATACCTATAAAAATTTGGAAATTTTATCCCTCCCTCCTCAATTGACTTTTGTAGAGATACTAAAGCTATTCTAGGTCTTTTACCCAGCCAAACAAATTTTGTAAGAATACCATTAAGTTTTTTATAAAAAGACCCCTGAAAAAAAACTTTGTATAGCTCCCCTTCTGCAAGATTATATATTAATAATAATTTCTCTGATCATTTTACGTTGCAGAGGGGAGTTAGACAGGATTGTCCTCTGTCTCCTTGTTATTAGCCATTCAACAAGCAAAGGGGATACAGGGTATTCTCTTTTCTGATAGAGAATACAAAGTTTCGGCATATGCAGATGATATTCTGTTTTATTTGAGAAATCCAGAAACTACCATTTCATGCTTATTAGAATTGATTGATACATTTGGAAAGTTTTCAGGTTATAAAATAAATTGGAGTAAGTCAGAAATTCTTCCTCTTAATGTGCATTGTAATAGAGGTTTATTTGATTCTCTCTCATTTACATGGAAAGAGGATGGATTAAAATATTTAGGTATCATAATAAAAAATACTCTGGAAGACACTTTGAAAGAGAATGAAAAACTTTTATTAAAAAAAGTAACAGAAATGTGTGAGCAATGGAATCCTTTATATCTTTCTTGGTGGGGGAGTTCAAATTATTAAAATAATGATTTTGCCTGTAGTTGAAACTACAGGCAAAATCATCATTTTAATAATTTGAACTCCCCCACCAAGAAAGATTTAAAGGATTCCATTGCTCACACATTTCTGTTACTTTTTTTAATAAAAGTTTTTCATTCTCTTTCAAAGTGTCTTCCAGAGTATTTTTTATTATGATACCTAAATATTTTAATCCATCCTCTTTCCATGTAAATGAGAGAGAATCAAATAAACCTCTATTACAATGCACATTAAGAGGAAGAATTTCTGACTTACTCCAATTTATTTTATAACCTAAAAACTTTCCAAATGTATCAATCAATTCTAATAAGCATGGAATGGTAGTTTCTGGATTTCTCAAATAAAACAGAATATCATCTGCATATGCCGAAACTTATGAAGAAATATTTCTGAATCAGGCATAAAGTAAGAACAATACGTTATCTTTCATAAATATTATACCAATATACCCAGTAGTATGTCCATATGAAGTCCGATGAATCCTGCTGATATTTACAAAAAAGTCAACGCTGGAGTAAGTGTGGAATCATTAGCAAATAGAATTTAGAGGTCTTAGTCCACAAACTGATTTGCATAATTCCATGGAACTTCTTTTGAAGAATTCTAAAAAGAATTTATCCACCAGAACCATGTATCCAAGACAGTTATTGCAGTTGAATTTAAATAAGATTCTCTCTTTTCAACTAATCAATCTCTTATATAGCAATCACTGCCATGAAAAAATAAAAATCAAACAAAATAAAGATATTTTAACATTGAGTCACATTTCTTTTTTCCTTAGTTCCTTTTATGACACCATCTGTTGCTCACATGTATCCAAAAACTCTTAACTTGTCCGGATCATCAAAACTTAAGTGACTTTATTGGCATAAGTAACCCTCATTATAGCAGGGTAAAGCAATCCATATTTAGCACCAAGATGTCTCATTTGAGGTCTTAAATCAAGTAACTTTTTCCTTCTTTCAGCAGTGGTTTTAGCAAAATCTGGCACAATATGAATTTTTGAACTTGACATTTCAGATTCTTGTTTTCTTTTGCAAGCCGAATTATTTCCATTACTTGCTGATGCCTCAAAAGTTTAAAAATCATCGGACATGGTCTTGATCCCTGCCAGTTCTTCTTGCAGGGATCCTATGAGCCCTCTTAAATTCTAATGGATATTTTGATTTGAGAGGCAGAATCTTTGGAAGAAATTGCTCAAGGAAAGAAACAGCATCATTATTTTCAACTCCCTCCGGGAGCCCAATAATTCTCAAATTGTTCCTTTTCCCCCTATTAATACGGTCTTCCAGCTCCTTAGATAAAGCATCCACTTTTTCCCTGTATACTTTACATTTCTTTAATTCCATTTCATTTGTTGTCAATTCTTTTTTCCATGTTTTCAACTTTTAAATCAAACTGCTCCATACCTGCTGTGAGATTCTTAACTTCATCTTTAACCTCCTTCAATTTCTGAGCATTGTCAGAAACTATATCCGTAATTAGCTTCAGCTGTGCAAAGATGTCACCATTATCATCCTTAGGCAACGGCACCTTAGAAGGAGTCACCGGCTCTACCTTTGATCTTTTAGCACTCCCTACTCCTGTGCCAGCCATTTCATTTTTCGCCTGTTTGTTCGAGGCCATTATGAGATTTGAACCTCAAAAATTCTTTAAAAATGAAGCTGAATTAACGGCTTAAAATAACTTTCAAATGCAGAGCTCAGTCCTCACCCGACTATCCAGCTGCGCTCCCAAGCCACGCCCCCCAATCAAAATTTACTTTCTATAAAGATGGGAGGGGGAGGGTTTTTAATTAATTTACATATTAAGAATATAATGTATGATGTTCAAGTGTTATACGATAGTATTTATTGTTGTTCTTTTTGTGCACTTGATGTAAGTTTGAAAAAGAATAAAGAAATTTTTTAAAAAAAAATTTACTTTCTATACCGTCAATACGGGAACTGTTTCATGACACCACTCGCAAATCCATCTTCTCAGTTACCGCCCCCCTCTTTGTGGAATGCCCTTCCACTCGACATTCGATTAGAGACCTTCCTCGAAAAATTTAAAACTAAACTTAAAACTTTCCTCTTTAAAGATGCTTTCATTCTCTAGCATCAGCCTCCACTTTCTAACTTCCTGATTCATATATAGTTTTGAAATATCTAACACTTCTTCTGAAGTGATCCCCTCCTATTGTTTTTACCACTCCCCATTTACTGTCCTTTTTTATTAATTTTACTTCAATGTATTTTAAACAACCTCTCCCTCCTCAACTATCCTTTCATCTCATGTATGTTAATTTAAATTTGTCCAGTATTTTTAACATTTGATAAACTACCGTTTTTATTTGCTTCCTTTAATTGTTTTTATAATTTTTTATAATGTACACCTTCTAGACATGTATTTTTATAGATGGTATATCAAAAATAAAGAATCTTGAATCTCAGAAGAGCTTACAATCTAATTTAGATAGGACATTTCAGGGTTGGGGAGGTTACAGTGGGTATAGGTATCTGAAAGCAGTGAGGGGGAGTTAAAAGTTGAAAGCAGTTTCAAAAAAAGTGGGCCATGTGTATTTCTGCTCTTCTCCTCTCCTCCCTCCATTCATTTACAGTATCTCCCATTTCTCCTGTCTATTATTTTTCCATCCAGCATCACCCTATCTCCTCCTTTTTCTCAGACCTCAACACACTTCTGCCTCTTTCCCTGATCAGCTTTTTGCTTCCAATCCTTCCCTTCTTGAGCAACACCTCTTCCCCCATCATCCAGTATGTCAGTCTCTTCCCCCCCAAAAAAAAAAATATTAAAAAAAAATCCAGCATTGTCTCTACACTCCTCACTCCCCTTCCATCACCATCCAGCACTGGTGGTCTGTTTCCTCTACTGCACTCGGTCCTGGTTCTTCTCTAGACTGCTGCTTCAGAATGCATGCCAGTAGTGGTAGCAATGGTGACATAAAATAAAAAGCAGGCATGTGATATTGCCTTGAATATTCCAGTGCAGGCTCTTTTATTCTCACCCCCTCTGATATAACTTACTGTTTCAAAAGGATGGAACTGTTGGAGCCAGTTGTGCTCTACGTTCCTGCCGTCTGTTCACTGTTGATGTTGCTGCCTGCATGCTGACCTGGAGGTGGAGTTGGGACAAAGTGAGTATAGGAAGGGAAGAGAAAAGGAGAGGGACCTGCAGTACCAGATGTGGTGAAGGAGGGGGAAAACAGGCAATTCTGGATGGTTGAGCATTGGGAGGGGGGAGCTAGGCAAAAAAGTGATGCAAACCCAGTGGGCCCAGCAGGGAATGTAAAGTTGTACTGTTAATCACATTAAAACTTTCAGTGTGTTAATGTGTCAAATGTGC
The DNA here is from genome assembly GCF_902459505.1 of Geotrypetes seraphini. Classification (NCBI taxonomy): domain Eukaryota; kingdom Metazoa; phylum Chordata; class Amphibia; order Gymnophiona; family Dermophiidae; genus Geotrypetes; species Geotrypetes seraphini. The sequence continues at coordinate 164,660,933 of NC_047092.1, read as the reverse complement.
AGAAACTGAACAGGGTTTTTTTTTCTGGGGGGGAGGGGAGGAGAAATTGTCTAAAGGGAGTAAGGTAAAAGAATAAAGTGAAATTGATAGTTTCATAATTTTTTTGGAGAGTGTATTTTACTTGTATTGTTTTTAGTAGGTGGTTTGTGGATGTTGTGTGCTGTATTAATCAGAGGGCAGCCTCTGAAATGAAAGTGCCAAATCAAGGCCTTCACTTTATCACGGAAAAGAGATTGTCGTAGGCAACAGCTGTAGTACAAGCTTTTTGTGTTACAGAAAGGTAGTGCTAGTCCTGGTACAGGGCTATTCACTGTTATTATTCAGTGTCTACTTTGCTTTTTAAATTAATATACTAATTAGCACTACTGCTGAGAACATGTTAATGTTTTATTTGTATAATTTCAAATCCTGTTTTTCAGATGCTGTGCCACTTTTTCTGAGGTTATTGCATTCTCCTCATCAAAATGTTTGTGAGCAGGCTGTATGGGCACTAGGAAACATCATAGGTTAGTGACTTTAAACACTTTTAGTATCTTTCTTGCTTGGGGGGGGGTTGTATTTTAAATTGTGTTACATTTCAGACTTAAAAGCAGATGTAGCAATAAAATATGGGCCCTCTAGTCAAGTGGTTCCAGGAAGACTTCAAGCCAATCAAGGTTTTCATAATATCCTAAATATGCATAAGAAACTAATGTGCACTACCTTCGGTTACATGCAGATTTATTTTATGCATATGTTGTAGATATCCTGACTGACTTGGGGGGCAGGACATTTGGGGGCCACTGATCTTGTTTGTTAATTAATAGTTCTCTTGGTTACAAGTTGATCTAACCTCTTTCTTTCTTTCTTTTTTTTAATCAAAGCTTTATTGAAATTTTAAACATACAGTACCAATACTTCACATTATATCATCATACAAGACATACCCCAGAAACAGATGCCCAAAACCCCCTACCCCAGATCCAACCTATTTCCACATAGCTAGCGGCCTGTATTTTCTTCTGCTATGCTCAGGCTGGGCTGCAGCTTTAGCTGTTTCTGTTCAGGAGACTGCAGCGGCAGATCCGGACCTTGCGGGTCATTTATTCCCCGGATTGGAGGATCCGGATTGGGATACTGGATCTGTGAATCCCTTAGGAGCTCCGGATCCTGGAGAAGTCCCAACTGTAGTGCACTTGTTTAAAGTTGTGGAACTCCCTGACTTGATTGCTGAATCTTTACAGGAATTGGGCTTTGATGACAAGCCCACTACTGCCTCTTCCACTTCTCTGTGGCTCTGCAGTACATGCGCCCAATCTGCCATTTTTCCCTGGCATCCGGATTTGAATTTCTGAGTCGCACACAGTTTGACTCTCTGGAAGCTCCCTTGCGCAGTGCTCGGGTCCTGTGTTTGTATCCTCTGGCGCAGGAATGTCAGCAGCTGCTGGGACAACCCAAGGTAGTTTCCTTGGTGGCCCAGGTGACCCAGCACACTTAGTGACGGGGGCGTTATGTTAAAAGATATGCAAGGAACTGGAAGGGGCTATAGTTGAACTGCTTCATATAATAGCCAATCTGTCGATCAAATCGGGAAGGATTCCGAAAGACTGGAAAGTGGCGAAAGTCACGCCAATCTTCAAGAAAGATTTGAGGGGGAGATCCGGGAAACTACAGACCGGCAAGTCTGACCTCGGTACCGGGAAAGATGGTAAAGGCGCTGATAAAGGACCGCATCATTGATCACTTTGACGGACACGATCTGATGAGGAGCAGCCAGCACGGCTTCAGCAAGGGAAGATCTTGCTTGATGAACTTGCTGCACTTCTTCGAGGGAGTAAACAGGAAGATAGGCAAGGTCAACATTGTATATCTGGATTTTCAGAAGGCGTTCGACAAGGTCCCGCATGAACGACTGCTTCCAAAAATTGTGAGCCATGGAATTGAGGGTGAAATACTCATGTGGATTAAAAACTGGTTGGCGGATAGGAAACAGAGAGTGGAGGTAAATGGACAGTACTCAGACTGGAAAAGCGTGGAGTGCCGCAGGGTTCTTTGCTTGGACCTGTGCTCTTCAACATATTTATAAATAACCTGGAAATTGGTACGACAAGCGAAGTGATTAAATTTGTGGACGATACAAAGTTATTCAGAGTAGTGAAGACGCAGAAGGATTGCGAAGGCCTGCAAATGACAAACACACTCGAGAAATGGGCCGCGACATGGCAAATGAGGTTTAACGTGGATAAGTGTAAAGTGATGCATGTCGGTAACAAAAATCTTATACATGAATGCAGGATATCTGGTGCAGTACTCGGAGAGACCCCCCAAGAAAGAGACTTGGGAGTATTGGTTGACAAGTCAATGAAGCCATCCATGCAATGTGTGGTGGCGGCGGCGGCGAAAAGGGCGAACAGAATGCTAGGAATGATTAAGAAGGGGATCACGAGCAGATTGGAGAAACAGAAACATACAGTGTGACGGCAGAAAAGGGCCTGCGGCCCAACAAGTCTGCCCACTCAAGATTTGCCTCTCCCATGAGTCCGTTTTTTAAGCATGACTCTGTAGCAACCCCACTTGTTTGCCCTAATGTCTCTTGAAGTCGAGCATGTTACTGGCCTTGACCACTTGGCATGGAAGACCATTCCATCGATCAATCACCCTTTCAGTGAAGAAGTATTTCCTGGTGTCCCCATGAAATCTTCCCCCTTTAAGTTTTAGCGGATGCCCTCTTGTCGCCGTGGGACCCTTAAGAAAAAACATTTCCTCCTCCACTTCAGTGCGGCCCGTGATGTATTTAAATGTTTCTATCATGTCCCCCCTCTTTCTGCGCTCCTCGAGAGAATATAGGCGCAGTCTGGTCAGACGTTCCTCATAAGGGAGATCCCTAAGTCCCGAGACCATCCTAGTGGCCATTCTCTGGATCGACTCCAGTCTCTTCACATCTTTCCGATAATGGGGCCTCCAGAACTGGACACAGTGCTCCAGGTGAGGTCTCACCATGGATCTGTACAATGGCAGTATGACTTCAGGTTATCATGCTACTGTACCAGGCCATGGTATGCCCCCACCTGGAATACTGCATCCATCTCTGGTTGCGGTACATGAAGAAGGAAACGGTACTGCTCAAAAGGGTCCAGAGAAGAGTGACTAAAATGGTTAAGGGGCTGGAGGAGTTGCCGTACAGTGAGAGATTAAAGAAACTGTCCTCTTCTCCCTTGAAAAGAGGAGACTGAGAGGGGACATGATTGAAACATTCAAGATAATGAAGGGAATAGACTTAGTAGATAGACACAGGTTGTTCACCTTCTCTAAGGAAGGGAGAATGAGAGGGCACTCTCTAAAGCTAAAAGGGGATAGATTCCGTACAAACATAAGGAAGTTCTCTACCCAGAGAGTGGTAGAAAACTGGAATGCTCTTCTTGAGGCTGTTATAGGGGAAAACACCCTCCAGGGATTCAAGATAAAGTTAAACAAGTTCCTGCTGAACCAGATCTTATGCAGGTAAGGCTAGTCTCGGAGCACTAGTCTTTGACCTAAGAGCTGCCGCGTGAGCGGACTGCTGGGCACGATGGACCCAGCAGTGGCAATTCATATGTTCTTATCACCGGGTGAATGTGATCCTCAGGAAAATTTTGAAACGACTAATTTAGGTGCCAAAGCTGCTGTGGCTGTCATTTGTGGCATGTGCCTGTATGGCTTGGCTGCATATGATAGAGACTGAGGCAGTTGATCCTCCTCCTCAGCTTCTTATGGCTGGGACGTACTACTTGGCAGATGGCTTATATGACCTTGTGAGAGTACTGGCAAAGGTCTCAGCCTATTCGATATCGGCCCACTGAATGCTCTGGGTTTGGCAGTGGGCTGGAGATTCCACCTCCAAGGCAACCCTGGCTCGTCTGCCTTTTAAGGGGCAGTTATTGTTTGGCAAAGGGTTGGATGATCTCATGGATGCTGTGATGGACCGTCGCCCAAAGTCTCTGCCAAATAGGGCCAGACCTAAGGGGCCCGGGCATGCTACTTTTTGTGGCTACAGAAGAAACTTTTGAGAATATTTACAGTTTTCTCCATACTTATCGCAGAGATCTTCACGAGGCTTCAGAGGTCGATTTGTGGGCTAAAGACGTTCCCAGCCTGCGGCCACCCGCCAAGTCTGCCCTGCCAGCAAGACACAATGACACCAGGAAGCTGGGGCTCCCTCTACAGATAGGGGGGTCGGCTATCTGAGATTTTGCCTGCCTGGTTGAGCATTACAGCAGTCCAGTGGGTCTGGGAAACTGTTCAGGCTGCAAACTGGAACTCATCCAACCCCTGTTGGCTTGGTTTGTGACCTCTCCTTCAGGGGGTGGGGGGGGGGGGGGGGAAGAAAGCATGCAGAGTCCAAGCTACGGTTCAGCACTTGCTTGGATATTCAAGCAATAGAGCCAGTGCCAAGCGATTATTCGGGCTTAGACAGATAGATACTCTGTTTACTTTATTGTGCCAAAGAAAGGGTCGGAAGATTGGAGACCTGTTCCAGATCTGAAACATGTGAATGCGGCTCTCAAGATTCCTTGGTTCTGAAGTCGGTCATTGCAGCGGTGTCTCCGGGGGAGTTTATGGCCTCCTTGGATTTTATGGATCCTCATTTTTCCAGTGCACCGCAAATTTCTAAGGTTTCCTGTGCTGGGTCAGCTTTATCAGTTTTTCAGCTCTGCCTTTTGGCCTGGCACTAGCACCCTGGATTTCCACCAAAATGATGGTAGTAGCAGCTCATCTGAGGAAGATGGGATTGCAAGTTCACCTGTATCTGGTCGACTGGTTGATCAGAGCACCTTCGTTGGCAGAGGGGCGTTCTACGGTGGAAAGAGTGCTCTGGGTACTGGAATCCTTGGGCTGGATTGTCAACTTCAGGAAGAGCCATCTGATGCCCACACACTCCCATTTGTTCCAACTACTACCTAATGTATATGAGATAACCCTCTGGAAATCACTGTATTCTTAAAAAGCAGCTTATACTCAAATCTTGTAACTATTACTTATCCCAGGACAAGCAGGCAGCATATTCTTGACTGATGGGTGACGGCACCGACGGAGCCCCGGTACGGACAATTTTAGAGTGATTGCACTCTAAGAACTTGGAAAGTTCTAGTAGGCCGCACCGCGCACGCGCGAGTGCCTTCCCGCCCGACAGAGGCGCGCGGTCCCCAGTTTCTTAGTTTCCGCGGAGCTAAGAAGATGCATTTTCAACGGCTGTTGAAACCTTTTTTCTCTTTTCGCCTTCTCGCTCGCGTAAACTGTTTTGGAAATATATTTCCCCTTTTTTCTTCTTATTTTCTTAAAAAAAAAAAACCTTTTCTTTTTTTCTTCTTTTTTCGGGTTCGCCCCGGCGGGGCCTGCTGCCACCATCGAGGCCTCGGCCTTCGATTTGGCAGAAGCCGTCTTTACGTTCATGCCCCCCCAACCCGGATTTAAGAAGTGCCAGCGGTGCGCGAGGCCCATTTCTCTCACTGACCCGCACAACTGGTGTTTACAGTGCCTGGGTCCTGACCATCGAGCGTCCACCTGCACCCGCTGTGCCACTCTCAAAAAGAGAACCTTAAAAAACCGCCAGATCCAGCAGCGGTTATTATTTGGTACCGATATGTCGGATTCGGCGGCACCGGCTCCGACTTCGGCTCCGACCCAGTCGGCACATACCTCATCGACACCGCGCGATACTGCGCCGGCGTCGCATCCCTCAGGTAAGCCGGCTAAGAAGCCCTCCCCGCTGGAGCGTCCTCCGGTCTCAGTAGCAGCGAGTCCAGTCCTGCCGACCTCGAGGCGCCCGCGGAAGCGCTCCACTCCGATTGAGGTCAGCCCCTCGACCTCGGGTTCCTCTTCAGAGTGTAGAGCGGCACCGAAAGTACCGCAGAAGAAAAAGGCGGTACTGGTGCCTTCCCTGGACGAGCGAATTGCTGCCGTCCTGCAGGCTCAGCTCAAGGAGCAGTTACAGCAGCTCCTTCCTGCTCTTTTGCAACTGAGCCTTCCAGTCCCGGTCCGGTCTGAGCCACCGGTACCGGCAGTGGAACAGCCTCTTTTATCGGCATCCACTCTGTCGGTACCGGTGCATTCGGCTTCATCAGTATCCATGCCGACATTAGCGCCGGAACCTAGGTCTTTACACCAGGCTGTGCAAACTTCAGCACCGACACAGCCTATCACATCTCCCGGTACCGTTTTCCAGAGGTCGGGTAAGTCGATTCGCAAAACTCGACACCTAGAACCCTCCACACCAGAATCCCGGGACCGCAGCTTTCAAGTAAGGGACCCTGATCTGTGGGGTGACTCAGAGGAGCCTCTTCTTTCTGAGGGGGAGTGTTCATCGGGGGATGAGGATCCTTCTCTTTTAGATCCATCCTCTAAGCCTGATGCAACCTCTTTCACCTCTTTTCTTAAAGAGATGTGTGACTCCCTCTCTATTCCCTTGGAGGCTGAATCCAAAAAATCCAAAGCATTCCTCGATGCGTTGGATTTTGACCAGCCTCCAAGGGAATTTCTGAAATTGCCTCTCCATGATATACTACGAGAGACTTCCTACAAAAATTTGGAGACACCTTTGACTGTCCCAGGAGCTCCCCGCAAACTGGACTCCTTATATAAGGTCATACCTATTCCGGGCTTTGACAAACCACAGCTCCCTCATGAATCTCTTTTGGTGGAGTCTACTTTAAAGAAATCCACGGGAGCTAGTGTATACGCCTCTGTCCCTCCTGGCAGAGAAGGTAAGGCCATGGATAAGTTTGGCAAAAGGTTATATCAGAATGCGATGCTGGCTAATAGATCAGGGAATTATGCTTTCCACTTTTCATTCTACCTTAAGCATCTCATTCAGAATTTGTCCACCTTTGAAAAATACCTCCCTGACCGAAAAAGATCTGCCTTTCGCCAAACTTCTTCATCGCTCTTACAACTTCGCAAGTTCATGGTTAGGTCGATCTATGACACCTTTGAGCTGACCTCTAGAGCCACGGCTATGTCAGTGGCCATGTGTCGACTGGCTTGGCTCAGAGTTTCAGAACTTGATGTCAATCATCAAGATCGACTGGCTAATGCACCTTGCCTGGGGGATGAGCTGTTTGGGGAATCCATGGACTCCACTACCCAAAAGCTCTCGGCTCATGAGACTAGGTGGGATACTCTCCTCAAAACAAAAAAGAAGACCCCACCCACCAGGCCCTTCCGCCAGCAATCGGCCTACCAACGTCGATTTGTGGCTCGTCCTCTGCCACCGGCTCCTCAACAACCCAGGCGTCAGAGGCAACAACAGAGGCAAAACGCTAGACCAGCTCAGCAGCAACAGCAAGTGAAGTCTCCTCCTCCACAAAAATCCTCACAACCCTTTTGACTTGATTCTCCAGGACATAGCCAGTATCCCACCATCTACTCATCTTCTGCTGCCCATAGGAGGACGTCTTACTCATTTCATAAGCCGTTGGGAAACCATCACCTCGGATCAGTGGGTCCTCAACATCATCCGCCACGGCTACTCTCTCAACTTTCAGACTCTTCCTGCCCACGGTCTACCAAAAGAGTCTGCTTTGAACACTCCTCAGTCTTCCCTACTTCTTCAAGAGGTTCAATCCCTCCTCCTTCTGAACGCCATAGAGGAGGTTCCTCTAGATCAGCAGGGACAGGGATTCTACTCTCGTTATTTTCTAGTCCCCAAAAAAACAGGAGATCTCAGACCCATCCTAGATCTTCGCGATCTCAACAAATGCTTGGTCAAAGAGAAATTCAGAATGCTTTCTCTGGCCACTCTTTACCCTCTTCTCACTCAAGGTGACTGGCTATGCTCCCTCGATCTCAAAGAGGCATATACTCACATACCGGTCAATCTGGCCTCCAGACAGTACCTCCACTTCATGATCCATCATTGTCATTACCAATACAAGGTGCTGCCCTTCGGTCTTGCCTCCTCTCCAAGAGTATTCACCAAATGTCTGATTGTGGTGGCTGCCTTTCTACGCTCTCACCACCTTCAAGTCTTTCCTTATCTGGACGATTGGTTAATCAAGGCCAATTCATCTCAGACAGTACTTCTGGCCACCAACCAAACCATTCTGTTTCTACAACTTCTGGGGTTCGAGATCAATCTACCCAAATCTCATCTCATCCCCACTCAGAGACTTCAATTCATTGGAGCGGTGTTGGACACAGTCCTCATGAGAGCGTTCCTGCCGTCCAACCGTCTTCACACTCTTCAGTCTCTATGTCAGCAGGTGCTTCCACAACGTTCCATCTCTGCCAAGCAAATGATGATACTCTTGGGTCACATGGCCTCCACAGTTCATGTCACACCCTTCGCACGTCTTCACCTGCGCACTCCTCAATGGACCCTAGCTACCCAGTGGTCCCAAGCGACGGATCCCTGCTCACGACACATATCTGTGACATCGTCTCTTCGTCAGTCTCTACAATTGTGGTTGATATCCTCAAATCTCTCCAGAGGTCTTCTGTTCCATCTACCTCCTCATCAACTTATCATCACTTCCGACGCTTCCCCTTACGCCTGGGGAGCTCATTTGAACGAATTCCAAACTCAAGGTCTTTGGACAGCCCAAGAAATGAAGCATCACATCAATTTCCTGGAACTCAGAGCGATGTTTTATGCCCTCAAGGCCTTCCAACATCTTCTCTTTCCTCAAGTCCTCCTGCTGTGCACAGACAATCAAGTTGCAATGTATTACATCAACAAGCAGGGTGGGACAGGCTCTCGCCTCTTGTGCCAGGAAGCCCAGAAGATTTGGGCTTGGGCCACAGATCACCAACTCTTCCTGAAGGCGATCTACATTCAGGGAGAGCAGAATTCCTTGGCGGACAAACTCAGCAGAATTCTCCAGCCTCACGAGTGGACTCTCGATCCTTTAACTCTACAGTCTATCTTCGCTCAGTGGGGCACTCCTCAGATAGACCTTGTTCCGCCACTAATTTCTGACAAGTGGGATGATCAGTGACACTCAGAAAAGCACACAGACAATATAAAGCATAAACAATAACACTTTATTATACACATATAAGAATTAAATATAAATTATCCTCACCTTGACCCCAGACCATCCTCACCATTGGGAACCCCTACAATAGATAGATGGATAGACCAAAGGACTGTCCCGTGAGACGTGGCCAAACGTCATGGATTCTACTGTCAGGGTCAGAATCCCGGTCTTATATAGGATGCACACTGCGGAGTTCATAGTAAAAGCATAAACAGCTGGTCCTGCTGTTACAATTAGTCCTGCTCTTTTGCTCTGTGTTTTGACAACACCCAGGTCAGGATGTCAGAAGGAGGTGTTTGCAGTAATTGTTTTCCCATGAGACTGGTTTCACTGTCCCTTTGAAGATCAAGGAGGTTAGGATGTTCACTGTCCCTTTTTTTTGATGTAGTTTCCCATCTGTCTTTACTGATGTTAATTGAGCGGCAAGGAGGTCAAAGAGGTCAGGATCTCAAATAAGCAAGGAGGTGTTGCAGTTTATTGTCTCTTTGATGCTATCCAGTTGTCACTCAAATAAAGGAAGTCAGGATAGGTGTTGCACTGTCTCTTTGATGCTATCAAGAAGGTGTTACAGAGGCCATCTGTCTTTACTTATCCTTTTGGTGTGGTCAAGGAAGTCAGATCAAAGAGGTCAGGATCTCAAATAAGCAAGGTTATTGTAGAGACCATCTGGTATTACTTTTCTTTGGGGGTCAGGAGTTCAGGTCAGCAGACTTGAGAATACATATTAGTAAACAAAATTATCAGTAATATGCTGGGGCATAACAGACCTCTTTGCAGCTCCTCACAATCACCAGCTGCCCCTCTTCTGCTCCAGACTCTACTCTCCTCACCGTCTGACAGCGGATGCATTTCTCCTGGATTGGTCCAATCTGTTCCTGTATGCTTTCCCTCCGCTACCTCTCATGTTACGAACCTTGTTCAAGCTCAAGAGGGAGCAGGCCACCATGATTCTCATCGCTCCACGATGGCCCAGACAACATTGGTTCTCCCTTCTACTTCAACTCAGTTCCAGGGAGCCTATTCTTCTTCCATTGTTTCCTTCTCTGCTTACACAGCATCAGGAGACCCTTCTGCATCCCAACCTACAGTCTCTGCACCTGACAGCTTGGTATCTCTCGGGCTGACTCCGAATGATACTTTGTTGTCTCAGCCCGTTTGTTCTATTCTGGATGCCTCCAGGAAACCTGCAACTCTGCAATGTTATCATCAGAAGTGGACAAGATTTTCTTCCTGGTGTCTTCTTCATCATCATAATCCTACGTCCCTTGCAGTGGAGACTTTGTTGGATTACCTTCTTTCTTTGTCTGACTCTGGTCTCAAATCTACTTCCGTCAGAGTCCACCTCAGTGCTATTGCTGCTTTTCATGAGCCAGTTCATGGGAAACACCTTTCAGCTCATCCCTTGGTTTCCAGGTTCATGCGGGGTCTTTTCAATGTGAAACCACCTCTTAAAGCACCCCCTGTAGTCTGGGATCTCAATGTGGTTCTCTCCGCCTTAATGAAGCCTCCGTTTGAACCTTTGGCTAAGACTCCTTTCAAGTTTCTCACGTGGAAAGTGGTCTTCCTTATTGCTCTAACCTCTGCCAGGAGGGTCAGTGAGCTACATGCACTAGTTGCGGATCCACCTTTTACAGTCTTTCATCATGACAAGGTGGTTCTGCGTACACATCCAAAGTTTCTCCCTAAGGTTGTCTCTGAATTCCATCTCAACCAATCCATTGTTCTGCCTGTCTTCTTTCCGAAACCTCACTCTCATTCTGGAGAACAGGCTCTACATACTTTGGACTGTAAGAGGGCTCTAGCTTACTATTTAGAGCGTACTAAGCCCCACAGATCAGCTCCCCAACTCTTTCTGTCCTTTGATCCGAATAAATTGGGACGTCCTGTTTCTAAACGTATGTTGTCTAATTGGCTTGCAGCGTGCATTTCATTCTGTTATGCTCAGACCGGACTGACACTGGAAGGTTCTGTCACGGCCCATAGGGTTAGAGCTATGTCAGCATCTGTAGCTTTCCTCCGTTCCACACCGATTGAGGAAATCTGCAAGGCTGCTACTTGGTCCTCAGTTCATACTTTTACATCTCATTATTGTCTGGATGCATTCTCCAGACGGGATGGACACTTCGGCCAATCTGTTTTGCAAAATTTGTTTTCCTAATGGCCAACCTTCCCTCCATCCCTCTTTTTGTTAGCTTAGAGGTCACCCATCAGTCAAGAATATGCTGCCTGCTTGTCCTGGGATAAAGCACAGTTACTTACCGTAGCAGGTGTTATCCAGGGACAGCAGGCAGATATTCTTGTGTCCCACCCACCTCCCCGGGTTGGCTTCTTAGCTGGCTTATCCTAACTGGGGACCGCGCGCCTCTGTCGGGCGGGAAGGTACTCGCGCGTGCGCGGTGCGGCCTACTAGAACTTTCCAAGTTCTTAGAGTGCAATCACTCTAAAATTGTCCGTATCGGGGCTCCATCGGTGCCATCACCCATCAGTCAAGAATATCTGCCTGCTGTCCCTGGATAACACCTGTTACGGTAAGTAACTGTGCTATTTACGCTGTCCATTCAGGGGACAATTTTCAGCAGACCACACAGCTGCCAGGTACATGGGCACTTTTATAGCACAAATTTATGCAAGTTAATTTTTAAAAAGTGAAACAATGGGTTGGGACAGTTTCCCTTTGAAAACCAATTAGCATAAAGTACATGTTATAAACACGGCATTTCCCTTACAACAGCAGGAACTGGACCACACAGGTATGTATGATGGAGACAGTTATTACCAACTGCAGGGTATACGTGGTGTAAGGGAGGTCTTGGTGCTTTTTGGATGTAGGATCTAGGAGAAGGACTGGGACCTCTGAATTCATCATCATCTTGATGTTAATGCAGTTCTGCCAGATAGCTTTTCCCCCTTCACCTCATGCTGCCATCTTTCTGCCAGATGTGAGCTTTGCCCTCACATTTCTATGCTTCTTAAAAGTTACAACAGCTATTACAAATTTCAACTATTAAAATATATACCTGAAGTATTTACTTTCCTAGGCCATTATTTTCCAGCTCTTAATGTACAGTATTTTCAACTACAGTGGTGCCTCGCATAACGGACGCCTCGCACAGCGAACGCTGCGCACAACGAACTTTATGTCTTGATCCGTACAACGAACTTCGTTTCACACAACGAAGTCGCCCGAGCTGCATCCTTCCGCGCAGGCACTGCGCTTAACTGCCCTCTCTCCGCCTGGTTCCCTCTTGCCCCCCCGACTCCCCGACACGATCGGGGCAAGAGGGAGCTCAAGCCCTCTTGCCCCCCCCCGACTCCCCGACACGATCGGGGCAAGAGGGAGCTCAAGCCCTCTTGCCCCCCCGACTCCCCGACACGATCGGGGCAAGAGGGAGCTCAAGCCCTCTTGCCCCCCCGACTCCCCGACACGATCGGGGCAAGAGGGAGCTCAAGCCCTCTTGCCCCCCCCCGACTCCCCGACACGATCGGGGCAAGAGGGAGCTCAAGCCCTCTTGCCCCCCCGACTCCCCGACACGATCGGGGCAAGAGGGAGCTCAAGCCCTCTTGCCCCCCCGACTCCCCGACACGATCGGGGCAAAAGGGAGCCCAAGCCCTCTTGCCCCGCCGATTCCCCAACTCCCCGACAATATCGGGCCAGGAGGGAGCCCAAGTCCTCCTGGCCACGGCGACCCCCTAACCCCACCCTGCACTACATTACGGGCAGGAGGGATCCCAGGCCCTCCTGCCCTCGACGCAAACCCCCCCTCCCCCCAACGACCGCCCCCCCCCAAGAACCTCCGACCGCCCCCCCAGCCGACCCGCGACCCCCCTGGCCGACCCCCACGACACCCCCAACCCCCTTCCCCGTACCTTTCTGTAGTTGGCCGGACAGACGGGAGCCAAACCCGCCTGTCCGGCAGGCAGCCATCGACGGAATGAGGCCGGATTGGCCCATCCGTCCCAAAGCTCCGCCTACTGGTGGGGCCTAAGGCGCCTGGGCCAATCAGAATAGGCCCGGGAGCCTTAGGTCCCTCCTGGGGGCAGGGCCTGAGGCACATGGTGGCCCATGTGCCTCAGGCCCCGCCCCCAGGAGGGACCTAAGGCTCCCGGGCCTATTCTGATTGGCCCAGGCGCCTTAGGCCCCACCAGTAGGCGGAGCTTTGGGACGGATGGGCCAATCCGGCCTCATTCCGTCGATGGCTGCCTGCCGGACAGGCGGGTTTGGCTCCCGTCTGTCCGGCCAACTACAGAAAGGTACGGGGAAGGGGGTTGGGGGTGTCGTGGGGGTCGGCCAGGGGGGTCGCGGGTCGGCTGGGGGGGCGGTCGGAGGTTCTTGGGGGGGGCGGTCGTTGGGGGGAGGGGGGGTTTGCGTCGAGGGCAGGAGGGCCTGGGATCCCTCCTGCCCGTAATGTAGTGCAGGGTGGGGTTAGGGGGTCGCCGTGGCCAGGAGGACTTGGGCTCCCTCCTGGCCCGATATTGTCGGGGAGTTGGGGAATCGGCGGGGCAAGAGGGCTTGGGCTCCCTTTTGCCCCGATCGTGTCGGGGAGTCGGGGGGGCAAGAGGGCTTGAGCTCCCTTTTGCCCCGATCGTGTCGGGGAGTCGGGGGGGCAAGAGGGCTTGAGCTCCCTCTTGCCCCGATCGTGTCGGGGAGTCGGGGGGGCAAGAGGGCTTGAGCTCCCTCTTGCCCCGATCGTGTCGGGGAGTCGGGGGGGGGCAAGAGGGCTTGAGCTCCCTCTTGCCCCGATCGTGTCGGGGGTGCCAGGGACCACACGGAGTCACCCACCGTACCACCCGATTCGGGTAAGCGCAGGTATCGGTGGGTGGCTTATTTGCGGGGGGGTGCCTTATTTTACATTTTTTTCTAAAAAGGGGGGGCTGTCTTATTTGATGGCCCTGCCTTATCGGGGAAACACGGTAGAAAAAAAAAAAAATGAACAGTTAAGTCCCAGTTTTTGCCGCTGAGACTCTGCCCTCTCACTGTAAAATTAGACTCTACTTAGTCTGTCTTTAAATTTAAAAAATGTGTGTTGTTTTAAAAAACAATTATGTTTTTAGATGTATCTAAATAAAAATAATAACCAAAAATTTATCTTTTTTTATGTCATCTTAGCATATTTTATGCTACAGAACGAATTATTTTTTTTAACATGTATTGTTATGGGAAAACGCGTTTCACACAACGAACGTTTCACATAACAAACTTGCTCCTGGAACGGATTAAGTTCGTTGTGTGAGGCACCACTGTATTAACAGCATAGAGCAACAGCTAAGTAATTTTGAACTTCAGTGAACATGCAAAGAAATCTAAATGTTCTGGGTAGTGGGTGTAAATTCTGATGTCAGTCTTGTTGGATGTAGATGTAGATGTATTCCCCATTTCAGAAGAACGCACAGGTTTTATTTCAGGACTACCCAGACTGCACTCTCTTGCCAGATGGATGTTTTTCAGTTTGACATGTGTTAGGGCTTTATTGACTATTTGATTGGATTAGTACACATATATGACCAAATAGTGATTTAAATTTGAATACGAATAATCTGGAGTTCTACTGTGCTAAATCCTACTGAAATAAGTGCTTGATCTCTGATTTCACATTGCTTTTTCTATTTGTTATGTTAAAGCTCAGAGTCTATGATTTGTATTTGGCCAAATAATTTTCATTTTTCATATTTGTCCAAATAATAAAATATTCTATTTGGTACAGCTCTTGTTGTATATCAAGGCTTTGTAAAACTAGAGTTTAAATGTATGCATATCTGAAATGCAAATAGTACTGATAAGGTAAGAACCTGAACATAGTTCAAGTTGTAAAGGTTTTCATTTGTTGGTGTTATTTGGTTCTGCAGTTTTTTGGGTTTTTAAAAAATCTGATGTCTTTTAAATCTTTTCGCAATTGAAAACCTCATGAAATAACTGGTACATCTTGTTTCAAAAGGAAAGAGGGAGGGGCCTGCAAGCAACAATTAATGATTGTGTTTTTGTACAGGTGATGGACCCCAGTGCAGGGATTATGTCATAAGCCTTGGAGTTGTGAAGCCACTGCTCTCCTTTATCAGCCCTTCTATTCCCATAACGTTCTTAAGAAATGTTACATGGGTCATGGTCAATTTGTGTCGGCACAAAGATCCTCCACCACCAATGGAAACCATTCAGGAGGTGAATATTTTTTTCTTTGCACCTTTATATAAAACTTGTAGAACAGTCTTTGTATTAACTCCACTGCATGTAAAAGATATCAGCTGTTGGGACTAACATTTTTATCCCAGGACAAGCAGGCAGCATATTCTCTACATGTGGGTGACGTCATCTACGGATCCCCCTAGCGGACGTTCTCGCAAGCAGACTTGCTTGAAGATCTTCAAGCTTGTGAGTGTACCGCGCATGCGCGAGTGCCCCTCCTGCCCGACTCAGGGCATGCATCTCCTCAGCGTGGCCTCAGTTCTAAGTTTTCAACAGAGCCAGAAGCCACTGCTCCCTTGCTCTGCGCGAATTCATAGTGCCTCCTTGCACCGCGGCTTGCTTTATTGTTTTTGGGTGAGTCGCTGTGCGGCGCGTCTTTGTTTTGTTCAAGAACACCCCCAACTTTTTCAATTCTTCGTACTTTTTTTCGACCAGGCTACTGGTTTTTGCCAGGCTGCCTGGCCTTGCGGGGCCGCGGCTATACTTTTTCCTATGTCCTGGCCTCTGTCCGGGTTTAAGAACTGCACTAAGTGCGCCCGAGTGATCTCCATCACTGACCCCCATCAAGAATAATTCTAACATGTCTTCTAGTGCTACACTATTTATATTTTAGCTCAACTGAATAGTTTTGTCTTTTTCTGTTGTATTAGTGCTGCTTTTTCCAGCATATTAGTTTTATATTTCAATGTAATTTTGTGCTACCTATTTACAGAAGGAACAATATGCCCAATATCATTCCGTTAGTGATGATACACAATTATGTTGTAATTGGACTCTTTGAAATGCTGTTTTATCTCTGTACTGTACTTGCATTCTACTGTCCCTCAGTGTTAAAAGCATTGTACTAGTCCAAAACCTAATACAAAAAATGTAGACTTCAAAAAAAATATTTGGCTAGTACAGCGTTTGATGCATTTGAAATGTCATTCAGCATATCCACCATATCTGCTATGAGGCATCTTGCTTGGCTGCGAGTCTCTCACATAGTTATCAGTCTTCAAAATTGGTTAGCCAACATCCCTTGTCTCAGTGAAGAGCTCTTCGGCGGCAGGATAGAGGCTCCTGTTTTTGTTTTTTAATCCTTTATAATTTTTAACAACATATACAAGAAAATAAAACTTGTGAGAAATATATTAAAAATAAAGTTACATATTAATCATTCTAAATCAAATGAAAAGTGGAATAATAGTATAGCCTTCCTTAGACCACAACAATGATGATAGGGGGAGTTAAGGACAGAATATATGAGAAGCAAATTTCTTAACAAGGCAAAATCCTTTCTGGAGCTGAAAAAGGAGGCTGCTGTTCATAAACTTACACAGCATGAGCGAATTGGAATTCTTTAACAAGATCTAAAGCTTAGGTGCTCAGGGAGTTGTGTGATGTCTTGGCGGAACCGCTATCCGCGCTCTTCAATCTCTCCCTTAGTACGGGTAACGTCCCGTTGGACTGGAAGACGGCTAACGTCATTCCACTCCACAAGATAGGCTCCAAGATGGAGACGGCAAACTACAGACCGGTGAGTCTCACATCAATAGTGTGCAAACTAATGGAAACTCTAATCAAACGCCAATTGGATACGATCCTGAATGAGGAGAATCTACGGGATCCCCGTCAACATGGATTTACTAAGGGGAGATCCTGCCAATCCAACCTGATCAGCTTCTTTGACTGGATGACGAGGAAGCTGGATGTTGGGGAGTCCCTGGACATCGTATACCTGGACTTCAGTAAAGCATTCGATAGCGTACCACACTGCAGGTTGCTGAGCAAGATGAGTTCTATAGGATTGGGCGACACATTGACGAAATGGGTTGGGAACTGGCTTGGAGGTAGGCTTCAGAGGGTAGTGGTGAACGGCACCCCCTCCGAAATGACGGAGGTAATCAGTGGAGTGCCGCAGGGCTCGGTCCTGGGCCCGATTCTATTCAACATCTTTATAAGAGACTTGGCTGAAGGGCTGCGAGGTAAAATAACATTATTCGCCGATGACGCCAAACTAAGCAATGTAGTGGGCAAAAGCACAACAGACATAAATTCAATGTCCGACAACATGATGCACGACCTACTCCTACTGGAGTGCTGGTCTAGGTCCTGGCAACTCAGCTTCAATGCCAAAAAATGCAAAGACATGCACCTGGGCAGCCAAAATCCATGCAAGACTTACACCCTTAATGGCGAGATCCTAACAAGAACTGAAGCAGAATGAGACTTAGGGGTGATCGTTAGTGAGAACATGAAGACTTCCAATCAAGTGGAGCAAGCTTCATCCAAGGCAAGGTAAATCATAGGTTGCATACGCAGGAGTTTCGTCAGCCGTAAGCCTGAAGTCATTATGCCATTGTATAGATCCATGTTGAGGCCCCACCTGGAATACTGTGCATTTCTGGAGGCTGTATTACCGTAAGAATGTGCTGAGACTGGAGTCGGTCCAGAGAATGGCCACCCGGATGGTCTCGGGACTCAAGGATCTCCCGTACGAGGAATGGCTGGATAAGTTGCAGCTGTACTCACTCGAGGAACGCAGAGAGAGGGGTGACATGATCGAGAAATTCAAGTATTCAAGCATCGAGGTGGAAGAAGATATCTTCTTTTTCAAGGGTCCTGCGGCAACAAGGGGGCATCCGTGGAAAATCAGGGGCGGGAAACTGCACGGGGACACCAGGAAATTCTTTTTCACTGAAAGGGTGGTTGATCGCTGGAATAGTCTTCCACTTCAGGTTATTGAGGCTAGCAGCGTGCCTGATTTTAAGGCCAAATGGGAAAGACACGTGGGATCTATTCACAGAGAAAGGTAGGGGAGGGTCATTGGGGTGGGCAGACTAGATGGGCTGTGGCCATCTATATCTGCCGTCTATTTCTATGTTTCTATCTAAGCCTCCTCAAAAATCTATTTATTCCTATAAGAGATGGTATCCTACAACATCCTCTTCTAAGCCTCCACCATAGAAGAGATAAAAGCAACAGAAACCTCGGAAGCCCCAATCTTTGGCTTCTCAAAAGCCAGCTCAGTCTTTTTGACGTGCTTCTAGAAAATATGGCCAAAAGTTTCTGAACACAGTATTTCAACATGACAAAGTGGCACTCCGCACCCATCCTAAATTCCTCCCAAAAGTAGTCATGGAATTTCACCTGAATCATTCCATTGAACTTTCAGTTTTTTCCCCCTCCCAAAACCTAATTTTCATCCAGAAAAAACAGCTCTTCATACAGTGGTCTGTAAACGTGCCTTGGTTTACTACATACAAAGGAGTAAGCCACACAGAACTTCACCTCAACTGTTCATCTCTTTTGGTCTTAACAGATAGTTCTCTTGGCTACAGGCCAGCCCTATTTCCACATGGCTAGTGGCCTGTATTTCCTTCTGCTGTGCTCAGGCTAGGCCGCAGCTCGAGGGATTTGTTAGCATACAAGGTCCGAATTATGGCAGCATCAGTAGCTTTCTTACGTTCCACTCCCATTGATGAAATTTGCAAAGCAGCTACTTGGTCCTCAATTCACACGTTCACATCTCACTACTGTCTAGAATCCTATTCCAGACAAGATGGTCATTTGGCCAAGCAATATTACAGAATGTATTTTCTTCTTAATGGCCAACACTCCTCCATCCCATTCTAGTAAGCTAGGGAGTCCCACCTGTGAGAATATGCTGCCTGCTTGGCCTAGGATTAAAGTTACTTACTGTAACAGGTATTATCCGGGGACAGCAGGCTGATATTCTCACATACATCCCATCTCCCTTGGTTGGCTTCTTAGCTTGCTTACGGAACTAAGGTACTGTGAGCTGGAATCGGGTGGGAAGGCACTCATACATGCGTGGTGTGGGCAGTCACAAAGTTTGTAAAAACTTAATGCATGCACACTTTTACCACTGTCCGTACTAGGCTCTGTGGATGATATCACCCACATGTGAGAATATTTGCCTGTGGTACCCAGACCTGTTAACGGTAAGTAAATGTGCTTTTTGGATTTTTAATTAGCTTTATTAAAAGTTGATGTCAAACTTAATAACTGTATACTTGCCTCAACAGATTCTTCCAGCCCTTTGTGTTCTAATTCACCACACAGATGTAAATGTAAGTTTTTTGGGGGTTTTCTTTTGTGTGTGTGTGCATTATTTGTTCAGATAGCCATTTTGTGTACAGTCTTAAAATTGGCTGGTATCCAGAACTCAGCATTTTTCTAAGAAAAGGTACACTAATCTCATTTTGACATCTCAAGATGCAATTTCAAAGTGTTAAACATATGACTGCAGTGGAAGAGGAAGATAAGTAGAACAAAATTTTGGATTATGTACATGTGATTTTTCATATCAGAAATTATACTTTTTAAAGGTTCTCTTATAGGGAGAGGACTTGGTATTAGAGAATAAAACTGGGACAAATTTGTCCCCGCAGGAACTCAATTTCCTTATCCCGTCCCTATGAGTTTTGTCACTGTTCCTGTCCTGGCCCCATTCTGCCTTAACCACACAAGAAGCCTAGAACACTTATGATTTTAAAGTATTTGAGGCTTGTGCAGATGAGGACAGAGCTTGCAGAAATAGGTCAAGGACAGGAAAAGAACTCGACAGGAAAATGAGTTCCCACGGGGACGGGGAAAAATTTGTCCCCATGCCATTCTCTACTCAGTATCCCTTAATTATAGGGAAGATATTTTTTCAAAACAATTGATCTAGATATCAGCTGTTTTTACAGATATAAAAATTTGTCTAAACAATCTTTAGCGTATTTCAAGCATTATACTATATGAACTAGAACTGTAGGTAGGCTCTCGTGTAATAAATTTGCTTTCTGTTTTTTAGCTTTTTTAAAAAAAATTTTCTCTCCTTTGTATGTGTTCCTTTTATTACTATTTTTTTGCCATATTTATTTTTCTAGTGCAATGTCTAGTGGTCCTGAACCGTTTTGCATCTGAACCCACAAATTGCTTGCAGAAAACTCATTCATCTTTTCAACTCCACCTCTTTCCAAGGGAGCTGCTCCTGTTCCCCCACCTCCCAAAGCTTGTTTTCTGCAAACAAAGTTGCTCAGAAGTGTTTCTGCTCTGCGGTTTTATTATTTTCAGGTATTTTTCTAAGTGTTTAATTGGAGGCTCGGTGCCCAGAGATTCCAATTTGTTGGGACTTCTGCCTGGGAGAAGACACAGATTTACAGTGCTTAAGTCTGCTTCTAGCAGGATCAGACTTTGGGGACATGCCTGCTTTTGTATTTTTGAAGCTCAGGGGCTGTCCCCTGTGTAGCTGCTCGCATCCCTGATTTATTCAGGAGCTTGATCACAGACTGTAATAGTGGGCTGGCTTCGTGGGCCCCTTCGCATCAAAGTTTTCCAAGGGTTGAGGCTCAGTCTAACCTTGGTCTGACTGGCATCCTGAAGACCAGGTTTGACCTTTTTGATATAGCTTTCAATCCTTAACCCCTCATCTGCCCTCCAACCTAGACAGCTGATTAACCGTTCCCCTTAAGTGTATCCATGACATCTTGTTTGTCTGTCTTGCGTGTTTAGATTGTAAGCTCTTTCTAGCAGGGACTGTTTTCTTACTCTTTGTGACTCTGTATAGCACTGCATGCATCTGGTAGTGCTATAAAAATAATTATTAATAGTAGTAGTAGTTTGTCCAGTGAATCTGAAGCAGTATTTCTGTATTTGTTCCAGCTGAATTCCTGTGCTGAAGCAGGGCAGGCACCACACAGCACAGTGAGCAAGGCTATTATAGCCTACTAGTCTTTAAGCCCGTTACATTAATGGGTGCTAGAATAGATGGTGTGTCTTTCTTTCTCCTTCTCTCTCTCTCCTTGGTCGCTTTCCGTCTGTCTTTCTTTCTGTCTCTCTTTCTTCGGCGGTCCACCACCACACCTTGCCTGCTCCCCCTGTCCAGCAGTAGCCCTTCTCCCTTCCTTTTACCTCCCCCCTGTCCAGCAGCACCTCTTCCTTGCTCCCCTTGTCCAGTAGTAGGCCTCCCTTCCTGTTACCTCCCCTCCTGTCCAGCATCCGGCTTCCTGTCGTTCGCGTCTGTCCTCCTCTTCAAAGCTGCCTGCTGAGGTTCGCGGCCGGTTGTGGCGAACCTTGCAGGCTGCTCTGCACGTCGGTAGCACGTTCCCTCTGACGCGATCCCGTGCGTCAAGAGGGAATGTGCTGCTGAGATGCAGAGTGGCCTGTGATATTCGCTACAGCCGGCTGCAAACCTCAGCAGGCTGCTTTGAAGAGGAGCAGCAGCGGCGGCAGCGGTTGGTGAGTGAGGGCAGGAGGGGAGAGTCGCCAGCATGTTCCCTGCCTCTGTGTTCGAAAATGGAATTTGGCACGGACCCAGAGACCACGGTGGCAGGGATCACGCCGTCCTAAGTGCGCATGCGCGATTAGGGTTTTAGTATAGAAGTTGGGGAAAATTGGGGGGGGAGATCTTCAGAAATCAAATTTGAAGGTTTTTGCTCTCAGAGCATAGGATCCCCCCCCAAAAAAACAAACAAAAAAAAAAAAAACCTTTCCTTGTTTTTGTCCTTCAGGGAATCCTCCACGGGACGCTTTTGGCAAGATTTTGCTGGTAGTGGCCATCTTGGATTTTAAAGTCTTTCTAAAACCTCAATCTACCTCAAAACACCTTGATTTTGCTTAAAGTCAACAGGGATGGACCCCTCTGGCCTCTTACCCCTATATCATTTCAGGTATGTGCTGGCTGGCTGAGGAGCATCCATATTCTACGTGTGGTGGAGTGCGTGGGGGAGGGACAGGATCATGAGGCTCAGCCTCCTCCTTATCCTCCAGGGCTAGGGATCTGCTGGAGTTGTGATCCTATAGGAAGAGACCCTTTCCAGAGCTCTCTGAAGGGTAAGAGCACACATGAGATCTCGCCAACACTCCCTTCTCTTGCTGGTCTCCTCAGATGGGCTCACTTCAGCAATTGCTTCTATGGTTGCCAGCAGTGAAGAGCAGCCTGCAGTGCTAGCAAGGCAGTCTTCTGGACAATGCGGCAGTGGTGGCCTATGTCAACAGGCAAGGAGGCACCAGAAGTGCCCATTGTGTCTAGAAACTCAACTCCTCTTTTGGTAGGCAGAAGCTCATGTGCAGGTGCTCTCGGCCATGCACGTAGCGGGAGTTAAAAAAACCTACTTTCCAGTCAGCAGACACTTGACCTGGGGCAATTGTTTGTCCCACCAGGCATTCAGCACCATATTTCGGTGATGGGGTGCCTCCACAGATGAATCCGATGGCCTCGGCAGTGAACATCAAATTCAAGCCAACGATATAAGTCCGGAAGTGAGGAGTTAGACATATTAATCAAACCGTAGCCAGAGAAAGCTTATTTATTTTGATTTCTATACCGTTGTCCCTAAAGAGTTCAGAACGGGTTTATATGTCCCATGGTTGGTCGTGTCATTTGCAGGATTGCACGTCATCCGGGGTTGATAGTCTTAGCGGCGTCCAATTAGCCTCACAAGTTGTAGTTTGCAGACTTAGTCCATCTCCAGAGGAACGAAAGCCTCGGACTGCTGGTCCAAGTGAAGCTTTTCACTCAAGGACCTATCCCTATCGAGAATCCGGAGCACTTTGGGCTTGGGCTAACAGCATGGCTTTTGAGCGGGTGATCTTGATGGGCAAGGGTTATTCAGGTGTGGTCGTCTCTAGTTTGCTCAGAGCTAAGAGCCATCAGTGATAGCAGCCTGGAAGTCCATTCAGCACTGGGGTGCTGTGGAGGATGTAGAGCTCTTTCAAGCTCCAATTTCAGTAGTCTTGGACTTTTTGCAGGAGGGACTTCAGAAGGGTCTGTTGGTCAGATCACTGAAAGTGTAGATGGTAGGCCCTTCCTGTTTTCCAAGCACAGGAGGACAGAGGCTTCCTGCCTTGTCACCCAGATATTGCCTGGTTCCTTAAAGTGGCTCTTCAATTGTGTCCTCCGGTGCCTCTCCTTTTTCCTTCTTGGAATCTTAACACTGTATTTCAGGGTCTCGGTGGACTTCCATGTGAGCCCTTACAGGAGGTTCCTTTTTGGATCTTACTGTCAAGATGTGTCTGAGTTGCAAGCTCTTTCCTGTAGGGAGCCGTTCTTCAAAATTACTGAAATTTGTCTCAGCATTGCCACATTAATCAGGAAAGCCGTTTGCCTGCTTTCCACCTGCTTGAGTACCTGAATAAATTCATATAAACCGTTCTGAACTGCCCTGGGAGAACGGTATAGAAAAATTGAATAAATAAAAAAAAAAAAAGGTTGAGGAAAAAGGTCAGCGTGTTGCATTTTTGGTTGTCGAGCGAGCTCTACTCAGGTACCTCTAGGTTACCAGTGAGTTTCTTGTATTGGATCACCTTTTTGTGCTGACCAGTCATGACAAGAAAGGAAGGCCGGCGTCTAAAGCCTTTCCAGATGGATTAAGATGGCCATTTTCTCCATGTATGTTAGGTGTGGTAAGCAACTGCTGGTTGCATTAAAAGCTCACTCCACTAGAGTTGCTAACTTATGGGTGGAGACTAGGGCTGTCTTGCCCAAGCAGAAATGTAGAACAGCTACATGGTTTAACCTCCATACCTTTACCAGGTTCTATATAGGGTGGACATAGCTGCTTTCAGGCCCTTGTTTGTGAAGGCAGGCTCAGCGGTCCTGCCCTAGACTCTGGGGTATGCTTTGATATGTTCCTATGGTTCAGGACCACTAGAGACATTGCACTAGAAAGAAAGATTAGGCTCTTACCTCAATAACTTTCTTGTAGATATCTAGTGGTCCTGAAGCCCTGCCCTGTACATAGACTTTACCTGCCTTCTGCCTTGGAAATAATCTGGAGCTAGAGAAATCAGTCTTTCAGGTGAGTGGAGAATATATATATATACACTCACGTATGTGCGTGTGTATATATATACGTGAGTGTATACTCTGCTTCAAGAGTCTGGTGGATAGTGGTACATGCGAGTAGCTGAGAGCTCTGTATAAGATTAGTACTGGATGTTATGTTTTGGGTTTTTTTTCAAATCTTTATTCATTTTAAAAAATACTTACAATAAGTGTAACAGCATTTATAACAATTTAAACTCCAATATAACACTTAATATTCTGTTAAACTCCATATCTGAATTTATCCCCCCTCCCCCCTAATCAATTACATTTTTTAAAATTCAAGAAAACCTACCATAAATCCCATGCCTATACCTTATTTAATGCTCAAATCAAAAAATCCTTCCCCCCCCCCCTCCCGGATGTGCATTTTTAAGGGGAAAAATAATATTCAATCATTACAATATTTTTTAATGGCTCCCAAATCTGAAATTTTCTAAAATTCCCCTGCTGTATGGCTATTGTCCTTTCCATTTTATAAATGTGACATATAGAGAATGTTTTATGTTTGTTACAGAGCAGAAAGAATTGTTCTGTTGGGGATTCTTGCTAGTTCTTTCATTACAGTGCTACTTGATTGCTTTTGTACAAACTGAGGTGACATGAGCAGCTCTCTGGGAAAGGAAGTGGAGATGAGAAGATTGACAATTTTCTTTAAGCAATTTGTGGATTCAGATGTAAAACCCTTCTGTTAAGGACCACTAATCACATCCACAAAGAAGATTATTAAGGTAAGAACCTAATCTGTTTGTGGTTTCTTTTAGAGCTGCAGCTCCTTGCGACTCTGGACAAGTCACTTAACACTCCATTGCCCAGTCACAAGGAGCTGCGATGGGGAAAAAAAATAACATTATTGCACAATTACAATTAAATTTTTAATCGAAATGCAACCCTAACAAAATTTAAAGAATAAAAGGTAATGAAAAGACATACAAAATACAAATTGAAAAATTACAAATTAAAGAATCTAAAAGAGCACGCAGAATAGATATACAGCCTTAGTTTTCACAGCCTAGTCTTTGCGAAGGTTGAGGCTTTAAATCCAAGGCACAATGATTGAGGATTGTGGGGTTTGGAACCCAGGCCTAGATGATCAGTCAGGGATGGGGAAGCTGAGAGAGAATATTCATGTAGAGTTCAGAACTGTCTCACTTTACAATAGCCAAACTTTACTACCACACTATTATCATGAAAATTCTTCCCAACAGTAAACACTCAAACAGTGATTTGTTTTATGGGAGTTCAGAATCCACCATTTCACACGAAATTGGTAGCTGTGGTACTCTTCATAATTCCCTTCACAGTTCAAATAGTCATTACTTTAATTATTCATTTTCAACTTATTAAATTCATTAAAGTAAATTTAACGAAATGACTTATCTTTTCATCCTTATAGGTTCCCCTTCCTGACGCGTTTCGTCAATCTTTATCAAGGTCGGGGGGAACAAAGGACAAGCATAAACTTATTCCATTTCTTACAGCTACCAATTTCATGTGAAATGGTGAATTCTGAACTCCTATAAAACAAATCACTGTTTGAGTGTTTACTGTTGGGAAGAGTCACTTTACAATAGATCAGAGCACATGCAAAATGCCGAGTACTTTTCAGGTTTGAAATAAATGGTCATGTTGACTCATGTTATAGATCTTTCAAAGGAATTTCTATTGAAAGCTTTTCTGGACTGAAAAAATTCACAGATCTATTAAAGAGCAATATGTTTAGTATTGCATGGGTTGCTGTGAATGATATAATTACCTGCTAATTTCTAGAACTTATATTCTGGTATTATAGTATCATAGTTACTGTGCTCTATTGTAGATATGTTTGAATGTCCATGCTATTGTGACATAGGGAGAGATAGGTTTGGTTTGTGTGTGTTTGGTGGGGTGGTTAAATTATTTTCTCTCCCATTTTTCCGGATTTTGTGTGGATTGATTGAATATGGAAGGTATGAGTATTATGGATAGCAAATTAAAATGTTTCACTAGAAAATTTCAAGAGCCATCACATTGTAGTTTTGGTAGGATATGTCCTGTTGCAGAATCAATTTCATCTTGCTCCATTGTATGCCTGGAATAGCTTTCCTGGGTAGATGCCACTTTCCCATTCTCTCTTTAAGCCATGTTCAAATTCTACCTCAGAAAATTAGGTTTTAGATTGCTTTTAAAATTTAGACTGGCTTTTCAGGATCATAGTCTTGATAATACTAACCATGTTTGTTAAAGTACATCTTGAAACATCCTATTTGTGTCTTCGTTAGTTTGTAAGCTCCATGGAGTAAGAACCATATCGTGTGTGTTTGTATTGCACTGCTCATGTCTAGAAATACATAGTAATAGTAGTAAATATATATTTCAGGTCTCCTGTCCAGGGTTTGCAGAGCTCAGGCCCATTCATAGCAGTGATATACTTTCTTCTAAGGCTGGGTACAGGGAGGGCTGCCCTAGATGCTTACAGAAGTGAAAGGAAGCCACATAAGCTGCCTTACATAGGCCTACATGTATGTAACAAGACCTTGTATGACCTCCATAATTGTACTGGACTTCTACATGCTTATTTATATTTATAGCACCTTGTTTCACATGTGTTTATACCTTTGTGTTTTAGATATTGGTGGATACAGTCTGGGCCCTTTCATATCTAACAGATGCTGGTAATGAACAAATTCAGATGGTAATAGATTCTGGAATAGTTCTTAATTTGGTTCCTCTTCTCCGCAACCAAGAAGTTAAAGTACAAGTAAGATTTTTGTTTTGTGTTTGTTTACTTTATGAAAAGCAATTTTCAGACTATTCTGACTTCGTACTCAATGGCCAGGGTAAGGAATTTTATTCTATATTCAGAATAATTAGGAAGGTTTTGAAACTAGAATCTTCTAGTATGCTTATGTAATCAGCTATAATAGACTTATTTGAAATAGGGGCATACTTTGTATATTATGTGGCTTCTGTTTATGTTCTGTATATTTCATGTGTTCAGTTTTGCTCCTCTTTCTTTGAGGAGCTGGACTTCCTTTTTTGATTCATTTTGACCATCCAGTATTAATACACAAGGATTTTTCCCTCTTCCCAGACTGCTGCACTTAGAGCTGTAGGAAACATTGTTACTGGTACTGATGAACAAACACAAGTAGTTCTGAACTGTGATGCTCTTGCGCACTTCCCAGCACTTCTAACACATCCCAAAGAAAAAATTAATAAGGTATGTGACAATAGAGGCCATTGTGAGACACTAACACTGCCTTGATTTTTGTGATCATAGTGTAGTGGAAATAATATAAATTTGTCAGCATGTTTTCTTATGAATACATTGGGTATCTTCTTCAAATATTCAACCTTTCACTCTTAGGCTTAGCAAGATTAGAGTAGTACTCGTGATCCTAAAGAACAAGCTGATATCACAGTGGAGCCTGAGGTCTTGAGGACATAGCTAGTCAGATTTTTGAGGTAATCACAATGGAATATGCCTGAAACAAATGTATAGGCCCTACTGCCATATTCATTGTGGCTATCCTGAAAAGCCTAACTGGCTGAGGAAGTATTTGGTTGAGAATCACAGCTGACTTATGCCATGTGTGAGAGAGAGAAATATGTAGGCTATTGAATAGGGGCACTGAAACTTGAAATGCTGAGTTTGGAGTGCATCTGAGGCAGATTAGAATTTATAATCTGCCGTTTACAAGGTGAAGTACATCAACACATTCATAAATATACACAAATGACATTGCAATCATTTTACAAAAATTAAAATTGACAACACCAAAGTACATGACAAACTGACATAACATTAACATCACCAAACAAACCTCCTATCCCAAAGGATCAGCTCAATGAACATACCATAAAAGTCAAAGCAGCACCGATAAAGTGCCTATATAATGCATATTTTATGCAACAGTGCCAGTAATAACCCCAAAATAGCTCACCTACATAGCCTAAACACCCTTGAATCTCTAACAGGTTCATTGTTATGAATGTGCCTATGAGCTGATCCAGAAGAGTAATTAAAATTAAACTTGTCATAAGTATACATACACATGAAAAGCTGAATAAAACAATTGTCAATGAAACTGTCATGCCAAAAACAGGATATAAAAGATTTTGGACTGAAATAAAATTACTAACAGATTATAAAGCAGTAAGTTTAATATTTTTGGTAGAGGGCTACATTAACTGTTTACCTCATTGAAAACCTCCATTAATGGTGGCAATTGACAGCAACAACAATATGTTTCAGAGTGCCAGCTATAGTTCTCAATTGAGAATTGTGTCCATAAAACAGATTTTGTTCATGTATTGGTAATTCCTTTGTAACTAAAATGTGTAATTTTCTAAAGTAGGATATATGAAAGGAGGTTGATACGTAAAGAAGAGATGCATAATAAAGTATGCTTGTATGTATTCATAAAGCATATTATACTTCTGTGTATCTAGGAGAGCTTGACTGCTTAATGTTTGACTGCTTAAAAAGTAAGATTTCTTATTCTTAAGCCTAGAGAATATTTCTAGTGCATCGTCTAGTGGTCCTGAACCATGGAGTTTTGCATTTGAAGCTGCAAATTGCTTGCAGAAAACTATTAATTATCTTTCCAACTCAGTGTTTTTGCAAGCAAGTTGCTCAGAAATGTTACTATTCTACAGTTTTATTTTCGGGCATTTTTCCAAGTGTTATTGGAGTCTCAGTGCCCTGAGGTTTCCACTTGATGAGACCTCTATGCCTGGGAGAAGACGCAGACTCATGTTACTGAGGTCTGCTGCTCGGGGACTCCTAGCTCACCAGCCTGCTTTGTATTTTTTGAAGCGCATCCCTGATTTATTCAGGAGCTTGAGCAAAGGCTGTTAGGCTCCTTCTCAGCTCGGCTGGAATTAATAGTGGGCCAGCTGCGTGGTCCCTCCCCATTTTAATGACGAGGTTGAGGCTTACTCCGGCTGGCAGCCTGAAGACAAGGTTTGTTCAGAGAATCTAAGAGGGAGATTTTTTTTGTTCTAGCTGAATTCCTATGCTGAAGCAGGCAGGAACCATATGACACAGTGAGTAAGTCATGTGGTTATAGCCTGTAGGGAAAATCAATTTTGGAGGGGGGGGGGAAGGGTATCTTCAGAAGTCAAATTTGAAGGTTTCTGTACTCAGAGCCTAGGTCCCCCTCCTCTAAAATTCCTTTCCCTGCATGTTTTTTGTCCTTCGTCTGCATGGGACTTTTTGGCTCAGTTTTGCTGGTGGCTATTTTGGATTGTAAGCAATTTTTTATTTTTTAAGCCTCCATATGTAAAATCCCTCAATTTTGCTTAAAATCAATAGGGATGAGCCCCTCAGGCCTTCCTACTCCTATTTCATGCCAAGTTTGCGCTGGATGGATGGCTGAGACATGTCCATGTTCTGCAAGTGGGGGAGGGCGGGAGGCTCGGGTGTGGCCTCCTCCAGGGCTGGGGATCTGCAGAAGGTGTATTCCTAGGGGAAAAGATCCTTTCCAGAACCCTTTGAGGTGCATTGGCCAAGCACAGATGCGTGGAGGCCAGAAGGACTATGGTCTCTGAGACCTCTCCAAACCTCTCCTCTCTTGCTGGTCTCCTCAGATGGACTCTCAGCAGCAAATGTTTCCATGGTTAGTGACCGAAGAGCAGCCTGCGGTGGTGGCTGCAGGCAGCTACCCTCTCAAGGTACATGCTTCACATTTCTTCCTAGGAAATGCTAGTGACCGATGCCAGCTTTTACGGTTGGGAGGGGGATCATTTCAATAGTCACCCATTTCGGGGTCGTTGGTCACTGGCTAAGCAAAAGTGGTCCATAATTTATTTTTATTTTTTAAAATTCTTTATTAAGTTTTTCAACTACAATTGTGCAACAAATGATTCACAAATATGGATACTTAAAAACAAGCACAATGGAACTTACAGACTTCAACGTACAATTATATTATCCCCACCCTCCCACTTGATATACAAGTAAAATAAAACCTTAATAAAACTATTCATATAATCCCTAAATCAAGTTCCTGTTCCATTTCCTTGCCCCACTCTCCCCCCTCCCTGGATGTGTATGTTTACATGTTTATAAAATAAATCTCATTTATTCCTCTTTACAAAATTTAGCCAATGGCTCCCAAACGTCCATAAAACTCTTGTAACGTCCCTGTTGTATGGCCATGCATAAGAACATAAGACTTGCCTCTGTCGGGTCAGACCGGAGGTCCATCGTGCCCGGCAGTCCGCTCACGCGGCGGCCCCTCAGGTCCAGGACCTGATAGTGCTCCTACCCTAAAACTCACATGCTTTTCGCTTTTGTCCTGTAGAGTAACATTCTATCTATACCCTGCAATCCCCTTCGCTTCCAGGAAGTCATCCAGTCCCTTTTTGAAACCCAGTATTGTACTCTGTCCTATTACCTCCTTTGGAAGCGTGTTCCAGGTGTCCACCACCCTCTGAGTGAAGAAAAACATCCTTGCATTTGTTTTGAATCCGTCCCCTCTCAGTTTTTCCGAGTGACCTCTTGTTTTTGTTGTCCCTGCTAGTCTGAAGAATCTGTCCCTCTCCACCCTCTCTATGCCTTTCATGATTTTATATGTCTGTATCATGTCTCCTCTCAGTCTCCGCTTTTCCAGGGTAAAGAGCCCCAGTTTGTCTAACCTTTCGGCATATGAAAGGTTCTCCATTCCTTTTATCATCCTAGTTGCTCTCCTCTGGCCCTCTCAAGTATTGCCATGTCTTTCTTAAGGTACGGTGACCATATTGGACATAGTATTCCAGATGTGGTCGCACCATTGCTCGATACACTGGTAGTGATACCTTTTTTGATAATGCCCAGCATTCTGTTCGCTTTCTTTGAGGCCGCTGCACATTGCGCCGCTGGCTTCATTGTTGTATCCACCAAAACCCCCAGGTCTTTTTCTAGGGTGCCTTTCCCAATCACCCTTCCTCCCATCGTAAAGCTGTACATGGGGTTCCCTTTCCCCATGTGCAAGACCTTACATTTCTCCACATTGAAGCTCATCTGCCATCTTTTTGCCCACTCACACAGTTTGTTCAGGTCTCTCTGCAGTTCTTTGCATTCCTCAACAGTTTTGACCCTGTTGGAGAGTTTTGTATCGTCCGCGAACTTGATAACTTTGCACTTCGTGCCCGTTTCCAGATCGTTAATGAATATATTGAACAGCAGTGGTCCCAGCACTGACCCCTGCGGGACACCACTCGTGACCCCTTTCCAGTCAGAGTAGTGTCCTTTTACTACTACCCTCTGCTTCATATCCGCCAGCCAATTTTGGATCCATCTGTGGACGTCCCCTTCCATCCCGTGGTTCCACAGTTTCTTCAGCAGGCGCTCATGGGTTATAACATAGAGATTCCCACCAGAATGTGTAGCTCAACCTATCCCAGTTTTTCCAGTTTCTTAAAATGAGTTGCATGGCAACCCCTGTCATTACAAATGGTTCAAAAATTGCCTTGAAATGAGAGCCATTCAATTAGTGCTTCGGGCACTGGAGAAGTCTCTGGAAGGCAAGGCAGTTAGGTCACAGCCATCACATTGTCCAAGAAGACTATGTCAACAGGTAAGGAAGCACCAGAAGGGCCCCGTTGTGCTTAGAGTCTCAACTCTTTTTCAGTGGGTAGAAGCTCATTTGTAGGTTCTTGTGGCCACTTATAGCAGGAGTGGAAAATGTGCAAGCTGACTTTCTCAGTCAGATGCTTAACCCAGGGGAATGGTCTCTGTCCCCTTAAGCATTCAACTCCATAGTTCGGCTGTTGGGGCCTTCACAGATGATCAGGTGGCCTTGCCAGTGAACACAGACTGCTTATTTTTACAGCTGAAGATATGAGCCCGGAAGCAAAGAGTTGAACATGTTGGTCCAGTCGTGGCTGGAGAAAAAGTGTTTCCCCCAAGGCCTGTGGGCTTATGGCATGGCTCTTGAGTAGGTGGCCCAAATGAACAAGGGTTATTCAGATGTGGTCATCACCACTTTGTTCAGAGCTAAGAAGCCGTGAATGGTGGCAATCTATGCTATTGCATGGAATTTATTTCAGTGCTGGTGTGCTGTGGAGGATGTAGAGCCCTTTCGAGCTCCAATTTCAGTAGTCTTGGACTTTTTGCAGGAGGGACTTTGCAGGGTCTGTTGGTCAGATCACAAAGTTCAGATAGCAGGCCTTTCCTGTTTCCAGATGCAAAGCGACAGAGGCTCCCTGGCCTCTCACCAAGATATCGCCCGGTTCCTTAAAGGGGCTCTTCAGTTGCACCCTCTTGTGCCTTTCCATTTTTCTTCCTGGAACCTTAGCACCATATTGCACGGTCTCCAGTGGACCTCCATACATTAAAGGAGGCTTCCTTTCTAGATCTTACGATCAAGTTGGTGTTCTTGGTAGCAATTATGTCAGTCAGGTGAGTCTCCAAGTTGCAAACTCTTTCTGCAGGGAGCCATTCCTCAAAATTACAGAAGCAGGGCTCTCCTTACATATGGTTTTGTCTCTTACTGAAAGCTGTCTGGGTTTTCATGTTAATCTGAAAAAGAATTGTGTTCAATTCTGATCTCCTTATCTCAAAGATAAAGCAGCGCTAGAAAAGGTTCAAAGAAGAGCAACCATGATGATAAAGGGAATGGAACTCCTCTCACGTGAGGAAAGAGTAAAAATGTTATGGCTCTGTGGCAGATTGGAAAAGAGACGGCTGAGGGGAGATATGATACAAAATCCTGAGTGGAGTAGAATGGGTACAAGTGGATCGATTTTTCACTCCAAGAATTACAAAGACTAGGGGACACACCAAGTTACAGGGAAACCAATAGGTGGAAATTTTTTTTACTCAGAATTGTTAAGCTCTGGAACACATTACCAGAGGTTGTGGTAATAGCGGATAGCGTAGCTGGTTTTAAGAAAGGTTTGGGCAATTTAGTTCTACTGAACGCGAATGTTAACCCAAGCCTTGTTAAGACTGGTAAAATGACTAGGCTCTGCAGGAGTTAAAATATGGAACTCTCTTGTAGGCCAAATAAGAAACTGTAGTGAAAAGGGCATGTTTAGAAAATTATTCAAGACGCAATTATTTGTAGATGTCTTTTTTTAGCCAATAATTTTCATCTCTACTGTTGATGAATTATTCATGATTTTCATTATATAAGCTATGGTATTAGTTTGTAGATATGATTTCTGATAATTGTTTGTCTGTTTTTACAAAATTATGTATGTAAATTATGTAAACCGTTTAGTTTTAAACGGTATAGAAATTTTTTAAATAAAATAAATAATTTCCTGGAGGAAAAGTCCATATTCTGTTGTTTAGAAAGACCTGGGGGAAGCCACTGCTTGCCCTGGATCGGTAGCATGGAATATTGCTACTCCTTGGGTTTTGACCAGGTACTAGTGACCTGGATTGGCTGCTGTGAGAACAGGCTACTGGGCTTGATGGACCATTGGTCTGACCCAGTAAGGCTATTCTTATGTTCTTACAAAAAAGAAGGATTAGGTTCTTATCTTGATGATCTTCTTTCTTGTACATGTGTCTGGTGGTCCTGAAGCTCCCTGTATATGAGCTTTGCCTGCCTTCTTCCTTGAAATCGGTCTGGCACTAGAGCAATTTGTCTTTAGGTGAGCTGAGAGAATTAAAAAAAACCCCAAACCCTCAAGTGTGTATAATCTGCTTCAAATCTCAGCTGGATAGCAGGACATGCAAGTAGCTGCAATCTTCATATAAGATTGATGCTGGTTGCACATGTATCTGTTTTATAGCAGCTGCTTGAATGTAATGTTTATTGGTAACATTTGTTACAGAGCAGAACAGAATTGTACTTTGTGAAATTCTTCCCTGTTTCCCTTCTGGTTGTCTATTACAGTGCTACCTGATTGCTTTTGTATGAACTGAGGGAGCAGGAGCAGCTACCTGGGAAGGAGGTAGAGTTGAAAAAGTGAGTTTTCTGCAAGCAGTCTGTGGGTTCAGATGCGCAAAACCTTACGATTCAATTTTCCCACACCGTCCTCCATCCCCGTGAGTTTTATTACTGTCTCTGTCCCATTCTGTAAGCTTTGCCTTAACCACACAAGCCTCGAACACTTAAGATTTTAAAGTGTTTGAGGCTTGTGCAGATAAAGACAGAGCTTGCAGGAATGGGGCAGGGACAGGAAAAGAACTTGCCGGGACGGGGTGGGAAAATGAGTTCCCATGGGGACGGGGAATAATTTGTCCTGTGTCATTCTCTACTCTGAATATTTTCATGTTTCTACAGTTTGTATTGGTAATTCCTTGTTAACTGAAACAAGACTTTGTTTGCTTACTGCCTCCTTCAGTCCATTGCAGTGCCCAAAATGGTAGAAGTCTAAAGTAGGGTTGCATGTTAATTTACAGTTAACTCTACAATTAACATGTTAATTGTAATTGATTATTAATAACGATTTAATTTTTTAATCACATCCAGCCAACTTTCTGCCTGCCTTTCCTCCTGACCCCTGTGGCTTGATGACCCCTCCTCCCTGTACCCAGCTTACACTTAAAACCTTCCCCATTGAAGGACTGCCTATACTGGCCTTTCTCTCTAATCCGGCCACCTCTTCCTGAAAACAGGAAGTTAAGTCTGAGGGAAAGGCCTGGTGTAGGCTGCAGACAGCCTTTCAGTAGGTTTGCTGCTAGCTGCAGGGCCAAAGACCTAGTTTTAAGGGTGAGCCAGTGGGATGGGGGTGGCGGCCATCGAGCCTTGGTGGGAGTTGAGGTCAAATGTGGGGTGAAGGGAAAGGAAATGCATGGCCCCACAGCCTCTCCTGTGCCTCCTCCCTCTCCAGATTGCCAGCTCTGCCCTGCCTTTAATTAATCACAAGATAAAAATTTTTATTGTACGATTAATTGCAGTTAATTTTAATCAAATTTCAGCTCTAGTCTAAACTGATCCCCCTCCCCCCAAAAACTACTAAATAAAATACAAATGCATAACAAGATAGGAAGAAAAAACAACATTGGGTGAAATGTTCTTATATCCTGCAGGAAGCAGTTTGGTTCCTCTCCAATATTACTGCAGGCAATCAGCAACAAGTTCAGGCGGTGATAGATGCAAATCTTGTACCCATGATCATACATCTTTTGGATAAGGTGAGCTCTTGTTTTTGTCTATAACAGGCAAATAAGTTTTAGGTTTTCTTCTGGCAGGTAATGGAATAAAAATGTGCAAAAGTCCATCTTTAACATATGATAAGTATAATCAAAATGTTTAAAACAATTAGGTGTGACGAAGATCTGCTGCCATAACTGTTGAGCAAAATTGTATAATGAGGAAAGATTTGGATGGTCATCTTAATTGGCAGTGTAGGATTGACTGCTCAAAATCAGTGTTTAATTTCTTGAGTTTTACTTCAATTAGTTTTCTACCCTAATCTCATTTTACTTGTCGTGATCCATTGGTTTTACATGTGCTCATTTTATATAGCACCATGCTTCACCTTTTCCTTATTTAGATTTAACTTGCACTTTTTCATTAGTAGCTTCAGGCGAGTTATATTTCAATTGCCTTAGGTATTTTCATGTCCCCAGAGGGTTGAATAGCTTGCCCAAAGTCACAAGGAGTGACCTTGGGATTTGTCTTCTCTGGTTCTGACCCTACTTATGTAACCATCTGGTTACTTACTAGATAAATTTATTCATGTTATTCATTCAATTTTCTATACCGTTCTCCCAGGGGAGCTCAGAACGGTTTACTCAAGTAGAACGGTACTCAAGCATTTTTTCCTGTCTGTCCCGGTGGTCTCACAATCTATCTAATGTACCTGGGGCAATGGGGGGGGAGGGATTAAGTGACTTGCTCAGGGTCACAAGGAGTAGTGTGGGTTTGAACCCACAACCTCAGGGTGCTGAGGCTGTTGCTTTAACCACTGCGCCACTCTGAGAATTGTCTCAAGTGGGCTCAAATACATGGGTTCATACTTAGCTCAGTTCTGGAGTAGTGTTCAGGGGACATCTTTGAGGCAGATCAAAAAATGCATTTAGATTCTTTTCCATAGAAATTTTCACCTGCAGAGAAGAGGTACAAAATGTGCTATTACTTTCTACTTATGCACTTTCCTTGTAAATATTGGGTCCAAGGACTATAGTTAACCTAGGTACTAATCTGTGGGTACTTTATATTTATCAGCTTGAAAATGTCTTCAATGGTAGAAGGTTCTAGCCAGAATGCTTAAAGTGGAGTAGCATCTCATTTAGAGCAGCAAATTAAGAACCAGAAAAGCCAGGTTCAAATTCTGCCTTTCCACTACTGTTTCTGACCTTGAGTTAGTCACTTCACCCTCTATTGCCTGAAGTAAAACTTGTATTTCAAGTCTACTTGGACAGTAACCTAATGTGTGTACGTTCTTGTAATTAGCCTTGACCTTGAATTTGGAACAGGTGAGTCATTAAATTTCAAATGCAAGAATGGATAATCAGAATAAAATGATCTCTAAACTAGTAAAAATTTGTACTAGTACCATTTACATAATCTTTGTTTCCCTTGATATTTTGGGATTCTTGTAATCTGTTTTGCTGTTTTGGAAATTTTATTATAGTGACAATTTGTAGGAATTAATGATTCTCGCTTATTAACTTGTACCTGATACCTGATGAAGTTGCTGTGTTTACTTTCTAAATAAGGCCTTTGTAGTAGTGCTTACCTGAATTTTTCATTGCTGTGCCTCATTGTGTGACCTACTTGAGAAGGACCATTATGTTGGTGTATTTCATTACAGGGTGATTTTGGTACTCAAAAAGAAGCTGCTTGGGCAATAAGTAACTTAACTATCAGTGGGAGGAAAGATCAGGTGAGTGCTGAAATGTTTTGTATTTCAGTTAAGACTGGAACTGGGAAATACTACTTAGCTGCAGTTAAAAGCATTAAATGTACACCACAAAATTTGGATGTTTCTTAGGATAATAGTTGGCTATTTGCTATCTGATTGGGAGGCATTCAAGTGGCTGGTCTTCATACAATAGAATCCCAGTTAATCGGTACTCAACCAACTCGCACTCTAAACCAACCAGCAAGAAAACAAACAAACCCATAGCCAGCCAAAAAAAAAATTATTGTACAATCCCACTATATTCCTAGACAAGTGGATACTGAATCCCATGAGATCTCTTGTAGGAAGCTTCATTTACATATTTTTGATCCTCCCCTCTTACCTCAGGACTACCTTCTGACTTCAGTTATCTTCCTACAAGCGAGACAGCAGGTGCTAGTCTTTTTCTGCTCATGTTTCATTTTTTTATCTGGCTTCAGTATTTTTATGGTGTTGCATGTTCATGCTGCAGAGGTTCTCTGTGGGAACATCTCTGGCTGCAGGAGATCGCAAGCTTTAATGGAAAAGTCTGCTTCCAGGGGGTTGGCTGCTCTGCAGTGCTCCCACCTGAACAGCCTTTATTCACAGATTGGTGCTCAGAGACCATTCCCTTGGGAGCATTGCTCAGCCCAGGTTTGTCCGCTAGTGGGTTTGAGCGCAGGCTGCGTGGCTCTGTGGCAGATTGGAACAGACAGCTGGATATCCAGGATCAGGCTGTATATCCAGGATATCCACCTGTTTGCTTGTGCGGTGTTTCCGGGTGAGGTGGAGGTCTCCAGCCGGAGCATTGAGCCCAAGAAGCAGTCAGAAGACCAGCAGTCCATGTTCCAGAGCTTGTTGAGGCAGAGGATCTCCTTGTATCTTGCAGCTCCCAGCACACAGCATGGCACAGTGAATAACAGGCTGACAGCATGCGAGATTGATCATGGGGGCTCTCCAAATTTGGATTTTAAGTGGTTTGGGAATTAGCCCTGGGTCCCCCCAACCCAAAAATCCTAAAATTACCATGTTTTGGGGTCATTGTGTTTTTTTCTGGCAGTTTTATTAATAAAATTGCTCCTGCGTCAGCTATCTTAGTTTTTCCCCAATTTTGTATTCAAAGCTTTTTTTCTGCCTCTACAAGCTTCGTTGTTGCAAGAAAAAAACATATCGGATAGACTCAGGGCAGGATACTTCAGATTCATGCCACACGGCGCATGGGGGAGTGGCATCAACTTTAGCCCCACTCCGCCTCTTTCTGGGGTTCTATCGCTCAGTCCATACAAGGCCAGTCCAAAAAGACTAAAATGGGCAGCGCAAGTGTGTCCCAAGTGGAATTTGGCCGCAATTCCGTGTCTAAAGCCTGCAGATCCATGAAGAGCTCCAAGAAGAACTCGTAGGAGGCAGCCATCCGTTAGGATCAGGGTTTCTCCCTGGAATTTATTAACATGTTCTTTCAAGCTTACATAGCCAAGAAAAATATGTCAAATCCTCCTACAGTGATGTGTCTGTTGGCATCGGTGGGCAGGGAGATATAATCCTTCCCTTGACATGGGCCCCAGCAAGAGGGGTCATGCACAGCCAAGGGATGATCCACTGATGGACAATTCGGATGATACTCATAGGCACCTCCACAGTGAGGGATTTAGCTTTCAGTTACTGGTATCCAGATCTAGGAGATGCTCTGGATCTTGGGGAGGACCCCATGGTGCGGAATCTATTTAAACCTGCTACATTGATAAGGATTATTTAAGAAGTTAAAATGAAGGGTTGGACTCGGTGCGCTCTCATGAGTAGCATGAAGCCACAGTTCTTCCTTTCCTGACCATCTGGCCATTATGAAAATGCTCATGGATCACTGATAGGCACTGGAGGATCTTGACCTACCTGGCTCTTTGAGTATGCAGATTTAGTGCACAGAGGCTACTTGACAGGAGTGATAGCTACCATTTTGTGCATCAAGAAGTAGACACTGGCAGCGTATGCAAAGGCTTGGAGGTGTGTTTAGCATTGGCACACTCAAAAGGACGAAGATCCAAGCTTGATGTCGATCTCGCTTGTGCTCGCCTTTTTTTCAAGAAGGCCTGGAAAAGGGGCTTGCAGTCAACTCTCTGAGGGTTCAGGTGGCTGTCTCATCCGGATGTAGTTAGGTTTCTGAAGGGTGCACTATGGCTACACCCTCCGTTAACATCGGCCTTCTTGACTTGAAATCTAGCTAGTTCTCAGGTCACTTGCTAGTTCGCCCTGTGAACTGGGCTTAATGGACCGTTGGTCTGACCCAGTAAGGCTGTTTTTATGTTCTTAAGCCTTTCTTTGTCTTAACTTTTGTCATAACATGTTTTTCCCTATACATCTGAG
The DNA here is from genome assembly GCF_902459505.1 of Geotrypetes seraphini. Taxonomy (NCBI): domain Eukaryota; kingdom Metazoa; phylum Chordata; class Amphibia; order Gymnophiona; family Dermophiidae; genus Geotrypetes; species Geotrypetes seraphini. The sequence goes on along the minus strand of NC_047092.1, from coordinate 164,621,833 downwards.
TTGTATTATTTTTATTGAGTTTATCTGTCGTAGCCAATTAAATTAACCTTTCACAGACTGTTCCACAATTCACTTGTCTCGTTTACCCCAAATAATTTCAAAGTTAATCACCTTGTATCACCTTACATACTTTTATTTTCCAGTTTAATCCATTAACAGCCAGGCACCCCCTTGAAATTCACATAACCTTTATAGTTTCTTGGGGAGTATCCCCATACCCCTCCTTTTATTTGTCCTGTACAGGTATGACTGTCTGGTTTTGTACCAACTGGAAGTCAGTGGGCAGTCCTGAGGTAAGAAGGGAGGATACAAAATATGTAAATTAAGTTTCCTACAAGAGATTTTGCATGATGGGATTGGATACCCACTTGTCCTGGACTAGTGTGTGGATTTACAAGAAAGAAGATTAGCAAAAGTAAGAACCTAATCTTTAGTTATCTCACACACAGACTCAAGCCCCCCCCCCCCCCCCTCCAGCTTCCGAAGCAGCAGTGGCAGCTAGTCCTGACCCAACAACCCCCTCCCTCCTAGCCTCTGAAGTATCAGTGGCAGCCGATCCTGATGTGACAACTACCTTCCATCCCCCGAAGCAACAGCAGCAGATGGTCAGCAGAGGCAGTGCTGTAAACAGCCCTGGCAGGGCTTTTCCTCTGCCGCATCACTTTTGATGTGATAGAGGAAAAGCTCTGCCAGGGCTGGTCACGAGCAGCTTGTTTACAGCGCTGCCTCTATTGATTGGCTGCTTTTTTTGCTTCTGGAGAGCCGGGAGTGGGGGATGGGGAGGTAGACCAGAGGTTTGGGGGGGGGGGGGAGCAGGCACACGTGAAGGGACTGGATGCTGGACCTGCAGGGTGTAGGGGAAATGGATGATTGCTGAGACCCATAAGTGTGTATGTGTGAAGGGGGGAATGATAGAGAGAGGAAGAGAGTGACTCGGACCAGAAATGGGAAGGGAGACATTTTACGAGGGACGTTAAATAATTTATCTACCTTTTATAGGAAAGAAGTTTTCAAAAAATTGTTTTATTTTTCAGTATAGTCCCCTGATAGCTGCATACACTTCATCTACTTTTCCTGCAATTGTTTTAACCCCTTTGAAAAGAATTTCTTCTGTTTGACCTTCAAACCAGGACGTTGCAGCTGCCTTGACGTCTTCATCATTTGAAAACCCCTGTTCAGAGATTTCTTCAAAACTCGGAACAGGAAATAATCCAAGGGAGCCAGGTCAATACTGTAGGGTGGACAGTTCAGCTGCTGAAATCCACATTCTCAGATGGTAGCCTGTGATTGTCATGACGTGTGTAGTGGCACATTGTGGGGAAGAAGCAGCATGTCTGCTGTGAGTTTTCCTTGATTGATTCCCGTAAAATGATCATTGTGTTGGCGTAACTCTCCCCAATTATGATTGTCTTGTGTGGCATGAACTCCAGAAGCAAAAGTCCATTGCCTCAGAAGACAGCTGCCATGACTTTGCCTGCAGATTTTTCTATCTTGAACTTTTTGGGGGATGGGGGATGACTTTTGCTTACATTTTGGACTCGGGATCTCTCTGATAGACCCAAGTCACATGTACTGTCACCAAACGATGAAAAAAAATTTACTTTGTTTTCATGAAGTTCTCGTGTCAGCACTGGAGTCTTCTGGCCTTTGACATGGCATCGGCATTCTTGGAACCCATCTTGCACTATCTTTGGACAGGCCCAACTTTTTCATGAATGATTTTTCAAACTGTACCTGTTGAGATGCCCATTTCTTCAGCTATTTGGGAAACCTTAATTCATCTAACAAAATGAATTTCTTGCTGCTTCCACAGGCCATCCAGTGTGAGGGTCATCTTCAATAGACTATCCCTCTTAAACTGCTTGCTCCAAAATTTTACTTTGTAGGATATTTCATGGATCTCCATTGGCTTTCTCCCTTTTTTTATCACTGAACAGTGCTCCAAATTTAGCAGTTTCTTACTTGATTCACATGTGGACTCTTGACATCTTGTCTCTTGGAATGTTAGACTTGCACTGAGCTGCAGCTGTGCATGAGTAACCTTGTCACAACATGCACAGACATGTTTCAACACACTTTCTTACTCATGTAGTTAAATTATTGAATACCCCTTGTATAGTAACTCTCAAGCAACCAGAAACTACAGTTATCTGGCATATACCAATCCTCATGGGTGCTGGATTACTGAGAATCTAGTGTATATTTATATTGAATGCAGACTGGTTTCTAGTGTGTAAAGATCCAGGTTACCACTTTATCTACTGGTTGCCCCATATTTCCAGAAGCAAGCCACCCTCAGCTTTAGCATTGCCCTATCTTGTGGATACATCTCTCCTGCTTATCCACTAAGAAAACAAAATTGTCACCCCATCCTCTTTATCCTGTTCAACTTATGCCATATTATTGGGCTGCCTTGGACAAGGAGGGTTATAAAGGGATTATCCCAGGACAAGCAGGCAGCATATTCTCGACATGTGGGTGACGTCATCTACGGAGCCCCGACGCGGACAGCTTTTCAAGCAAACTTGATTGAAGATTCAAGTTTGCTGTGCTGCACCAAGCATGTGTGTGCCTTCCTGCTCCACTAGAGGGCGCATCCCCTCCTCGTGGACTTCAGTTCTAAGTTTTCCACGGAGCCAGAAAGTCCTGTTCTTTTTCACTCTGTTCAAAAGTGCCTTGTTTTTCACCGGAGTTGCTGTGCGCTAACTTCTTTTTCCTGCTTTGTTGTTTTTCACGTAGTTTCACGGTTGTTTGGCATCCGCGGCCCGATCGACTAGGCTCTGTTATTCCCAAAAGTGGACTAGATTCGCTTCCTGGTGTACTTCGAATCGTCTGGAACCCTTATCTGCTTCTGTGTCCTCGGTTCTGGAATATTTGCTTCATTTGTCTCAGTCTGGTCTTAAGACAAATTCTATTCGAGTGCATCTTAGTGCGATTGCTGCTTGATGGGAAGTCCCTGTTTGTCCACCCTTTGGTTTCTCGTTTCATGAGGGGTCTCTTAAATGTTCATCCCCCTCTCAAGCCTCTTCCTATGGTTTGGGATCTCAATGTGGTTCTTGCTCAACTTATGAAACCTCCGTTTGAACCTATGGATAAATCTCATCTGAAGTTCCTTACTTGGAAGGTTATCTTCCTGCTTGCGCTCACCTCTGCTCGTAGGGTTAGTGAGCTGCAGGCTTTGGTGGCGGATCTGCCTTTTACTGTATTCCATCATGACAAGGTGGTTCTCCGCACTCATCCCAAGTTTTTGCTTAAGGTGGTGTCTGATTTCCATCTCAATCAGTCCATTGTTCTTCCGGTGTTTTTTCCTAAGCCCCATTCTCATCCTGGGGAAGTGGCGCTTCACACTCTTGACTGTAAGAGGGCGTTGGCTTTTTATCTTCAACGCACTCAGTCTCATCGGAAGGTTCCTCAATTGTTTTTGTCCTTTGATCCTAATCGTTTGGGACATCCTGTTTCCAAGCGCACCTTGTCCAACTGGTTGGCGGCTTGTATTTCCTTCTGCTATGCTCAGGCTGGTCTTGTGCTGCGTGGTCGGGTCACGGGACATAAGGTCCGAGCGATGGCGGCTTCTGTTGCTTTCCTCAGGTCCACGCCTATCGAGGAGATCTGCAAGGCTGCCACTTGGTCTTCGGTTCATACCTTCACCTCTCACTATTGTCATAAGAACATAAGAACTGCCTTCTCCGGATCAGACCTTCGGTCCATCAAGTCCGGCGATCCGCACACGCGGAGGCCCTGCCAGGTGTACACCTGGCTTAATTTATAGTCCACCATATCCTTATATGCCTCTCTTAAGGAGATATGCATCTAGTTTGCTCTTGAAGCCTAGGACGGTCGATTCCGTCATAATCTCCTCTGGGAGGGCATTCCAGGTGTCAACCACTCTCTGAGTGAAGCAGAACTTCCTGACATTAGTCCTGAACCTGTCCCCCCTTAGCTTCATTACATGTCCTCTAGTCCGTGTCAAATTGGACAATGTAAATAATCTTCTCTGCTCTATTTTGTCGATTCCTTTCAGTATTTTGAAGGTCTCGATCATATCCCCACGCAGTCTCCTTTTCTCAAGGGAGAACAATCCTAGTGTTATAAGTCTGTCCTCGTATTCCAGTTTCTCCATACCCTTCACCAGTTTTGTTGCTCGTCTCTGCACCCTCTCCAGCAGTTTTATATCCTTCTTTAGGTAGGGAGACCAATGTTGGACGCAGTATTCCAAGTGTGGTCTGACCATTGCCCTATAAAGCGGCATTATAACTTTCTCCGATCTACTCGAGATTCCTTTCTTTATCATGCCCAACATTCTATTTGCCTTCTTTGCCGCTGCCGCGCATTGTGCCGACGGCTTCAGGGTCCTATCTATCAGTACACCCAGGTCCTTTTCTTGTTCACTCTTCCCCAGAGTTGCACCTGACATTGTATACTCGTATTCCTTATTTTTATTGCCTAAATGCATTACCTTGCATTTCTCCACATTGAACTTCATCTGCCATTTCTCCGCCCATGTTTCTAACCGACACAAGTCGCTCTGGAGTTTCTCTCTATCATCCTGCGATCTGATTGCCCGGCATAGTTTTGTATCATCTGCAAACTTGATGATCTCACTGGATGTTCCTTCCTCCAGGTCATTGATATAAATATTAAAAAGGATCGGCCCAAGTACCGAGCCCTGGGGTACACCACTAGTCACTTTCTCCCAGTCGGAGAACTTCCCATTTATGCCCACTCTCTGCTTTCGGTTTTCTAGCCATTTCCCTATCCACCTTTGTATATCCCCCTCTATGCCATGGCTTTGTAGTTTCCTGAGAAGTCTTTCGTGTGGAACTTTGTCGAACGCTTTCTGGAAGTCCAAGTATATTATGTCCACCGGCTTCCCACTATCAATTTGCTCGTTCACGGTCTCAAAAAATTGGAGTAAATTCGTCAAACATGATTTCCCTTTCCTGAATCCATGTTGACTGGGTTTCATCAAGTCATGTGCATCCAAGTGCCGGACTATGCTATCCTTGATCAGTGCTTCAACCATCTTGCCAGGGACAGACGTAAGACTCACAGGTCTATAGTTGCCCGGTTCCCCTCTCGATCCTTTTTTGAAAATTGGGGTGACGTTCGCTATCCTCCAGTCGTCCGGTATCTGTCCAGTTCTGATTGTCAGGTTTGCAAGTTTTTGCAATAACTCTCCGATTTCAACCTTCAATTCCTTTAAGACTCTCGGATGAATCCCATCCGGTCCAAGGGATTTGTCATTTTTAAGTTTGTCGATCTGATAGTATATCTGGTCTAAGTCCACTTCAACTGTGGTGAGGCTGTCTTCTATTTCTCCTGCAAACACTTTCTCCGCTTCAGGTATTGTTGAGGTGTCCTCCTTCGTAAAGACGGACGCAAAGAAGGAATTTAGTTTGTCTGCGATTTGTTTATCTTCCTTGATGTACCCTTTTCTTCCCTGGTCGTCCAGGGGTCCCACTGCCTCTTTTGCAGGTTTTTTCCCTTTCACGCTTGAAGTTTTTGGCCTCCTGGGCTATTTTTTCCTCATATTCCTGTTTTGCATCCCTCACCGCCTTGTGACATTTCTTCTGATCATCTTTATGTTTGTTCCAGGCTTCGGTTGTCTTTATGCATTTCCATTTTTTGAAAGAGTCCTTCTTTTCTTTTATGGCTTCCTTCACCTGTATGGTAAGCCATGCCGGTTCTCTTTTGCTCTTTGTTCTCCGATCTTTGGAAATCCTCGGAATGTAGAGATCTTGTGCTTCTGTGATAGTATTTTTCAGTAGGGTCCATGCCTGATCAACCGTTACAAGTTTGTCCATCATCTTCTCGAGTCGTTTTTTTACCATGGCTCTCATGCTATCGTATTTACCCTTTTTAAAGTTCAAGGTGGTGGTTAAGGTTTTGGCATGTTTCCCTTTCCCGATGTCAAGTTTAAAGTTGATTACATTGTGATCACTCGTTCCCAGTGGAACCATGACTTCCACTTCTGTTATCGGTCCCGTGAGGCCATTTAGGACCAAGTCCAAGGTGGCGTTGCCTCTTGTCGGCTCTTTTACCATTTGTTCCAGGAAGCAATCCCCTAGCACCTCCAGGAACATGGCTTCTTTGCCGCAGTTGGAGGTTGCTAGTTTCCAGTCTATCCCTGGGAAATTGAAGTCTCCCAATATAATTACATTGCCTGTCTTGCATTCTTGTTTGATTTCCTCCATCATTTCTGAGTCAGTTTCCTCCGCCTGTCCTGGTGGACGATAGTAAAGGCCAATTTTCGTATCTGCGCCATATTGACCAGGAATTTTGATCCAGAGTGACTCAAGCTTCTCTTTCATTTCTGTTGTAACCATTTCAACAGAATCTATTCCCTCCTTAACATATAGAGCAATACCTCCACCTTTCTGCCCTACTCGATCTCTTCTATACAGTTTGTATCCCTGTAGTACTGTGTCCCATTTGTTTTCTTCATTCCACCATGTTTCTGTTATGCCAATGATATCCAATATGTCATGTCTTGCTATTGTCTCTAGTTCCCCCATTTTGTTACCCAGACTTCTAGCATTCGTATACATACATCTAAGTTCCCTTCGTGTTACCTTTTTGGACCTTCTACTCTTGGCCGTCCCTGTAGTTTCAATTAGGGTATCCTTTACTGCTCCTGTGTTATCACCCTTGTTTGCTGTGTGGTCGTCCCCTCCTGTGTCTGAGTTGTCCCTTCCTGCTTTTTCTCCCTTATTGGCTGTGAGGTCGTCTTCTCTTGTGTAGGTGTAGTTGTCCTTGGCTTCTTCGTCGGGGCATCCTGCTATCCGTACCATCGACCGGTGGTCGACTGTCGGCTTTCCCCTATCTTTCAGTTTAAAGCCTTCTCGATTGCCTTCTTCATGTTGCCTGCCAAAACTCTTGCTCCTTCCTTGTTGAGGTGTAGTCCGTCCCTTCTGTAGTACTTGCTTTTTCCCCAGAACGCCGTCCAGTTGCGCACGAAATCGAAGCCTTCTTCTTCGCACCATCGTCTCATCCAGGCGTTGATTACTTGCAATTCCCCTTGTCTCTTTCCATCCGCTCTTGGTACTGGGAGGATCTCAGAGAAGGCCACCTTCACCTCCCTGATCTTCAGTTGTCTTCCGAGTGAGCGGAGCTGGCCCTTCATCTCTTCCCTGTCATACTTCCGCCCGCTCACATCATTTGTTCCCACGTGGATAAGTACAGCGATGTCCTCTCCCCCTGCTCCATCTATGATCCTGGAGATCCTGTTGGTCACATCCTTCACTCTTGCTCCAGGCAGACAGGTGACAACTCTGTCCTCTCTTCCTCCTGCGGTGTGGCTGTCCACATGTCGTATGATGGAGTCGCCTACGATGATCCCCATCTTCTTTATTCGGGAGTTCCTTGGGGGGCGTAGGTCCACGTCCTTGGAGTAGGGCCAGTCTTCTTCCTCCAATGATACTCTTGAAATTGTTTCCTGTTCTTTGGGTGGGGCGATGTCTTCCTGTGCTCTCACTATTCCTCCTGGTGTGCGGTTGTCTCCTACCTCGTCTTCAGTTTCTTCTGTGTTTGCATGGGTGTCTTCTCTCCTCACATCGGTTTCCTGAGTACAGTTTTCCAGCCCTGGGATCTCTACGTGGTGCTGATGAGCTTCCTCTATGAACATTTCTAGTTCCTTGACCTCGTCGTTTGGGCTGTACTCCACTAGAATCTTCTCCTGTGCTCGGATTCTGTCTTCGAGTTCCATCACTGTTCCTTCCAGTAGTCTTACCTGATATTTCAAGTTATCCATCTCCATGCATCGATTGCAAATGTATGCCTGGATCCCCGAAGGGAGGTAGTCATACATATTGCAGCCGATACAGAAGACTGGAAAGCTCACCTTCTGACTTCCTTGGGCTTCCATTTCTTGCTTCCCTTGTGTGTGCTTGTGTCCCTTGCCTGCTGCTTCCTTATGTTGCTTGCCTTGCTGTCTCTTTTGTGTGTGCTGTCTCCGCTCTACTTCACCTTGATTGTATGTGTGGGTTTGTTCCTTTGGCGTCTGTCTCTTCCTTACCTTCTGTGTTTGTCGCTTCCTTACCGTTCAGTCCTCCTCGGTGTTTTTGATAGTAGATACTCGTCCCTTGCAAGGCCCTTCGCAAAGGCGCTCTCGCTAAGGCGAGCGCCTTTACCGCTCGCCTTCGCCGCGCGCCGAATGGCTGGGCGCCGTTGGCTCCGCCTCTTTTAAGGGGAAGCTACACTGATGACGTCGGGGGTGGGCGGAGCTAACTCTTGCCGCTGCCCCAGTCGATCCTTCCTCCTCTGCTCCTGCTTTCTCCTCCGGTTTTGTTTGTTTTCCTGGTTTTGCTCCCCTGTTCTTCTCCTCTCGCTTCTCTGCCTCCTCTCTGCCTTCTACAGAGCCAAACGGCTGGGCGCCGTTGGCTCCGCCCCTTTTAAGGGGAAGCTACTCGGATGACGTCGGGGGTGGGCGGAGCTAACTCTCGCCGCTGCCCCAGTCGATCCTTCCTCCTCTGCTCCTGCTTTCTCCTCCGGTTTTGTTTGTTTTCCTGGTTTTGCTCCCCTGTTCTTCTCCTCTCGCTTCTCTGCCTCCTCTCTGCCTTCTACAGAAGCGACGGCCGGTTTGGCCAATCGGTTTTGCGTAATCTGTTTTCCTAAATTGCCACCTTCCCTCCGTCCCTTTTTTGGTTAGCTTGGAGGTCACCCACATGTCGAGAATATACTGCCTGCTTGTCCTGGGATAAAGCACAGTTACTTACCGTAACAGATGTTATCCAGGGACAGCAGGCAGATATTCTCGCAACCCTCCCACCTCCCCGGGGTTGGCTTCTTTGCTAGCTATCTGAATTGAAGACCACGAGGAGGGGATGCACCCTCTAGTGGAGCAGGAAAGCACACACATGCGTGGTGCAGCACAGCAAACTTGAATCTTCAATCAAGTTTGCTTGAAAAGCTGTCCGCGTCGGAGCTCCGTAGATGTCGTCACCCACATGTCGAGAATATCTGCCTGCTGTCTCTGGATAACACCTGTTCCGGTAAGTAACTGTGCTTTTCTGTTTGTGTGTTGAGCTCTGGGAGAGCACTATTCTGGTAAGGGAAACATCAAGTGTGATTGTAGTGTTGCATTTCTCCTTGTCCATGGAGGAGTGTAGCTTTGGGAAAATATTAACAAAAAAACAACAAACATGAAATTGGTTTAAAAAAAGTTATTTTCAAATTTATAGCTTGCATAATATAAAATGTTTTTGAAGTCAATGTTATAAACTATTTTGCAAGTATTTCTGTTTTCTCTTCTAGGTGGCGTATCTTATCCAACAAAATGTAATTCCTCCATTTTGCAATTTGCTAACTGTAAAAGATGCCCAGGTTGTTCAGGTAGTGTTGGATGGGCTAAGTAACATATTAAAAATGGCTGATGAGGAAGCAGAAACCATAGCCAATCTTATAGAAGAATGTGGAGGTATAAGCACCAGTTCTTTTTTTGCTTTCTTTCATTTTGTTAGACTGCGTTCCCATTTATAGCATTTGGCATTTTACAATATAAGGATGTCATTTTACTTATGAAGTTTCTTGAAATTGAAGATATATTACTGCCAAACAGTAGAATAAATCAAAACAGACCAGCTTAGACAAACAACAAAAATAGAGTTTTGTAAAATCCCACTTTATTCTGGGTCCAGTGGGTTATTTATATCTACAGTGGTGCCTCGCATAACGGCCGCCTCGCACAGCGGACGCTGCGCACAACGAACTTTATGTCTTGATCCGTATAACGTACTTCGTTTCACACAACGAAGTCGCCCGAGGCTGCTAACTTCCGCGCAGGCACTGCGCTTAACTGCCCTCTCTCCGCCTGGCTCCCTGTGCAGTGGCAGACCGTCAGCTCGCAGGGGCCCGGCGCCTACTGCTGATGCGTTGGGGGGGGCGGAGCTACTCTCGCCGCTTCCCCGATGCTAGAAAAAAAAAAATGTGTGGGATCGGGAAGTGATGCATGTTAGCAGATGGCTACAATGGAGCCCGATCCAAAAAACATGAGGTTGAACGCCGGGTTGTGAACCAGTTAGCTGCAGCCTGGGGACCAAAGACAGCCTATGAGCCTCTGGGGCTAGAATCAAAGAAAGCCCCAACACTGCGACTGGAAATTGTGGACAAAGACAGTAAAGGCAGGAAACTGAACATCCAGACCCCTTTACAACCTGAGAATTTGAGCTTCTTGGACAAGGGAGAGAGAAACAGCAAAGTTGTCCTTGATTTCTGAGCTCATAATTTGATTTCATAATAAAATATTCTCCCTTCCCTCCCATTCATACAAAAAAAAAAAAATAAACAGTTAATTCCCAGTTTTTGCCGCTGAGACTCTGCCCTCTCTCACTGTATACAGTCGTCCTTTTAAGATAAACTCAATATTTTTTATATATCATGGCTTCTAAAAAAAGCAGGAAGGTGATTTCTGTTGAAATTAAACGGGAAATAATTAGAAGGAGTGAATGTGGGGTAAAACAGTGTGACCTCGTCAAAGAGTTTGGCCTCAGCAAATCCACCATTTTCACCATTTTGACAAATAAGGATGCAATCAAATCAGCCAACGTAGCCAAAGGAGTATCAAAACTATTTCATGAAAAACATAGGTCTTCAATCCACGAGGAAATGGAGAGGCTATTAGCAATTTGGATTAAGGACAGGCAGGTGAAAGGTGACGTAACAACCCAAGATATTATCTGTCACAAAGCCAAGAGAATTTATGACGATCTAAAGAAAAACGTCCCTGGAAGTAGCAGCAGTCAAGCTAATGAAGAAGAATTCAAAGCCAGCAGGGGGTGGTTTTTTAGATTTAAGAAAAGGTGTGGAATCCACAGCGTTACTATGCATGGTGAGGCTGGCAGTGCTGACAAGAAAGAAGCGGAAAAGTTCTCTATTAACTTTCAAAAATGTATTAAGGATGAAGGATACTGCCCACAACAAGTGTTCAATGCCGATGAAACGGGTCTTTTCTGGAAAAGAATGCCGAGCAGAACCTTCATTACAAAAGAGGAGAAGAAATTGCCAGGACACAAAGCCATGAAGGACAGACTTACCCTTATGTTTTCGTCTAATGCCAGCGGAGACCTCAAGATCAAACCTCTATTGGTTTATCACTCTGAAAATCCAAGAATTTTCAAGAAAAATAACGTTATTAAGTCCAAACTGCCCGTCCATTGGAAGTCCAATCAAAAAGCCTGGGTGACCCAAGTTATCTTCAACGAATGGATTCTGGAAATCTTTGCTCCTGCCGTGAAGAAATTCTTGCTGGAAAAAGAACTGCCGCTCAAAGCCCTTCTGATACTTGACAATGCCCCTGCTCACCCAAAAGACCTAGAGGAAATATTGCAGGAAAATTATCCTTTTATCAAGGTGCAGTATTTGCCACCAAACACCACATCCATTATTCAGCCAATGGATCAGCAAGTTATTGCGAACTTTAAAAAACTCTACACTAGAGCCCTCTTTAATAAGGTGTTTGAAGAATGCGAGTTTGGTGGAGACAATATGACTGTCCGAAAGTTTTGGAAGGAGAAATTTGATGTCCTTATGGCAATACGACTTATACAGAAGGCCTGGGAAGAAGTGTCACAAAGGACCCTAATGTCTGCTTGGAAGATGCTTGTGCCTTCGTGGACCCAGGAAGAAGCAGTAGTTGATGACACAGAAGTGGTGAAGGACATCATCACAGTGGCCCAAAGGTTGGAATTAGAGGTAGAGGAAGAGGATGTAGAGGAGCTTATTGAGGAACACGAAGAAGAGCTGACAACTGAAGAGCTCCAAGCACTTCTGGTCCAGCAACAGGACAATGCTCAAAGGGAAGCGTCATCTGATGACGAGGAGCAACAATCAAACAATCAACCAATCCCAAGTGCTGACATCAAGAACATCCTGGTCAAATGGAAAGCAGTTCAGGAGTTTACCAATGCCCACTATCCTGATTCAGCTGAAGCAAACAGGATCAACGATCTTTACTCCGATACTCTTGTCCGTTATTTCCGGCAGATGTTGGAGAAAAGAGAAAAACAAACGACTTTGGACAGGTTTTTCATGAAACCATTGGCCAAAAAGCAGAAAATGGATGAAGATGTGCAAGATTCGGTAGACTCTACTTAGTCTGTCTTTAAATTTAAAAAATGTGTGTTGTTTTAAAAAACAATTATGTTGTTAGATGTATCTAAATAAAAATAATAACCAAAAATTTATCTTTTTTTATGTCATCTTAGCATATTTTATGCTACAGAACGAATTATTTTTTTTTACATGTATTCTTATGGGAAAACGCGTTTCACATAACAAACTTTTCGCATAACAAACTTGCTCCTGGAACCAATTAAGTTCGTTGTGTGAGGCACCACTGTACCTGCCAGTACTTTGTAGGAACCTGGAGGTACTGCCATGCCTTCAGGACCGAAGTAGCCAGAAGATCCCTGACAAGCTGTCGAAGCTTCTAAGTTCCAAGCAAAGGTAGTCACATCATTCTACTTAGGAACTAGGAAAATTCACTACTACTATTTCTATAGTGCTACTAGACATACCCAGCTCTATACAGACACAGGATGTCATGTATACAGTTAAGGGGAACAGTTAATCTGCTGGGTGGGTTGGCAAGCAGTGGGGGGGAGTAGGGTTATGGATTGAAGGTTATATTAACAAGGTGCGTTTTCGGTCTGCTTTTAAACAAGGGAAGCCTCATAAGCATTACCCAGGTGAGCACTCCATACTTTGGACTATAATCAAGCTCTCACATCGCTGGAAATAGATAGACTAGCAGTTGTGTAGACTTTGGACTAATTTCACCCCTCAGGCTACTCCTCTAGCAAAATGTGTGCCAGCTAATTGGCTAGCATCATGTTGTATTCAGTTTATAGTCAAGCTGGTATCCCTCTGATCAATAACTATGCCTCATCAGATTGGTACCACTGCTGCTATGATGTGCGTCGTTAATAAATGTGCGTCGTTAATAAATATGAGAGGCTGCTGAAAAGTTCTCAGCCCAACTAACAAAGTTTGGACAGTCTCTATTGAGGGCTATACATTTAATCCAGTGCTTTCTCCTTTTTTTGTTCCACTGGAAAAATATGGAATGAAAAAAATGGAAAATTGCTGGACTAAGTATATAGCCCTCAATGGAGACTGCCCCAACTTTATTGATTGGGCTGAGAACTTTTCAGCAGCCCCTTCTATGTAAAAGCAGCTACCTGGTCCTTGCTCCATACTTTAACTTAAGATTAGTGCCTGGATAAGTCTTGCATGGTTAAGCAGTATGGAACAATCTGTTCACATGAACTGTTAAGTGCACAATTGAACATTTTAAGTGAGTAATATTTATTGGTGGTTGTGGGTATTTGTTGTTTTTTTTTTTTTGGGGGGGAGGGATTTATTAACCACCTTTATGAAGAGATTCACCCAATGGTAAGATGATGTGATGCTGGAGCAATCCTGAGCTTGGGCGTCATTTGTTTCTGTAGCTGACAATCCTGCTTGTTGATGGAGAAAGTAAAAGTTGCTTACCTATAATGTGTGCATGTAAGAAGCAGGATTGTCCAATTTTGCATACTTTCACAAGAGCTGATGCTATGCATTTTAACTGAAGAGTCCAAGGGAAAGGCTATACATATTCAAAATTTTATACTTGTTCTGAGCTCTGGGAGAGCTGATTTAATCCTGCTATCTATGGAGAACATCTGTCACAGGCAGGGGGAATTTCTTACTTTAATGTGGATGTCCTCAGATTTGTAATATAGTAAAATGTTTTCTAACAGGGTTGGAAAAGATTGAACAACTACAGAACCATGAAAATGAAGACATCTACAAACTGGCTTACGAAATCATTGATCAGTTTTTCTCATCGGATGATGTAAGTAAATGTTGTTTGAAATTAAGAGGAGGGGAATAGTAATTTGTGTACACAGGCAGTCCCCCGGGTTAAGAACGAGTTCTGGTTTTTTTTTTTTTTTAATAATCTTTATTCATTTTAAAAACACTTTCAATAAGTGTAAACAGCATAGATTAAACATTTAACACTTTAGACATCACTTAAATTTTTACAAGATTCATACAGATCTTTACCCTCTCCCAACCTAATTTTTATCCTTAAAGTAACTATAATATTTGATCATAAATTCAGAAATACATTATACATATTTTAAACATAATATATATATATATATATATATATAATTAATCAATTAAAAAAAACCTTATCCCTCCCACCCCTCCCCATTGCTATCTGGATGTGCATTTTATCTAACAACAAAATTCATAACTATAATAATTCTACAAAAGAAGACAATGGGCCCCAAATTAATTTAAAGTTTTTAGTATTCCCTAACAAATCAGCGTTCATTTTCTCATTTTTGTAAATTAGACATAAACTTGGCTACCAGAATGTAAAGTTAGACGATCCCAGTTTTTCCAGTTACATGTAATCAATTGTATAGCTGTACTAGGAAGTAAACACCCACAGGAGGCACAAAGGATCAGGCTGCTGTGTCAGCCAAGAGCCATGGCTTTGTAAAGAGAATTGCGATGGGAAGAGGGAGCCAGCAGAGGTAAACACCCACAGGAGGCGGCACAAATTTGGGATGCAGAATGGAGGGAAAGATGGGCAAGTTGGGATACTGATGGAGGAGGAGGGTCGCATTTGGGCAGGAAGGGAGGAAGAAGGGGTGCGGTTGGCACAGGAAGGGAGAGACAGGACCCTGGTCCGTAAGTAGTTTGATATAAGTCGGGCATTCTTAAACCGGGGACTACCTGTATAGATAGTTAAAAGAGTACCAATAATTGAGTAGAAGGGCAAGGTTATACTGAAAGAATGAACTAGAAGGCAGACACTGTAGTGTTTGGATAAATGGTATATCATTTTGTCTTTAAAATCCTGTGGCCACGACTTTGGTCTTGGAGGTTAAGATGTACAGTGTCAGCATCTATGAGACAAACTTGGTTTTTTCATTTGCATAGAGCTTTTTGGACCCCTGTTCATTTACAAAAAATAGATAGCTCCAAGTCTAATAGATGTTGGCATTGTCATCTTGAAGCTGGGACATTAGATCATCTTTTATTCTATTGTCCATATATTTTATCATTTTGGAAATCAATTTGGCCTCAAATTAATAGGATGTTAGAAAATCCGGTAGCCTTGACATATGATACTATTTTATTTGGAACAACTATGAGAGCAAGGAGTCAAATCGTGTCAAATAACAACAAACTTTTATTTATTTTGACTGGAGTAGCAATACAGCAAATAACATACAATTGGAAAAAGTATGACAGGTTAAATTACAATTTCTGGTGGAATTCTGTATGTCATATATACAAAATGGAACTCACAATAGCAACCCAAAAAGGTTATTTTAGTAAATTTCAGAAAATCTGGGGACCATTAACAGATTTTTGTAATGAATGATTAACTTTTCCCATGATAAGATATTTGATTAGGGGGGAAATGGGTGGGCTTTACTTATTGTTATTTCATAATACATGATTATTTGAATAGTTTCATAGTAATGATACCTCTATGTATTATTGAGTAGCGAGGGAGGAGAGGGGAGGTTATTCTATTCAATAAGAATAATTTATATATTAGTTTTCTTACATAATATTTAAAATATTACAGAATATTAATTTGTAATAAAATGTTATACTTAACGCATATATGAGAGTTAATCAAGTGTGTATCTTTAAGTTCATATGAGTTTAACTGCTACACTTGTTGTAACATGCAAAAATGAATAAAGAATTAAAAAAAAAAAAATCCTGTGTTAAGAGAGAGGCATTATATTGAAAATCAGAGTTCATTTTGCAACAAGGTGGTAGCAATATTTCTATAGCGCTTCTAAACATGCATCACTTTACAATGATACCCATGTAGATACAATCCTTACTACTTCCCCACAGAGCTTACATTCCAAAGTACATAAGACAGTGGGAGATTAGTGACTTGTCGAAGTTAGAGTGGAGTGCTGGTGGCAGAATTGAATTATACTGTAGTATCCTAGGTTCTCCTGATTCTCAACCCATTGTTTAATATCTAGGCCACTTCTCTCCTATTAAGATTAAAGGACCAAAATGTTAATTGAGCAGAAAGGGAGGAATGAAATATTACATAAAGGCTTGAAAAGTGGATTGTGTATGAAGGAGGATGCCACTTGAATGTATTACATTTAAAAAAACAAAAAATTTTATAATCTTTGAGAGCTAAGAACTTGTAATTTTCTCTTTAGATTGATGAAGATCCTACACTTGTTCCAGACACAATACAAGGTGGAACATTCAGTTTCAATTCATCTGCCAATGTACCAGCTGAAGGGTTCCAGTTTTAGGAAGATAAGTTTGGAAGTTAGGAACAGTGCAGCAATAAGTGGTTTGATCCATCAAGCTTGGCTCATGGGATCTGCTGCTGCATTAAATTGGGAAAGAAATGTGCAGATTTCATTTGGAATCAGAGAAAAGCCCAAATGAAGTCAAGATTGCGAGTGGGTGCGAATGAGAGTGAGTGGCAAATGTAACGAAAAACTTCAGCGAATGCTTATTTAGATTGTTCAGAGAAAAAAGGGCTAAAGGTCAAAGTCTTCAGTGCCTGAGAAGGAACATCGACTTGCTAGTGCAACTGGGGAAAAAATGCAGTACTATCATCAAGCCTTCTAAGCTAAACAGAAAATAGGATTCCCATATAAGTCCAAGGAGAATGAGCCCAAGCCTTGCTATATGAAGCACTGTGTGAATGGACAACAGTGAATGAATGTCTGGACTCAACGCTGTGGAGCCAGGCTGATCTTTCAGAACCAGGCTCCTTCAGTCTCTAAGCAGACTTCTTGTCCTGCAGTGGCGTATGTACGAACGAGAGTATGGGTGTGGTGCTGTATGTGAACGCATGCAAGCTTGATTCACCTTCAGGGGGCCGATACTAAACCTAGTAAATCATCAAAATGAGGTCAGCAGTGTTACATTACACTGGACATGGAAACAAAGACCGGTTTAGCAGCAGATTGTGGTTAACTCCAGCCTGTGTGCTTTTTTTTTTTTTTTTTCCTTTTTGTTTTAGTTATTTTTAATTTTTCTTGTAAGGTTTATTTTTAGATGCTTTAAAAGTTGGATAAAACTTCAGGAAGGCTTCCCTGTGCATTTGCACCAATGTTCATTATGAAAAGCTTTCCATATCAGAAAAAAATTTATATAGAATTTTGCATGAATTCATAAATTTCCCTCAAAATTGACTGTTTGCAGTACAAGAGTTGCCATATGGAATAGTAGAAAACTGTAAAATGTGCTGAGCGCCATCCTTTTCATTTTCAGAGATGACAGTAGAGATCTTTGCATGTGGTAATCTGCAGCATAGTTCATTTTTAGATAGATTTTGTTGAGTCCTGTACAATTGT
This sequence comes from Geotrypetes seraphini, assembly GCF_902459505.1. Classification (NCBI taxonomy): domain Eukaryota; kingdom Metazoa; phylum Chordata; class Amphibia; order Gymnophiona; family Dermophiidae; genus Geotrypetes; species Geotrypetes seraphini. The sequence continues at coordinate 164,604,476 of NC_047092.1, read as the reverse complement.
TTCAGTTGTGGTAGAATACTGTGCTGTGTTTCAGCGTTAACTTGTTTTCAGGCTTTGTTTTCTATGAAAATGATATGATATGGAAACTTCTTTAAAAAATTTGGTGCATATGTACTGCTGAATAAAGACTGGTAAAGAGGTGTGAATAGATGTACAAATCGAATTCATGGTTTGAACACCTTTAATATGCCTAATCTGTTCAATTGTTTTAGACTTTTATCTTAGATGTAGGCAGCCACAAACTATCTATTTTGAGCCACTTTAGGGAGAAAACTTTGTATTTTTAAAACTTGCATATCAAACATGCAAGTGTTTTTTTAATTGGAAGAATGCCTCTGTTTTGAGGTTCTACATACTAAATTAAAGGAGACATTGATTAATTTGTACAAAAAGAGAACTCTTTATAAGGTGGCTCATTGTAGGAAATGCTGTGCCTTCCCCTTTGAGCACAAGTGTTGCATGAACAACAGTTTGCTATTATAAAACATACAAAGTTAGCCACCATTTAGCATCTATAACTACTTTGTGTTTAAAAGTTTACTGGTAATTCTGAAACACTGTAGAATGGATAAAGATTATTTTGTGATCATAATTCTTTGTTGGACTAGAGTATTTTTGCAGCATTCCTTGTCATCTGAAACTTGTTCGAGTTTAAAACAAACAGCAGAAAAAACTAGCTTGTAAAATTTATCTACCTGGAGTACAGGCTAGGCTGCCTTGGGGGAAATAAACATTGAAACTTCAAACAAGCTGTATTGCCTTTTTGTTATGTATACAGGTAAACAGAACCATGGTGTATAACTTGAGATGCTCCTGCCTCTTGGGATATGTCAAAGATTAGATGATCAGGTATAGGATTACAAATGAAACTAATTTGACCTGCCCATGAGATCATGGGTTTAGAAGGCAAATGCTCAGTTAAACCTTACCTGAATAGTATGTTAGTAAAAGATGTTTTTGTTTTTTTTTTGTCTTATTTTTCTTGGCTAAGTTGGTCAGCTTTTATTGGGGCATGCAGACTGAAGGAGGTACATAACATTTTATTACACCTGATTCTCTTCCAACTATGTCAACTGTAGTTTAATTTTTGTTTTCTAATGAATGTATTTGAAACATTTTTATGGAATACTATACAAATTAAAAGTGAACCAAAGGAAAATATTTGTGCCCTTCTGTAAACCTCATGAACATCTTTTGCTATGGATCTTGTAAACCTAGAAATAAGCTGTCAGTAATGAGCTGAAGTTGGTAATCAATGTTAAACTGTTGTGCAAAGATGGTTAAAAGAAAACTGCAACAGAACATTGCTTCAGTGTACTGTTTTTTATGTTAAGGATCTTTTATTTTATTTAATATCATTCAGTTCAGCTTTCACTTCTGCTAAGATTTGCCAGACAAATCGGTAACTACTATTATCCCAGGACAAGCAGGCATGATATTCTCACATGTGGGTGACGTCATCTACGGAGCCCCGGCGCGGACAGCTTTTCAAGCAAACTTGCTAGAAGTTTCAAGTTTGCACACTGCACCACGCATGTGCGTGCCTTCTGCCCACTAGAGGGCGCATCCCACCTCGTGGTCCTCAGTTCAAATTTTTCCGCGGAGCAAGAAAGCCCTGTGGATCTGAGCTCCAGTGTTTTTGCCTTCTAGCTGCCGCGTTTAGTTTGTTTATTGATCGGATTAATCGCGGTGCTGCTTTATTTTTCGTCCGTCTTACAAAAAAAAAAAAAAAAAAAAAAAAAAAAAAATAATAATTGTTTTTCGTTGGGCTCCGGGGGCTCCCGGAAGCCTGAGCCGGGGAACGTCGGTCGTTCCCGGCCTTCTTCTTTTTCTCGTCGATGTCCCGTCCTGTTACGGGATTCAAGAAATGCAGCCGGTGTGAGAGACTACTCTCCATCACCGACCCTCACCGGTGGTGCATTGTCTGTCTTGGGCCCGAACATCCAACAGCCTCGTGTGATCGCTGTGCTACCTTCCAGAACAGGGCCCTCCGTCGCCGTAAGGCCAGAATGGCGGAATTGTTCGCCGTCGACGCGCCGCCCAAGGCCTCGACGTCGGCCCCGGCTTCGGCCCCGGCCTTGACCTCGGCCTCGGCGTCCTCGGGGGCCTCGGCGTCGCCTCGGCCCTCATCTTCGAAGCCGTCGTCATCGAAGCCAGCTTCGGGTAAGTCCTCTGTTCCATCCCCTTCAGCAAAGAAGCCATCCTCGAGTCAGGCCAAAGCGGGTGGGTCGACCCCGGCCCCGCATCGGACCTCGACTCCGCACACCCCGAGGGAATACTCGAGACCGAGGTCGCCCTCCAGGGAGTGTGCCCCGGACTCGGAACTCCCCACCTTCGTGGGGATTCCGGCCTTCCAGGATCTCCTTCGAGCCTTGATCTCATCGGAGCTGTCGGGAGCCCTGGAAGTGCTGCAGCGTGCTGCGGGCCCGGCGACGTCGACCTCGGCCGGGGCGCCCTCGGCCTCGGAGGCCCCGGTCTCGGCTCCCTCGACCTCGGGAGCCCCGGCCTCGGCGACCTCGGTCTCGGGTATTGCGGCCCCGTCCACCTCGGTCTCGGCCCCGCCCCGGACCTCGACCTCGGGGGAGCCTCCTGAGCGCAGTGTCCGCCCAAAAGAAAAGTTCCGCAGAGTGCGCCGACTTTCCTCCTCGGCTTCGGGATCTTCCCCGGACGCCTCGCCCTCGAGGCGACCTCGGACGAGGCGCCGATCGAGGAAGCCTAAGCGACCCCGGGGCTCGCCTCGGCGCGATCGTTCCTCGTCGTTCGGGGGCGAGGCGCTGCAGGTGTCGGAGTTGCGCCTCGATAATCCGAGGCTCCTCCGCTCACCTCGGGGAAAGTCTTCCCGCGCCGCCTCGCCGAGGAAACGGGAGAGGACCCCACGGACCCCGGGATCCTCCCCCAGGGACTCCCCTAGGAGGATGATTTCACCCTCCCCCTCGAGGGCCGTGGAGAGAGGATCCTGGGATTCAGGATCGGTTAGGAATCCTCAGTATTCCCATGAGGCCTCCCCCCGCTCCTCGGTGGGACGGTCGAGAACCCCGTCCCCCCAGGCTAGGCCGTCCTCCTTCTCATCTTTTGTCCAGGACATGGCCCAAGCCCTGGGGATTGACCTGATGGTAGGTTCCAAATATTCCAAGGAATTTCTAGAGGAACAGGACCTTCCCACTCCCCCTAGAGAGGTACCTAGACTCCCTCTCAACAGTGTCCTCCTGCAGACCTGGCTGAAGAACTTGTCGAGCCCTCTTACAGGCACGTCTGTCCCGTCAAAAATGGAATCAAAGTATAGGACGATTCCCCCGAAAGGGTTTGATAAGGCGCAGCTCTCCCACCAGTCCCTCCTGGTGGAATCTGCCCTTAAAAAATCACAGCCCTCACGGGTTTCTGCGGCGGTTCCACCCGGCAGGGAGGGGCGGACCCTGGACAAGTTTGGCCGTCGCCTCTATTCAAACACTCTGATGGCCACCAGAGTTCTAAATTACTCCTTCACCTTTTCCTCCTACTTGCGTGGGATGGTGAAGGACCTTCCTCAATATCGGAACTCGTTACCGGACTCCAAAAGAGCAGGATTCGATAAGTTTATGTCCAACCTGTCTCAATTGCGGTTGTACCTTTTCCATTCAGTGTACGACACCTTTGAGCTGGTTTCGAGGGTGTCGGCCCTCGCAGTGGCCATGCGCCGCTTGGCCTGGCTTCGCACCCTCGACATGGACCCAAACCTGCAGGAACGTCTTGCAGACCTGCCCTGTGTGGGGTCCGAGTTATTTGACGAGTCTTTGGAGGCGGCGACCAAACGGTTGTCGGAACAGGAACGCTCTTTAGCATCCCTGGTCCGCCCCAAACCTAGGCCCCCGCCACAGAAACCTTTCCGGCCTCCGCCGCGCCGGTACCCCCAGAAGTCGACCCCGTCCTTCTCAAGACCGCCTCCGAGACGTTCGTCTCAACGAGGCAGAGGGGGACAAACCCAAGCCCCGGCGCAGGGCCCTTCTAAGCCCGCGCCTTCCTTTTGACGGGCTGAGCGGACGGGGCGGGTTCCCCTCCGCACCTTCACCAGAACCCCTTCCTATCGGGGGGCGTCTTCGGTCCTTCCGGAAGGCATGGACCGCGATTACCTCAGACGCTTGGGTGCTCCGGATCGTCTCCGAAGGCTACTCGCTCAATTTTGTGTCCTCACCACCGGACAGTCCCCCAAGTTTAGCCTGGTGCAACCGGTCGCAACTACCGACCCTTCTGACCGAAGCCAAAGCTCTCCTGAAGCTTCGGGCGGTCGAGCCGGTCCCCAAGGACCAGTGGGGGACGGGATTTTACTCCCGTTACTTTTTGGTCCCAAAAAAGACCGGGGACATGCGCCCCATACTCGACCTCAGGAAGCTCAACAAATGCCTGGCCAGGGAGAAATTTCGAATGCTATCTCTCCCGGTCTTGTATCCTCTCTTGGAGGAAGGGGACTGGATGTGCTCCCTCGACTTGAAGGAAGCATATACCCATGTCCCGGTGCACCCCACCTGCCGAAAATTCTTACGATTCCAGGTGGGAGACCTACACCTCCAGTACAGAGTCCTGCCCTTCGGCCTGGCCGCGTCCCCACGAGTATTCACGAAGTGCATGGTAGTAGTGGCGGCAGCCCTGAGGTCTCGCGGGCTCCACGTGTTCCCTTACCTGGACGACTGGCTCATCAAAGCCCCGACCAGGGAGGAGGTTATCTCAGCGACCCGACAGTCTATTGCCTTCCTGCAAACCCTCGGATTCGAGATAAACTTTCCAAAGTCTCAGTTGAGGCCGGCTCAGTCTCTTCAATTCATAGGTGCGGTGCTGGACACGGTGCGCCTGCGCTCCTACCTTCCGACCCAACGGTTGGAAGTCTTGGTACGGATGAGCCGCCAGGTCTCTCAACTACCAAGGGTGTCGGCCAAGCGCATGATGATGCTGCTCGGCCATATGGCCTCGACGGTACACGTCACGCCATTTGCGAGGCTGCATCTGAGGATCCCTCAGTATACACTCGCATCACAATGGCGCCAGGAGTGCGATCCGGAGTCGCGCCTCATTTCGGTGACTCCGCTTTTGCGGAAATCGCTAAGTTGGTGGACAGACTCTTCAAATCTGTCCACGGGACTAATGTTTCGCACTCCCCCATTTCGCAAGGTTCTGACCACGGACTCCTCGGACTACGCGTGGGGAGCCCACCTCGACGGTCTTCGCACACAGGGCCTGTGGTCGGCGGAGGACCGTCGCTGTCACATCAACGTGCTAGAGCTTCGGGCCATCTTCCTAGCACTTCGAGCCTTCGTTCACGTAGTACAGGACCAGGTGGTCCTCGTCCGCACGGACAACCAAGTAGCAATGTACTATGTGAACAAACAGGGGGGAACGGGGTCGTGGCCCCTCTGCTCCGAGGCCCTTCGCCTCTGGGAGTGGGCGGCCTCCCGGAACATCTTCCTCCGGGCGGTCTACATCCAGGGGGAACTGAATTGTCTGGCGGACAAACTCAGTCGACTCCTGCAACCCCACGAGTGGACTCTACACTCAGCAGTTCTGCACGAGGTCTTCGCTCGCTGGGGAACGCCACAGGTAGATCTGTTCGCCTCTCCGGAGGCACACAAACTACCACTATATTGTTCTCGGATGTACTCGCGGGATCGTCTGGAGGCGGATGCCTTCCTTCTCGATTGGGACGGGAAGTTCCTCTATGCATTCCCTCCTTTCCCTCTGATCATGCGAACGTTGGTACACCTCAGATCGTCCACGGCCACGATGATTCTCATAGCTCCTCGGTGGCCGCGTCAGAACTGGTTCTCCCTACTGCTCCAACTCAGCGCCAGGGAACCCCTTCTTCTGCCTGTCGGTCCTTCTCTGCTATCTCAGAATCAAGGATCCATGTTACATCCCAATCTGCAGTCATTGCACCTGACAGCTTGGTTTCTTGTTCCCTGACCCCTCCGGACCTGTCTCAATCAGTGAGGGAAGTGCTGGAAGCCTCCCGCAAGATCTCGACGAGGCTTTGCTATTCGCAGAAATGGACCAGGTTTTCCACCTGGTGCTCTTCTTTCCTCCTGGACCCGGTATCGGCCCCGGTACCCTCGGTTCTGGACTACTTATTCCATTTGTCGCGCTCTGGCCTGAAAACCACTTCGGTGCGTGTCCATCTTAGTGCGATTTCCGCCTTCCACCAACACCTGGATGGACGCCCTCTGTCTCTCCATCCCTTGGTGACACGCTTCATGAAAGGATTACTCAGGGTTTGTCCCCCGCTCAAACCTCCCCCAGTCGTATGGAATTTGAATGTGGTTTTAGCTCAACTGATGAAACCACCCTTTGAGCCACTCAACAAGTCCCTCTTGAAATTTCTGACTTGGAAGGTGGTGTTTCTGATTGCCCTCACCTCCGCTAGGCGGATTGGGGAACTACAAGCCTTGGTTGCGGACCCACCCTTCACCGTATTCCATCATGACAAGGTGGTCCTCCGCACCCATCCTAAGTTTGTCCCGAAGGTTGTTTCTGATTTCCACCTCAATCAGTCCATTGTCCTTCCTGTGTTCTTCCCTAAGCCCCACTCCCATCCTGGCGAGACGGCGCTTCACACGCTTGACTGTAAGAGGGCGTTGGCATTTTACCTTCAACGCACCAAGTCCCATCGGAAGGTCCCGCAATTATTCTTGTCCTTCGATCCCAATCGATTAGGGCACCCAGTTTCCAAGCGCACTCTGTCTAACTGGTTGGCGGCGTGCATCTCCCTTTGCTATACTCAGGCTGGCCTTCCTCCCCCGGGTCGAGTCACGGGGCACAAGGTCCGAGCAATGGCAGCTTCGATAGCCTTCCTCCGTTCCACCCCGATGGAAGACATATGTAAGGCTGCCACTTGGTCTTCGGTTCATACATTCACCTCTCACTACTGTCTGGACACTCTGTCCAGGAGTGACGGCCGGTTTGGCCAGTCAGTTTTACAAAATCTGTTTTCTTAAAATTGCCATCCTCCCACCTGCCCTTTTTGGTTTGGCTTGGAGGTCACCCACATGTGAGAATATCATGCCTGCTTGTCCTGGGATAAAGCACAGTTACTTACCGTAACAGGTGTTATCCAGGGACAGCAGGCATATATTCTCACAACCCGCCCACCTCCCCGGGGATGGCTTCTAAGCTAGTTATGGAACTGAGGACCACGAGGTGGGATGCGCCCTCTAGTGGGCAGAAGGCACGCACATGCGTGGTGCAGTGTGCAAACTTGAAACTTCTAGCAAGTTTGCTTGAAAAGCTGTCCGCGCCGGGGCTCCGTAGATGACGTCACCCACATGTGAGAATATATGCCTGCTGTCCCTGGATAACACCTGTTACGGTAAGTAACTGTGCTTTTTGGATTACTAGTTGAGTTCACCACTGGTCAAAAGTTCTTTTTCTGCCCAGCATGTTTATCACATTCGTGACCATGAAAGATCCCCAGGAATTAGTTGGAGGATTCTGATTCTATCAGCATATAATCACTTGTTTAAAACTGACCTGTAAAGTAGGTTGTAGCATATTACAGCAGTGACAAGCTGTGGTAATTCAGAGGGTGTCAAAGGTGAAGGATGCTGGTGAGCCATGGATTGTATTCAATGTTTGCTGCTTGAGACCACCCCCCCCCCCAAATCTGACACAGCCTGTCAGTTTATTACTTACTTACTATGCTGAAAGACTGCAGTAAAGATCCCCTGCCTCAAGTCTGTGCATGGATATGGCCATTTGTTTTGGGTTCCAGGAGGGTACAGTGGCTTGGGGTGGGGGACCTTTTTAAAAATCTTTTATGGGACAGATATTTTGTGTAACACACCCAAAATATCTGTGCCAATCAAAACAGGCAGACCTGGTAACAGTTACTAACAGGTCTAGAGAAATCTGTTTTTTTTACAATTGCTAAAACCCCATTTGGAATAACCAAGTGATGTTAATGCTATTTTGCATGGGGTTTTAGCTAATTTGCATGACAGGATCGGGAAATGGGCAATTGAGGGGAAAGACACATAGTGGGCTGTTTTGTGCATCAGGTCTCTAACAGCGATCGTTGTTAAAGCTGTGAAAACAGATTTAGCGACGATCGCTGACTTTAGGGCATCTAGCCCTAAATATTTCTCTATAAGCTTGTCTAGTGAGAATAGGTTCACAATCCATTTGTCCAGGAATAGAGTGGGATTCTACCAGAAAGATTAGCAGAGGTAAGAACCTAATCTTTTGTTGCAGTAACAAGCTGTGCTATTTCAGAGGGTGTCAAAGGTAAAGGATGCTACTGGGCTATGGCAATATGCAGAATATGTATAACCTTTTGAGTGGGTTTTTTAAAGGAATATTTTATGTTAAGATAAATAATACATAAGTACACTTTTCCCCCTGTATTTGCGGTTTTGATTAGTCATGGTTTTTAGCTTGCTGGCTCCTCCCCCCAAATTACAACAGCTTACATGGAGAAATCGCTGATTCCCAGCACTTTGTTCACCATGTTTTGCCTCTCCTTCAAAAACAGGCCAGGTCTCTTACCATGTTATTCGTGGTTTCACCATGGTTTTTAATAGAAAACAGCAAATAACATGTAAAAAAGTTATTCACGGTTTTTCAGTATTTGCAGTTATCCCAGGACAAGCAGGCAGCATATTCTTAACACATGGGTGACGTCACCGACGGAGCCCTCGGTACGGACCTTTTAACTAGAAGTTTCTAGTTGGCCGCACCGCGCGTGCGCGAGTGCCTTCCCGCCCGACGGAGGAGTGCGTGGTCCCCAGTTTCTTCGTTTCCGCGGAGCGAAGAAGACGCGTGTATTTTTTCAACGGCCGTTGAAATCACTTTTTGCCTTCCCGCTCGCGCTTTTGTTCTATTTTTTTTCTTCCTCTACCTTCGGGTTTTCTTTTTTCTTTGAATTGCAAAAAAAAAAAAAAAAAAAAAAAAAAACTTTGATTTTTATTGTTTCTTTCGTTTTTGCCCCGGCGGGGCCTGTTGCCATTATACAGGCCTCGGACTTCGATTTTGCGGAGGCTATCTTCCCCTTCATGCCCCCGCAGGTCGGTTTTAAGAAGTGCCAGCGGTGTGCACGCCCGATCTCCGTTTCTGACCCACACAATTGGTGTTTGCAGTGCCTGGGTCCGGAGCATCGGGCAGATTCCTGCACCCGCTGTGCCACTTTACAAAAACGTACTCTTAAAAACCGAAGAATCCAGCAAACCCTGCTCTTCGGCTCCGAGTCGGCGATGGATTCATCACCTTCAACGGCGGTACCGCAGAAATCGGCACCGTCCAGCTCGACACCGACCGATCCCGCATCGGCGCCACTGGCGCCAGGTAAGCCGGCTAAGAAGCCTTCCTCTTCCCTCGAGCGCCCTCCAGCTACGGTGACGACACCGTCCATACCGGCATCGCACCGGTCCCGTAAACGCTCCGCCCCGATAACGGTGAGTGCCTCGTCATCGGCCTCCTCATCGCCGGGGCGTGGAGCGGCATCCAAGGAACCGAAGAAAAAGAAAGCGGTTCCGATGCCACCCCTAGATGACCGTATCTCGGCCATTCTACAAACTCAGCTTCAGGAGCAGTTAAAGAAACAACTTGAACAACTGCTACCCTCTATCCTGGCACCGCTCCTTCCGGTACCAGACCGGCCCGAGCCCCGCACCGAGCCCCCGGTGTCCACTCCTTCGGTACCGGTAAACATCTCGATGCCGATCCTTTCGGCCCAACAACTTCCTGATGATCCTGTGGTTCATTCTCAACCCACAGTGGACCCTGCTCGGCACCAGGCGGTACGGCACTCTTCTCGGGACCGAGAACGACGCCGATCGTCCTCCCCTGGTACCGTTTCGGTGCGCTCTGGTAAATCTTTGTCCAAGACTCGCCACACCGCACCCTCCACCCCGGTGTCCCGACACGCACCAGAGGTCAGGGATCCTGATTTATGGGAGGAGACTCCTCTCGGTACCGAGGAGGATCCCTCCTCATCTGATGAGGAACCATCGGCACCTGATGCCACCTCTAAACCTGAGCAGTCCTCTTTTTCTAAATTTCTGAGGGAAATGTCTGCTGCTCTGTCACTTCCCCTTGAATCTGACTCCAAAAAGTCCCAAGCCTTTTTAGAAGCCTTAGACTTTGAGCAACCTCCTAAAGAGTTCCTCAAGCTTCCCGTACATGACATCTTACGGGAGACATTCTACAAAAACTTGGAAAATCCCCTCACGGTACCGGGAGCTCCCCGTAAACTGGACAACCTTTACCGTGTCATCCCTATTCCAGGATTCGACAAATCTCAATTACCCCATGAGTCCCTTCTGGTGGAATCCACTTTAAAAAAGACTCAGGGCTCCAGTGTCTATGCCTCTACCCCTCCTGGCAGAGAAGGTAAGACCATGGACAAGTTTGGCAAGAGACTTTACCAAAATGCCATGCTTGCCAACAGGGCAAACAACTATTCCTTCCATTTTTCCTTTTATCTCAAACACTTGGTCCAACAGCTGTCTGCCCTCCAGAAGTACCTACCTGAGCGCAAGGTCCCGCTATTCCAGCAGCACATATCTGGCCTTCTCCAAATGCGCAAGTATATGGTCCGCTCGATATACGACTCCTTCGAGCTCACCTCTCGGGCCTCTGCCATGGCTGTAGCCATGCGTCGCTTGGCCTGGCTCAGAGTCTCCGACCTGGACATCAACCACCAGGACCGCCTGGCCAACGCCCCCTGTCTCGGGGATGAGCTTTTTGGAGAGTCACTGGATTCCACCACCCAGAAACTCTCTGCCCATGAGACCAGGTGGGACACCCTGATCAAGCCGAAAAAGAAGGCTCCGCCTGCTCGACCCTATCGGCCTCAATCATCTTACCAGCGGAGGTTCTCAGCCAGGCCACTCAATCCGCCTCCCCAACAATCTCGGCGACCCCGTCAACAGCAGCACCATGCCCAGGCTCGGTCTCAGGCCACTCAACCCTCCAAGCCTCCTCAGCCTGCTAAACAATCTCAGCCCTTTTGACTCTTCTCTCCAGGGCATAGCCAGTCATCCACCCTCGCTGCCTCTTCCACAACCTATCGGGGGTCGTCTCACCATTTTCTCAAGCCGTTGGGAAGTCATCACGTCGGACCGGTGGGTCCTCAACATCATCCGCCACGGCTACTCTCTCAACTTCCAGACTCTGCCTCCGGACAACCTTCCCGTAGAGTCTGCTTCAAACTCATCTCAAACCCCCCTCCTCCTGAGGGAGGTTCAATCCCTCCTCCTTCTCAACGCCATCGAAGAAGTACCTCCAGATCAAAGGGGGCAGGGATTCTACTCCCGCTACTTCCTGGTACCCAAAAAGACGGGAGACCTCCGTCCCATTCTCGATCTCAGGGACCTCAACAAGTGTCTGGTCAAGGAGAAGTTCAGAATGCTCTCCCTTGCCACGCTCTACCCTCTTCTTTCTCAACACGACTGGCTATGTTCCCTGGACCTCAAAGAGGCCTACACTCACATCTCCATCAATCAACATTCTCGCCGCTACCTGCGGTTCCAGGTACTGCACCACCACTATCAGTACAAGGTGCTACCGTTCGGCCTCGCCTCCTCACCCAGGGTCTTCACCAAGTGCCTTATAGTGGTAGCGGCCTTCCTCAGGTCTCACAACCTCCAGGTGTTCCCCTATTTGGACGATTGGTTGGTGAAAGCACCTACGTCTCCACTTGTGCTTCAGGCTACTCATCACACCATCTCTCTCCTCCACCTCCTGGGGTTCGAGATCAACTACCCCAAGTCGCATCTGCTTCCCACCCAGCGACTTCAATTCATTGGAGCAGTTCTGGACACCACGCTAATGAGGGCTTTTCTCCCCTCCGATCGCAAGCAGACCCTGCTCCATCTCTGCCGTCAGGTACTCATGCATCCCTCCATTCCTGCTCGACAGATGATGGTCCTCCTGGGTCACATGGCCTCGACAGTGCATGTCCTTCCTCTGGCTCGTCTCCACCTTCGTACACCTCAGTGGACGCTCGCCAACCAGTGGTCACAGACTACGGATCTTCTTTCTCATCCCATCTCTGTGACATCATCTCTTCAGCAATCTCTCCAATGGTGGTTGAACTCCTCAAATCTTTCCAGGGGTCTTCTTTTCCATCTGCCCCCCCACTCTATGATCATCACCACAGATGCGTCCCCCTACGCGTGGGGAGCTCACCTGGGAGATCTACGCACCCAGGGACTTTGGACCCCTCAGGAGCGTCGTCATCACATCAATTTCCTGGAACTCAGAGCCATGTTCTACGCCCTCAAGGCTTTCCAACATCTTCTCTGTCCTCAAGTCCTCCTCCTATGCACAGACAATCAAGTCGCCATGTACTACATAAACAAGCAAGGCGGCACCGGATCTCGCCCCCTTTGTCTGGAGGCTCTGCGCATCTGGACCTGGGCCACGGACCGCAATCTCTTTCTCAGGGCGGTCTATATCCAGGGCGAACAGAACTCTCTGGCCGACAATCTCAGCCGCATCCTTCAACCTCACGAGTGGACGTTGGACCCTCCGACTCTACTCTCCATCTTTGCTCGATGGGGCACTCCACAGGTGGACCTCTTTGCAGCACCTCACAACCATCAGCTGCCCCAATTCTGTTCCAGACTCTTCTCTCCTCACCGTCTGGCCCCGGATGCATTCCTGCTCAACTGGAGGGATCGGTTCCTCTATGCCTTCCCTCCACTTCCTTTGATGTTGCGGACCTTGTCCAAACTCCGCAAGGACAATGCCACCATGATCCTCATCGCCCCTCGGTGGCCTCGTCAACACTGGTTCTCCCTTCTGCTTCAACTCAGCTCCAGGGAGCCCATTCCTCTTCCTGTGTTTCCTACTCTACTTACACAGCAGAATCAGTCTCTACTACATCCCAACCTGTCTTCCCTCCACCTGACAGCTTGGTTTCTCTCGGGCTGACCTCTCCGGAGAATCTATCTCATCCGGTCCGCCTCATTTTGGACGCCTCCAGGAAACCGGCCACTCTCCAATGTTACCATCAGAAGTGGACCAGATTCTCCTCGTGGTGTCTCCGGCATCATCAAGAACCCACCTCTTTGGCGGTGGAAACTGTCTTGGACTATTTGCTCTCGCTGTCCAACGCTGGCCTCAAAACCACCTCCATCAGAGTCCACCTCAGTGCCATCACTGCGTTTCATGAGCCTATTCTCGGAAAACCCCTCACGGCTCATCCTCTGGTTTCAAGATTTATGAGAGGGCTCTTCAACATCAAACCGCCTCTCAAGCCTCCTCCCGTCGTCTGGGACCTGAATGTGGTTCTCTCTGCTCTCATGAAACCTCCGTTTGAGCCTCTTGCCACAGCTTCATTCAGGCTTCTTACCTGGAAGGTGCTTTTCCTAATTGCCATCACCTCTGCCAGGAGGGTTAGCGAACTGCATGCACTGGTTGCCGACCCCCCGTTCACTGTTTTTCACCATGACAAGGTTGTTCTGCGTACCCACCCTAAATTCCTTCCCAAGGTGGTCTCAGCTTTTCACCTCAACCAGTCCATTGTGCTTCCTGTCTTCTTCCCTAAGCCTCACTCGCATCCTGGAGAACAAGCGTTGCACACGCTGGATTGTAAGCGTGCCCTTGCTTACTACCTTGATCGTACCAGAGCTCACCGAACATCCCCTCAGCTCTTTTTGTCTTTCGATCCCAACCGTTTGGGCCGTCCTGTCTCCAAACGGACACTTTCAAATTGGCTTGCTGCCTGTATTGCCTTCTGTTATGCTCGGGCCGGTCTCTCACTGGAAGGATCTGTCACGGCCCACAGAGTCCGAGCTATGGCTGCTTCTGTGGCTTTCCTCCGTTCCACGCCCATCGAGGAAATCTGCAAGGCGGCCACTTGGTCCTCAGTTCACACGTTCACTACTCACTACTGTCTGGATGCGTTCTCCAGACGGGATGGACACTTCGGCCAATCTGTGTTACAAAATTTATTTTCCTAATGGCCAACCATCCCTCCTCCCTCTTTGTTAGCTTGGAGGTCACCCATGTGTTAAGAATATGCTGCCTGCTTGTCCTGGGATAAAGCACAGTTACTTACCGTAACAGGTGTTATCCAGGGACAGCAGGCAGATATTCTTAAGTCCCACCCACCTCCCCGGGTTGGCTTCTTAGCTGGCTTATCCTAACTGGGGACCACGCACTCCTCCGTCGGGCGGGAAGGCACTCGCGCACGCGCGGTGCGGCCAACTAGAAACTTCTAGTTAAAAGGTCCGTACCGAGGGCTCCGTCGGTGACGTCACCCATGTGTTAAGAATATCTGCCTGCTGTCCCTGGATAACACCTGTTACGGTAAGTAACTGTGCTTTCTGTTAATCCCCTATCACAGCAAATACGGAGGGAGAAGTGTAAACTTGAAATATATCGACTTTTGTTGCTGAAAAGCACTAGCAAGCATCAAAAATATTTGTGTTCGCTTTGAATTAGAGAATGACATGGGGAAACAATTTGTCTCCGTCACCGCCCCGTCCCACAGCATCTATACAAGCCTCAGTACTGCAATATTTTGCTTATTCCTTCATTATAAATCAAAGTTCTGGCTGCTGAGAAAGATGTTCAGCTGGTAGGGCTTTGTTTATAAATTTTTACAAACAATTAATATACTACTTTATCCTAAAGCAAGATAAATAAATAGAAAATTTTTTTCTACCTTTGTTGTCTTGTTTCTGCTCACCTCATCTTATCATTCAATTCCTTCCATCTACTGTCTGTCTTCTCTCTAACTCTCCCTTCACCCGCTCCCCCATAGTTTGGCACCTGTCTTCTTCCCTCCCGGCGTCTTCTTCCCTCCCTCCCACCAGCCAGCCTTGTATTGCAGCCGGAGCCTTGAAGTCGCATTGCATTGGCTACTGGAAAAGTCTCCAATGCAACTGGAAACAGGAAGTTGCGTCAGAGGAGACTTTTCCAGCAGCCACACACAACACGACTTCAATGCATAGCCTTATTGAAATCGCCACAAAGAGGAAGGGAGATGCACGGCTGGAGAGAGGCGGCTGCACGCGCTCACTCCTTTAACTGCGGTGGTAAATGGCCTTGTCCCTGTACTTGCGGTGATTTTTTTTTTTTTAACAACCACTGTGTCATTCTCTACTTTAAATGCTATGGGTCATGTGTCTATAATCTATACCAATCAAATTTTAAGGATATAACTATATAAACCTAGAGAGGGAAGAGATTTTTTTTCAAATTTATGAATTTAATTTGGGGGGAGGGGAAAACTCAGTTTTTGTTTTCAGAATTTCTTAACTTCCTCAAAATAATTTGTAAAACTGAACAATTAAATAGTTTGTCATGTTGGACCACTTGGATATATAGCAAGAAAAGCTTGTTTGACTCTTTAAGCTTTCAAAAGTTTTATTATTCAGGCCAGTGAAGCAATTGTTCAGTTATGTTGGATTTAAAGAGCATAAAATCATCTAAGTCTTGCAGCTCGATAAAGAGAAACAAATTACTCCCCCTTCCCCTAGCCTGCTGATATCATGGAACTCTCAATGAACAATGTATGAGAAGCTTGAATGCATCAAAAGAAAACTTTCTCTGATTTGACCACATTTTACCTGGACAACGCTGTGTCGGGGGCATTACTTTGTAATTGAATATATCCATGACCAAAAAGGAATATGGAAATAAAATTAAAACACAAAAAAACTACTGTGTCCTAAAAGTGTGTGGTGAGATGAAAAACAAAATCATTTTAGGAGCTACTATTTGTCACAATAACAATAATCAGCATGCCAAAACCAATAGCAGTGTGTAATCAGAATCAATTTTTAGTCTCAAAGTGTTTCTACCCCCCCCCTTCACATTTCCTTCTATACTTGTACAGTGGCAAATAGACAGCAGAAGTAAATTCTTGGGACATGTTTTAATTACTAAAAATCTTTTTTATCCCAGGACAAGCAGGCAGCATGATTGGCCTGCGCATGCGCGCGTGGCCCCAGTTCAATGTTTTCCTCGGAGCCAGAAGCACTGCTCCCTTACTTCGTGCGTTCTCTTTGTCCCTCTTGCACTGTGGCTTATTTGATTTGTTTCCTTTGAGTCGCTGTGCTCGCGTCTTTTAATTTCTTTATTTTCCATTACCTGGCCTTGCAGGGCCGCGGCTTTCTATTTCTTATGTCATGGCCTCGTTCCGGCTTTTAAAACTGCACTAAGTGCAACCGGGTTATATCCATCACCGATCCTCATCGTTGGTTTGTGGAGTGCCTGGGTGCAGAGAATCGTGCTGAGGTGTGTCCCTGTTGTGCGACCTTGCAACCGCCTCGTCGTCGGAGGGTGGCCAAGATTCTCCAACTCTTTGGTCCCAAGGATCCTACGGGACAGGCCTCGAGCTCAGCCTCGGCGCCCTCGGGTAAGTCTCCACTTTCCTCCTCAGGTGTGCCGGTAAAGAAGCCTTTCTCGGAGTCTCATGTCAGGGTTGCCCTGCTGCACCTACCTTTGGTCTCGGTGCCTATGTTCGAGAACATGGTTAAGGCTATTATTACCACACAGTTTTCCTCGGTGGTCAGCTAACTAGTCCCGACCTCAACGCCTTTGACCTCGGTCTCGACCCAGTCATGGTCTGACCAGCCTGAGCGTCCTCTCGTCTCTCGAGACCTTCCTCCTAAGACCCAACAGATTCCCTTGAACGAGTCCTCCCCTGAGTCACCGATGACCTTTCGGGGATCCAGGCCGGGGACCACTTTTTCCCCTATTGTAGCGAAGCTCGCCTCTTCTAAAAAGCCCCGGTCTTCTCCGCCCTGTCAGGGCAGGTCTCCGACCTTGAGACCCTCTCGACACATATTTGGCCTCGAATTAGACTCTAGTGTCCTGTCTTCCCCGATCCATCTGACACGGGGCCGTTCCTCGACGCCCCCTACACGCCTTAGTCGAACCTCTTCGGTCTCCCATTTGCGGGACTCTGAGGCCCCAGCTTACTATTCCAGGGCGGTTTCTTCCTCATTCTCAGCTGCACCCCCAATCTCGGTCGGAGTCTCCCCGGAGGATGAGTCTTCTTCTCTGACCTCCTCTTTTTCTCGATATCTGACATGGGCAGAGCTCTGAACACTTCAGTCTGACTCCCGCTTTACTCAGGAATACCTGGCGGAATTGGGAGTTGACAATATGCCTCGTGAAGCGCTTCGCCTCCCGTTGCATCAGGTTCTCCGGCAGATGTTTCTCCGGAACCTGGAAACACCGTATGCTGTTACGGCTATTCTCTCTAAGTTAGAGTCCCGTTACCGGACTGTCCCGGTGAAAGGGTTTGAAGGTGCTCAGCTTTCTCACCAGTCCTTGGTGGTGAGTCTTCCTTGAAGAAATCGAACCCCTCGAGGGTTTACGCTGCTGTCCCTCCGGGCAGGGAGGGCCACATGATGGCTAAATTTGGTCGCCATCTTTATCAGAATTCAATGATGGCGAACCATGTCCTTAATTACAACTTCTTCACTTCCTACCTCCAGTTCTGTGTCAACATCCTCCACTCATTCCGGGAGGTTGTTCCAGAACCTCGGCGTCAGGAGTTTAGTCTCCTCGAGGAGACCCTCTCCCAACTCCGCCTGTATATGTTCCAGGCCTCTTACGACGCCTTTGAATTGTCCTCGAGAGTTACAGCCTTTGCTATCGCCATGTGTCACCTTGCTTGGCTCCGGAGTGTGGCCATGGATCTGAATCTGCAGGATTGCCTTGCCAATCTCCTGTGTGTGGGTCATGAGCTCTTTGATGATTCCATCAAAGCTGCCACTAAGCGCCTCTCGGACCACAAGCGGTCCTTCGCGTCTCTGGTGAAACTTAAGCTGAAAGTTCCTCTCCGGAGGTACCCGCAAAAATCCACTCCTGCTGTCTCGAGGCCTCTTGCAAAACAGCCCCTGCAGCAGCAGCCCCGTCAACCTAACACTCAGTCGCCGGCCCCGGCAAGAACCGGGCTGTCCTTTTGACAATTCCAGCCCGAGCCTTCGGGCTCCTTCTTCCCCATCGGGGGTCTTCTCCACCATTTCTATGCCCAGTGGGAGAGTCTTACCACAGACAATTGGGTGCTGTCTATCATCCGGGAGGGGTACTCCCTCCACTTCAGTCGCATACCCCCGGACATGCCTCCAAGAGTTTCCTTCTGCTCTATCTCAGCTCCCTTTCCTGTAGGAAGCTCGGGCCCTGCTTCGCCTTCGGGCAGTCGAGGAGGTTCCCCCGGATCAGTGGAACGCCAGGTTTTATTCCCGGTACGATTCAGAATGCTCACCCTTCCCACATTGTATCCCCTCTTGGACGAGGGGGGATTGGCTGTGCTCGTTGGACGTCAAGGAGGTATACACGCACATTCCGATTCACCCGGCCTCTCGCTGGTATTTGAGATTCCGGGTGGGGGATCTCCATCTCCAGTATCGTGTTCTTCCCTTCAGCCTCTCCGAAGGTTTTAACGAAAATCTGGTTGTGGTAGCTGCGGTCCTGCGTCTCCACGGCCTGCAGGTGGTTTCCCCTACCTTGACGACTGGTTAATCAAAGCGTCCTGCGAGCAACGAATCAGCCCATTGTGCTCCTTCAGAGTCTCTGAGCGGTTCTGGACATGGTTCATCTCCACTCCTTCTTACCTCAGCCTCGTCAGAAGGCCCTTATCCATTTGTGTCAAATGGTGACTCATCTGCCCGCGGCACCTGCTCGGCTCATGATGTTCCTCCTAGGTCACATGACTCCTTTTGACAGACTTCACCTATGTATTCCTCAATGGACTCTGGCATCCCAATAGAACCAGGATCGAGACCCTCTCTTGATGCATTGTCGTGACTCCTTTGTTGAGGAGGTCTCTCCGTTGAATGCTCTCTTCCAATCTTTCCAGGGGTTTTCGGTTACAGACTCCTCCACAAAAGGGGCTCATCTGGACAGTCTGCGCACCTAGGGTCTTTGGTCCCATACAGACCACCTTTGTCACATCAACCTTCTGGAGCTTCGAGTGATTTTCCTCACTCTGAAGGCCTTTTGTCACCTGCTTCGCAACCAGGTGGTACTGGTTTGCACGGACAACCAGGTCGCCATGTATTATATCAACAAACAAAGAACCTGCGATTAAACACTTTGCTGCCACCAAGCCCCCATCTCCAATAAGCAGGTTTGCCACTTGGAACAGATATTATAAAGCCCCAACAGGCAATTCTGAGGCATCAGTGCCACTCGAGTACACAACCAGTTCAAAAAAATCTACCACCCCCTTCCAAAAAGGGGACAAAACTGCACAGTCCCAACAGATATGCATAAAGGAACTGGCACTGGTATGACAATGCCAGCACAGAGCAGAGACTTGGGGATACTTCCTATGTAGCCTCTCTGGCATATAATACCACAGGGAGCGAACCTTGTAGGCATTTTCTTGCACTAATGCACACGATGCTGCTTTACCTATTCCTCCTATTCGTGAATTATTTCTTGATTCTACCTGTAAAACCATTTTTTCAGTCACTGCTCCTATGCTATGGAACAACCTTCTATCAGCTCTGAACATCCCTTGAAAAATTCAAATGTATTTTAAAAACATTCCTCTTCAAAGATGCTTTCTCAATTTGACTCTTCTCTGCAAGCCTAAATAGCTTCCTTGTATTCGGCAGTACCAAATCAAACCCTCCCCCCCAAAAAAAACAAAATCCATCGCTTCTTCTGAAGCAACCCCTAACCTAATGTATTAATGCCCTCCTGTTTTTTTCCTCCCTTTTTAGCATTTTATTTTTGCCATTGTATTTAAATTCTTCCCATCTCCCACTTTTCCCTTTTTATTCCATTATGTCTATATGTCTCATCATCCCCCCCTTTTCTTTTTTTCCCTTTCATAATTTAATTTTAACATAATTTAATTGTAAACCATTTAGGTATGTTTTTGATAAACAGTATATCAAAGAACAAATAAACTTGGTAAACTACCCCCCTCAGCACATATCACAAACCACGTTTTAGAAGAAAAAGTACTCCTTAGCTCATGCTCCCAAGATGTCCAAAAGGAACAAACCAGGACTGTACTTCCTCTCTAATATTTATAGAGGACAGAAATAGGCTTAGGGACCGTTTGTAACAAAATCCAAAGATTTTCCAAATGTTCCCCCTCTACTGGGGACTTAAGGTCACAATGCTGAGCACACATGAAATGTTTCACCTGGAGGTAAGCTAAATAATCCCCCGCAGGAATCCCTTAAGATTGCTGCAGAACCAAAAAGGGCACTATGCCTCCCATGTATAGAAAATCTCAAAATGTCACCAACCCCAACGCAGCCCACCTCTCAAAATACCCGATGCATCCCCCCTCATTGGAGACACCACAGCAGATGGAAAGCAGGAAGGGGAGCCATGGACAACATTGCTGAGGCGTGATAGTGACATCGAACTGGTGAGGGAGGGAAGACCTGCTCGGCTGTGACGAGAGAGATATGAAGGGAGAACTGTTAGGAAGAGAAATGGTGGACCTGGGGGGAGGGCGGGAGGCAGGCAGGCAGATAGGGGGGAGAGAAGTTGGATCTGGGGATAGAAGGGAGAGATGCATCATCTTTTTCTTCCATATTCAGCAGCAAGGGAGCACGGACGGCGAAAGTTTTAACTATGCATGCGTGCTCAGCGTTTATCTTGCGATTCTCTAGTACGCATCTTATATAGCTTTAAAAACATTAAGCCACATTCTAAAGAAAGGAAATGTTAATATGAACATACCTGCAAATGAAGTTTGGAAGTAGTGTCGCTCTCTCCAGGGGCAAGTCAAATCCGTGCAAGACAAAAATACCTGTTACAGAGAAAGTTCTAGCGAGACCAGACTTTTACCTGTAACAGACACAGTCAGGCAGCAAAAGAAGGCGTGCTGTTCTCAGCACATATAAAAGGAGCCAACGTAAGCATAGTAATGAAAATGCATTCACGTGACTCATATTCTCAGTATAAAGAGGCTAGGTAACCATAGTGATAAAAATGCACTTACAAAACTATGCATGCTGGCTAATAGGTACCCAGTAGCACTGGCTTGTCTGTGAATTTTCAAGCAGGCAGTTGCTCCAAGCACTAAATTACCCAAAAAGGGACAAAATTACATAGAGTTAAAATAATAAAAAGGGGAGAGAGCAGAACAAATACTCCTGCGCAGAAGGAAATAACTAAAGGTGGAGCTAGAAAGCTCAGTGACGTACAGCAGAGACAAGAGTGAAATATCCAGAGTGGATTACTTCTGCAGCAGCACATGATTATAGGGAATTAACCTACTGTCTAGAACACAGTTCTTCAACCGCCGGTCCGCGGACCGGTGCCGGTCCGCAAAAAAATCTTGCCGGTCTGCGAAGGATTCGGTCCCCGCCGCAACGAAAGGCCGGCGTCAGCTGACTTGCAACTTCCTGTTGCAGTCGCGGTGCCGGGACTCCTGCCTTCCACCGCGTTTGCCTCCTGCCTTGTCTCCGCACCTCCAGACCAGCAGCGGCAGCTCTGTATATTTTGAAACCGCGCTAAACTATTGATTAGGGGCAGCTCTGTGCCAAAGTTAAAAATATACAGAGCTGCCGCTGCTGGTCTGGATTCTTGGGCCACTGAAGGAGGGCAAAGAGCAGCTGTCCTGAAGGTTTCCCTTCCTCTCGCCTTTGCAGGTCCCTTTTTTCCACCTTTTTTTTTTTCTTCTTCAAACGGCAACGGGCCCCAGCATCGACATCAATCAAGTAAGTTCCACTGTTCCTTGCAAGCGGTTCTGCTCGGCCAAAGCTTCCCCTCTGACATGAGCCACCTCAGGGGAAAGAAAGTGACCCGCAAAGGTGAGGGGAAGGGGGCAGATAATGGAAGTTGGAGGGGGGGGGGAGAGAGAAGGAGCAGATGATGGAATGGAGGAGATGAGAGAGAGAAGGGGACAGATGATGGAAGTGAGAAGAAGGGAGAGAGAGCAGAAGGCAGATGGATGTCAGTTGAGAGGGGAGAGCAGATGCTGAATGGAAGTGGGGAAAGAACACATACTGGATGGAAGGAGATAAATAAAGGGGGAAGAAAATAGTAAGATAATGGAGGGGTGAGGGAAAGGGGTGACAAGCTGGGTAGACACAGTGAAAAGAGGGAAACAGGACTAAATAGTAAGAAAGAATTTAATTTAGATGGAGGCAGAAAATAGAGAAGGAAGACCAGAGAAGAAAAGGGAAGAGAGAGCAGAGAACAATATCAGATCTGAGTGGTGGAAATGAGAAGAGAGATGCTAAAAACCACAGGGGGGAGGGAAGGACAGAGATGCCAGACCATGAGGAGAACAGAAGGAAGATGATGGATGCCAGACCAAATTGGGGGGGGGGGGAGAGGGCAGGAGGATAGATGGAAGGGGCAGATGCTGGACTGAAGAGACAGAGAAGGTTATCATGCCGCTGTACCGGGCCATGGTACGCCCTCATCTGGAGTACTGTGTCCAGCACTGGTCACCGTACATGAAGAAGGACACGGTACTACTCGAAAGGGTCCAGAGAAGAGCGACTAAGACGGTTAAGGGGTTGGAGGAGCTGCCGTACAGCGAAAGATTAGAGAAACTGGGCCTCTTCTCCCTCGAACAGAGGAGATTAAGACGGGACATGATCGAAACATTCAAGATACTGAAGGGAATAGACTTAGTAGATAAAAACACTATTCACCCTCTCCAAGGTAGGGAGAACGAGAGGGCACTCTCTAAAGTTGAAAGGGGGTAGATTCTGTACAAACGTAAGGAAGTTCTTCTTCACCCAGAGAGTGGTAGAAAGCTGGAACGCTCTTCCAGAGGCTGTTATAGGGGAAAACACCCTCCAAGGATTCAAGACAAAGTTAGATAAGTTCCTGCTGAACAAGAACGTGCGCTGGTAGGGCTAGTCTCAGTTAGGGTGCTGGTCTTAGACCAGAGGGCCGCCGCGTGAGCAGACTGCTGGGCATGATGGACCACTGGTCTGACCCAGCAGTGGCAATTCTTATGTTCTTAGGGCAGACGCAGGATGGAAGAGAGTGAAAAGGCAATGAAAGCAGAAACCAGAGACGACAAAAGGTAGAAAAAATAATTTTATTTCTATCTTGTGATTCAAATATATCAGATTTGAAATATGTATCTTGCTAGACATAACTGGGGAGTGCAAAGCCCAGGCACTACTACTTCTTTAGCTTCCAGCTGGCTTAGGGCTCTCTCTGACCAGGGGGCAGTTGCCCTAGTTCTACTCCCTAAAACCATTCCTGTCATGTGTGACTGTGGTATTCTATTACATGATATTTGTGTAGCATTCTGTAATAATTTGGCTTATTCAGTTTTCTTGATAGTAGAGGGGATATATGTGAAGGGGAGGGGAGACAGGGGTTTTGTTAATCTTTACCCTGTATTATTTGTATTTATAAAATGACAATTGTATAGAATATTGTTTCTTTTTATACTTTAATAAAATATGTTCAATATAAAATCATAACTATTTGAGGCTTGTGCAGATGGGATCAGATGGTTTGTGGGACCGAGCTCGCGGGGATGGGGCGGCGATGGTTTTTAAAAAAATTTTAGTCTTAGTAGTTTGCCGGTCCACGAAATAATTATTTTATTTCCACCGGTCCACAGGTGTAAAAAGGTTGAAGAACACTGGTCTAGAATGTCTCGCCTATTGCACTGGAAAACTGAATTTAAAATAGTTCTTCTATTAATACGTACATTAGTGCATTATATTTACAGGATGGTAAAGAATAGAATACAAAAAATGTGATTTAATTTACACAAATCAAATTGCAGTCGCTTTTCCCCCAATCTTTTTTTTATATATAATTCTTTATTAATTTTTTCATCTTTCAACAAGTGTACAATACACATATCAACAATTAACAAATCACTTGAAAATCTTATCAGCAATGTCTATATAAATAATAATCCCTCCTCCCCCCTTCCCTCCCTGATATTAATTTCCAAATAACTCTCCAATACCCTCCCACCCCCCTTCTACTATAAAATGGTGTATCATTCACAGAAAACATGGTATTTAATCTTGACAATACAATGCTAATAGCTTCCCCTAATCTTTTATTCAGTATTCATAGTTAAAAACATAGTATGAAATGCTGGTTCTAAAAAACACAATTTACAAAAATTGGTCTCAGAAGCTCAATAAGCAAAAAAGGCTTTTGAAAATTAGAGCACCATTTCAGAATAATCAACAATTCAGCTACAGTGAAATGTTCCCCTATAGCATACATCTTGAAAAGTTTGTTTAAAAATGCAGTATGCTTAGACCAGGGGTTTTCAAATTTCCACAATGAATATGTATGAGATTGATTGGCAGCGACAACAAAACAATGTTTTATATAGTGCTTGTCCAGGATACATCCCCATTTGGGAAGCTCTAGCTTAGGATTTTACATCTTCAGTATTTTTATATACCAAGGCAAATTATATACAAAAGAATATAATACATATATTGTTCAGATCAACTCAAACTATAAAAAACATTTCCTAGATAGATCAGCAGCACATGAAATTGTACACATGGTAAAGAGGATTTCAAAAATTGTAGGTCTCTCAAAAAATAAAAGTGATGTTCAGCAACATTCTAAAGAAGTTAATTCAGCCAGTCCTTTAGATGCAATAACTTTAGGGTTTGTTGCAACACTTTTTGTTGTATTGTGAGTCTTATAAATTCCAATAAGTCTATCCGCAATTTCAAACATATTATTTCGCAGAGAAATGATGATGAACTGGGCATTTTTTGTTTGTTCCTAAAATTATAAACACAGACTAAATTAGTGGTTTTTCTCTCCAGAATATTTTAGCATAAATTCACACCCTTCATTTTCCCTATCCTGCATTACTGGTAAAGGATCCTTTGTGAGCCAAGCCAGTTTCTTCTCAAACTCTCTCACACCCACAGAAGACAACTTTTCAAGATGATGGGGGGGGGGGGGGGGGGTTGCATAGCCCAACAGAAATTACTGGTCAATAATAGGGTTACTCAAGCACCCACAGAGCTGACTCCTATGCTCACACCAATTCTGCCACACAGTAGGCTACAAAAATGGTTGAAATGGTTTTGTTTCAATAAGCAGTGGTATAAGCCGAATCACGCTGACAGCCATTAAACATTTTGTACAATTAACCAATTTTTATTTTCAATACACTTCTCCATCCGTATTCGCTGTGATAGGGATTAACAGACCCACAAATTCAGAAAAACTGCGAATAACTTTTTCATATGTCATTTGCTGTTTTCTATTAAAAACCATCATAAATATGGTGAAACCATGAATATCATGGTGGGAGACCTGGCCTTTTCCTGAAGGAGACAAAACACGGTGAAGAAAGTCCTGAGAATCAGCAATTTTCTCTGTAAATGCTTGGAATTAGCGATTTCTCTATGCAAGCTGACGTAATTTGGGGGGGAGGAGCGAGCAAGTTAAAAACTGCAAATAATCAAAACTGCGATTGCTGAAACTGTGAATACAGAGGGGGAGAAGTGTATTCTTCTGTTGCTATTATAGGACATATTGATTTGCCATTTCAGCAACTATAGAATTAGTTTTGCTTCAGAAACTGGGTTGCTGCTCTTACATATTAAATGTAAATCTGAATCATCTCTCAAGGTAAAGAGAGAGAGAGTACTTGTTTAGAAATATTGGGCTTCCCCAACAAAATTATGCTAGAAAATCAATAGGTTTCCAAGTGTCTATTGTGACAATATTTAACTGCTTTGGTTTGTATTCTTAGAACTATGGGGTCAAAGCTTGTCACTAGGGAGATGAGCTTTGTCGGCATAGTTCTAAAATACATAAATCTTATAGCCACAACATGGAACATGAGGACGTTACTGGCCAAACTTTACAGTAGATATCCTGCAAACAGGATGGTTGTATAGGCTAGAGAGAGCTTAGATGGCAACTTCAGCAGTTAGAACCCAGGACAATATCAGGTGGACTTTTGTCTTTTTTAGTAATATAAAAAAGACAAGTTAATTTTATTATGTATTTTTAATGAGAATAACTAATGGGCAGACTGGATGGACCGTTCAGGTCTATCTGCCGTCATTTACTATAAGTTACATGCACCTTCAAACTAGCTGTAGAAAAAAGCCTCAGACTAAAGTGACAGCTTTCTTTAGACAATAAATCTTATAGCTATCTTCAGTATGATCACTGGCATAAAAAATTCCCACACCTTGATACAAATAGCTAGTTGGATTAGGCCTGAACAGTGTGTTCAGGAATGCTTCTGTATCAGCCTTTCTGTACATGTTCAATGTGCCTGGGTTTGGGTTGCTGTCTGCATCAATATGGAGGTTTTTTGTTTTTTTTTTAAAGCAATGATCATACTGAAGATAGCTATGGCTTTTTATCTTGCCGGAGTCTTACAGCGTTAGATGTCCCACAGCCGACCTGGATTAATGTTTATGAGTGACGGTATCATCAAGAGTTGATTGAACTGTATTATCCAGACCAAAGAGCAGAGTATTGAAGCTGGAAGATCTGTGAGCTGTTGAATGTAATGAACAGTATTCCTGAAAATCAAGAAATGCTTCTCTCTGCTTTAAAAAGTGATCCCATGGCTGATGTGTAGAGATTGTTGATGGTGGTTGCCTGGCTGAAACAGCTAAAGCTCTGGAGACGATAACATTGATGACTGAGGGAAATAAATCAAGTCCTTCCTGACTTTTGTTCTACTATGCATATTATATCTATTTCTTTTTATTTTTTTTGTCTAGTTTTCATTTAAAATTTTCTTAGAATTCTATTGTTTAACTGTTTTTTTCATTCCATTCTACTCATATGCCGTCCTCTACCTTTTCTTTTCTCCTCACTTCAAATGCTTATTTTCTTCCTATATTCCTATATTTGATTAATTCTTAAAATTATTTTCTATTTAATTAGTTTCTTTCCATTACTTTATTACTTTGATATGTACGCTTTGTTTTTAACAGTATGATATTGAGAGTTTTATGTGTTCTTGTTAGAAGCTTTATATCTCATTTCCGCTATCTTTATTTTCCTATCTACTACTTGCTAACTTATTTGTCCTTAGTACTTTAGTTAGATTGTGAGCCTTCGGGACAGTAAGGGAATTTCAAAGTACCCATTCTTTATTTATTTATCTTATTTTATTGTATCCTTTATTGTATATTTAATGTATATTTCTCTGTAAACCGCTTAGAACTTAACGGATTTAGCGGTATATAAGAAATAAATAACATAACATAACATAAGATTTATTGTCCAAAGCAGTGTTTCTCAACTTTTCCAAGCCAAATACCCCCTAACAAATATCAACTGAGTACCCCCGCCATGACCCCCACCCCCATAATAATACTAATTGTAATGCATTTCTTCCATTCATTTTTCATTTACACACAATACAATCTGCATACAGTGTGCTTTGTTTTTTTTATTTTGTGGCTACCATTATGTATTAAGAGAAAATGTTAATTATCATTTATATTCAGGGGGTGGGGGTTCTCCAAAGAGGTCAAAGCAGATGACTTTAAAATATGCAATGTCACCTCAGTAACAACTATAGAAAAATAGACAAATATAGTGCAAAATATAGACAGCAGATATAAATTCTCAGAACAGACATTTCAATCATTAAATTGAAAGGAGAAATTAGGTTCTTACCTGCTAATTTTCTTTCTGTTAGCCTCTAGACCGGTACAGTTCTTTACTGATGGGTAATATTTCACTGTGACCAGAAGGTAGAAACTGAGACCAAAACTTGGTTGTAGTATATTAGCCGAGGCTCTCTCTCCTAAACCAGTCTGCTGAATAGCCAAGCAGAACTAAGAAAAAACTAACTTGTAAACAGTAATAACACTCCAAACAGGAAAATAAACAACATATTTTAACACTGTTGTAAAATGAATAGAACCAAAACCCTGCAGTGAAAATGTCCCCAAAGCTCACTAGCTGAGCCATAGCCGCTGTTCTTGTATCTTCCCGGCCCTAGAAAAATACTAGAACCCACAGAAAAGCAAAATCTTCATGCGAACAAAAACTGCAATCACCGCAAAAAGACAGGGTGGGAAATTGTAAGAGTCTAGAGCCTAACAGAAAGAAAATTAGCAGGTAAGAACCTAATTTATCCTTGTGTCGTCTTCTAGACTGGTACAGTTCTTTACTGATGGGACGTACCAAAGCAGTACCCATCAAGGGTGGGCCCCTCGAAGGGCCAACAACAGAACACGCTCACCGAACACCACGTCCTGACGCGCTTGAACGTCCACATGGTAGTGTCTGACAAAGGAATGCATAGAAGACCAAACTGCAGCCTTACATATATCCACTGGAGGCACAACTCAGCCCAAGAAGCAGCCTGACCCCGAGGGGAATGAGGCTTGAGAAATTCTGGAACAGGCTTTTTCTAAAGAAGATATGCGGAAGCAATAGTCTCCTTAATCCACCGCGCATGGAAGCGCCATACCCCTTATAAGGACCCACTAAGAGGACAAAGAGATGATCTGATTTCCTGAACTCCTGGGTCTGCTGAACATAAGAGCAAAGGACCAGGCAGACATCCAATTTGTGCAACTGTTTCTGCTCTGAAGAGCCCTCCTGACTTCCCAACACCGGGAGGACTATGGACTGATTGACATGAAAAAGCGAAACTACTATTGGCAGAAAAGAAGGAACAGGCTACAACACAACCCGCTCCCTAGAGAATTCCAGGAAGGAAGACCTACAAGGGAAAGCCTGCAGCTCTGAAACGCATCTTGCCAAAGTAATGGCCACCAAAAAGACCGCTTTAAGAGTAAGGTCCTTCAACCAGCAGGCACCCAAAGGCTCAAAAGGTGGATGCACCAGCATGGACAAGATTAGATTAAGATCCCAAGATGGAAGAGACAGTTGAATGGGAGGCTTTAGCAACTTGGCTGCCCTCAAGAATCGAACAACATCAGAAATGGCAGTCAAACGCTGACCTCATAATAACCCATGAAAGGCAGACATGGCCACAAGCTGAACCTGGAGAGAAGACCAAGCCAGGCACCTGTCCAGGCCATCTTGCAAGAACTCCAAGATGTTAGGCAAGGAAGCGTGAAGAGACCACTCCACATGCAGCACACCACTCCTCAAATATACGTAAGCGCCAAACAAACACATAAGCCCAAGCAATGAAAGTTCTCCGGGACCCCAAAAGATTGCAGATCACCTTATCTGAATAACCCTTCTTACCTAGGTGTGCCCTTTCAAGAGCCAAGCCATAAGACAAAAGGGACCTGGATTGAACATTGGAATGGGGCCCTGAGTTAGAAGATCGGTCGAGAGAGGCAGTGGCAGAGGATCTGCCACCAGATGCGAACCTGATCCATGTACCACAGATGCATGGGCCAGTCTGGGGCCACCAGGATCACGAGGCCAGGATGCTGAACAAAGAAGAACACTGCCACCAAGGGCCATGGAGGAAAAACATACAGAAGACCCTCCGTCGGTCAAGACTGAGCTAGAGCATCCAGGCCCTCGACTTGAAACATCCCTGAGATGACTGAAGCGAGGTGTTTTGGTGTTGACACTCATGGCCATCAGGTCCATGAGGGGCTGACCCCAAGTCTGCACTATTAACCGGAAGAACACAGGACCGAGACACCACTCTCCAGGATCTAGTACATGACGACTGAGGAAGTCCACTTGCACATTTTCTACTCCCGCTATGTGCGAAGCCGAAATGTCCAGAAGATTACTCTGCTCAGACCATGAGCAGAGCTGCCTCCTGCGCCAGACAACTCTTGCTGCCCCCCGAGTGACATAGGCCACCACCGTGGCATTGTCTGAGAAAACCCGAATCAACTTGCCTGTCAATAAAGGACTGGAAAGCTAACAATGCCAGATGGGTGGTTCTGGTCTCCAGAACATTTATCAACCAAAACTTCTACGGGGACCACCTGCCTTGCACAGAGCAACAGACACTGAGCTCCTCAGCTGAGGAGACTGGCGTCTGTGAGAAGCACTGTCCATTAGGGCTGATCCAGACTCACCCCTTGCACTACATGGGAGTCACCAACGAAGATTACAGAAAGCCAAGGGCAATCCAGACAGTGCCTCTGGGACAACCATCTCCAAAGCAGAGCATACTGAAGAGGACGCATGTGGGTTCAAGCCCCCCTCACCACATCTAGGGAAGCCTCCATTGACCCCAAGACCTGGAGAAAATCCTACACCCGAGGACACCAGGATGCCACTTGGAGATGAATCTGTGACTGCAATTTGCATACCCGGGCCTCTGGGAGGAAGACCTTCCCCAAGGAGGTGTCAAACAGAACTCCAAGATACTCCAGGCACTGAGAGGGGGCAAACTGGCTCTTGGAAAGGTTGACAACCTATCCCAGCGACTGCAGGAACTCCACCACCTGAGCAGTAACCCGGGTGCTCTCCTGTAAAGATTTTGCTCGAATCAACCAGTCCAGGTAGGGATGAACCAGAATGCCTTCCTTGCGCAAAGCAGCCACGACTACCATAACCTTGGTGAACATCCTTGGGGCTATGGCCAGACCAAAAGGAAGCACACAAAACCGATAGTGCCGACCCAAGATCGCAAAGCGAAGGAACCGCTGATGGGAGGTCTGGATTGGAACATGCAAGTAGGTCTCTGTCAGATCAAGTCAGATACTCCCCCAACTGAACTGCCAGAACAACAGACCACAGCATCTCCATGCGAAAAGATGGAACTCCGAGAGCCCTGTTGACCCAATCTAGGATGGCTGAAAAATCCCTTTTTGGGCACCACAAAGTAAATAGAGTACCTGCTGGTGCAACACTCCTGAGTGGGTACTAGAATAACTGCTTTGAAATCTAGCAATCTTTGAAGGGCCCAGTAAAAAAAAAAAAAAAAAGTGCTCTTTTAGCCTCCATATTGAGGAAAGCGAGATCCTGTTTCCATAACCAACATTTCGCTGTCCTTGTTCAATCAATCATTTTTTCGAGGATGGACTACTGCAACTCGGTCTATTTAAGTCTGACCAAGAAAAGTCTTCAAAGACCTCAGCAGATCCAGAATACTGCAGCTAGGCTGATCTTTGCAAAGAACAAATTTAACCATGTTTCGCCGTTCTTGCTACAACTCCATTGGCTCCCAGTAATTTCCAGGGTCAGAAAACAGAGATACGCCTATGCATTCCCCCCGGAAGGTCCCTCCTCTCAGAAACCGCCCGGAAACGCTCCTACAGCCACTTCATTCCCCAACTCTGGAACCAACTCCCCCCTCAACTCAGACTACAGAATTCACTAATAACATTCCAGAAAATGGTAAAGACCCTCCTCTTCAACTAAAGGTCCCCTCAGTATACACCCAACCCCTTAAACCCCACCTCTACCCTTCTTTCTCCATTCTAATCTTCTGCCTAAATTTCTGTATAGTCCACTCTCAGCCAATACTCAAATAACTCGTATCTAAACTAAACTACTTATATTTAAACTACTGTTAATTTGCTGTATAGTCCCTATATTTAAACTGCTGCTCAGTCTCGTATGTCCAATTCACTCCATTGTAAATGTTTACTTGTAAATCGTTCTGAGCTACTGGGAGGACGGGATAAAAATCTAAATAAATAAATGTGCCTGCCTAACTTTCAAGATCCTCCATGGCATTCTTCCCCCTTTAATTCTTCTATCTTGGAATGCTGCGAGACCTGACATCACCAGATCTATCCATAAGCTCAAATTATCTTTCCCCTCACTAAAAGGCATTACCTACATTGGGAAACTAGGGAAATCTCTTCACTTCAAAACTACAGAGCTCTGGAATAATTTCCCTGCCCAGCTGCATAACCTGGGCTCTTTCCAACTATTCCATAGACACCTGAAAACTTGGCTATTTTCAAAAATGTAAATTTCCACTTCCCCCTTCCACCAAATCCCAGTGTATTCCCCTTTTAATTTTTGTAAACCATGTTGAGCTCTATATTTATAGAGAAGATGCAGTATATAAGCTTAAGGTTTAGCTTAATCTGGCGAAAAGCCTGCTTTTTTTATGCTACCTGGCAAGGAGCGGGCAAACTCCAAAGCATAACTGTCCCGAATCACCTCCAAGACCCACTGAACGGACATGATCTCTGCCCACTTTGGCTAAAACTCACGCAGACGGGCACCCACTGGAACCAGAGGAGGCGCCGGCAAGGAGTCACTGGGCCGGACGGGCAACGAGGTAACCGGCGGAGGAATTCCAAGCTCCCCGATGGGCCCCCTGAAAGGAAGGATTCCAGAAGACTGGAAAGTGGTGAATGTTACACCAATCTTCAAGAAAGGTTCAAGGAGAGATCCAGGAAACTACAGACCGGTGAGTCTGACCTCGGTACCGAGAAAGATGGTAGAAGCGCTGATAAAGGACCATGTCATTGATCACCTTGATGGACACAATCTGATGAGGACCAGACAGCACGGCTTCAGCAAAGGGAGATCTTGCTTGACAAACTTGCTGCATTTCGAGGGAGTAAACAGGCAGATAGACAAGGGTAACCCGGTCGACTTTGTATATCTGGATTTTTAGAAGGCGTTCGACAAGATCCGGCATGAACAACTATTTCGAAAAATTGCAAGCCATGGAATCAAGGGTGAAATACTCACATGGATTAAAAACTGGTTGGCAGATAGGAAACAGAAAGTGGGGGTAAATGGACAATACTCAGATTGGAAAAGAGTCACGAGTGGAGTGCCACAGGGTTTGGTGCTTGGGCCTGTGCTCTTCAACATATTTATAAACGACCTGGAATTGGTACGATGAGCGAGGTGATTAAATTTGCGGACAATACGAAGTTATTCAGAGTAGTGAAGACACAGAAGGATTGCGAAGACCTGCAACGTGACAAACACGATCGAGAAATGGGCTGCGACATGGCAAATGAGGTTTAATGTGGATAAGTGTAAGGTGATGCATGTCAGTAACAAAAATCTTATACACGAAAACAGGATGTCTGGTGCAGTACTCAGAGAGACCCCCCCCCCCCCCCAGGAAAGAGACATGGTCAAGTCAATGAAGCCATCTGTGTAATGCGCAGCTGCGAAAAGGGCAAACAGAATGCTAGGAATGATTAAGAAGGGGATCACAAACAGATCGGAGAAGGTTATTATGCCGCTGTACCGGGCCATGGTATGCCCCCACCTGTAATAATGTGTCCAGCACTGGTAGCCGTACATGAAGAATGACATAGTACTACTCGAAAGGGTCCAGAGAAAAGCGACTAAAATGGTTAAAGGGCTGGAGGAGTTGCCGTATAGTGAGAGATTAGAGAAACTGGGCCTCTTCTCCCCTGAAAAGAGGGGACATGATCAAAACATTCAAGATAATTAAGGGAATAGACTTGGTAGATAAAGACAGGTTGTTCACCCTCTCCAAGGTAGAGAACGAGAGGGCACTCTCTAAAGTTAAAAGGGGATAGATTCCGTACAAACGTAAGGAAGTTCTTCTTCACCCAGAGAGTGTTAGAAAACTGGAACGCTCTTTTGGAGGCTGTTATAGGGGAAAACGCCCTCCAGGGATTCAAAATAAAGTTAGATAAGTTCCTGCTGAACCAGAACGTACGCAGATAAGGCTAGAATTAGTTAGGACACTGTTATTTGACCTAAGGGCTGCCGCGTGAGCGGACTGCTGGGCACGATGGACCACTGGTCTGACCCAGCAGTGGCAATTCGTATGTTCTTATGTTTAAAAACCACTGGTCTAAAGAAAGCTGTCACTTTAGTTTGAGGCGCTTTTTTTTAAATCTAACCAG
Organism: Geotrypetes seraphini; assembly: GCF_902459505.1. Taxonomy (NCBI): domain Eukaryota; kingdom Metazoa; phylum Chordata; class Amphibia; order Gymnophiona; family Dermophiidae; genus Geotrypetes; species Geotrypetes seraphini. The sequence goes on along the minus strand of NC_047092.1, from coordinate 164,570,877 downwards.
TTTGAAGGTGCATGTTATTATGGCATAAACTGACATATTGATTTGCCATTTCAGCAACTATAGAATTAGTTTTGCTTTGGAGATTTACATTTACCACATGCTGTGCATAATTTAACCATGAATGAGATAAAGTAGGTGGAGTTCAGATTGTTCAAATGACACAGATAATATAAAAGGCATGCTGCATTGTTTTCCCATATCAGAATGACATATTAGGTATTATTAATCAATTGGGACAAATGCTTGAGTACCTGAATGTAAACCACTTAGGTTATAAGTGGTATATAAATATTGAAAAAATAAATAAATAAAAATTACTTACATAGATATAAAATGCAACAATTGAGACATTTTTAAAATCAAGTGCTGCATCAATCTCATCCATGAAATAGAGTGGAGTTGGCTTATAATGGTGAAGGGCAAACACTAGCGCCAGTGAGCTAAGCGTTTTCTCTCCACCTGAGAGGTTAAAAATCTTTTTCCAGCTCTTCTTTGGTGGTCGAACACTAAAACAAATCAAAAGTTATAATAGTAAATGGAATCTAGCTTTATCTTGGCTAAATCACAAGAAAAAAATATCTTAACAGTTCAAAACTGCCAACAAAGGAAAACAATTGTATCATGATGAGCTAGAGGAAATGTGGAAAATTCAAGTATTTGTTTTACATATATATATATTATTCGGGGCACTTTACAAGACAGTGAGGTCTACATACAGCAGACAGGTGCTATATGTTAATAGAACCGGTGCTCAAAATTTTAAATAATAAAGTAATTAAAACAAGTTTGAAAACAACATGAGTCTTCACCCTGGAATTAAACCTGATCAACATGGAGAATTCCTGGATGTCAGGAATAATTTGTTCTATAGGTTACATTTGTGATAACAAATAGGGCCAATCAATCCAAGACACAAAGAAGAGTTTCATAAAATGATTAAGGATTTTTGAGAGAGAACAGGAAAAAAAAAGATTAGCTAGAGAAGTAGCATCCTGGATCACAAAACCAATACAATAAATGAGGAGAGGTATGAAATAAGTATAACAGGGAAGCAGACAGATGAACCCATCAAATCAGAGCAGGCAAAATTATAAATTTCAGCCAGTAAGCTACTATATTATATCAGTGGTTCTCAACCTTTCTTCTTGTTTATGACCTGGATTGATTCACTGACAACATAGCTTCCAATGTTAGAGATTCTGCCAATCTCTAAGATCATTACTGGCCTGCAACTAAGCGACACAGACATTCTGGTCAGTTTTGAGATGGTTTCCCTATTAATCAAAATCCCAGTGGATGAAGCAATCCAGGTCATAAACCAGAATCTAGAGACACGTGAACTACTGATCGAATGGTCTAACTTAGAAGCTTTCTGTTTAAAGATAACATTTTTAAGTACCGGGAACAGTACAATGCTCAAACAAAAGGCACAGCAATAGGCTGCCTCCCTCCTCTCCCTAGTGATAGCCAAGATATTCATGAAGTCTCTCGAATCCACTATGCATACTAGGCAAGGCCAATCTGAGGTCACTAATATCACAAGTCCAGGATGAGTCATGATCCTACTGATAACCCGGCCCACCATGGGCCAAGATGGGAAAACAAAGGAGTACTCGGTTGACCCAGGACTGAACACGTCAAACCCTAAGCTTACTAGTTTTTTTCTTTACTTTCGAGTTTTTGGCAGAAGCCATCAAATCCAGTATCGGTCTGCCCCAGCTATGCACAATGAGATCTAACACCCTTTGGGATAGACACCATTGCACTAGGTCCAAGAACTGCCGATTGAGAAAGTCTGTCTGAACATTTTCCACTCCGGCCACGTGGGCAGCGGAAAGCACCCGCAGATGGACTTTTGTCCACAATAAGAGCATCTGAGCTTCCAGACTAGAGAGTTGCGCGGGGACAGAAATCCCACCCATCCCCGCCAGGAACCTCTCCGTCTCCACCCATCCCCGCAAATCCCCATAAAAAGCAGCAATTACTTAAGAACATAAGAGTTGCCTCCGCTGAGGCAGACCATAGGTCCATCCTGCCCAGCGGTCCGCACCCGCGGCGGCCCATCAGGCCCATTGCCTGCGCAGTGGTCCCTGACTAATTTTATAGCTTACCATTTAAATCTATCCCTATAATCTACCTCTATTCTTATCTATACCCTTCTATCCCTTTGTCCTCCAAGTACCTATCCAAAGCTTCTTTGAAGCCCTGTAGCGTGCTCCTGCTTATCACATCCTCCGGCAGCGCATTCCATGTATCCACCACCCTCTGTGTGAAGAAGAACTTCCTGACGTTCGTTCTAAACCTCTCCCCTTTCAATTTCTCTGAGTGCCCCCTTGTACTTGTGGTCCCCCTTAATTTGAAAAATCTGTCCCTGTCTATTTTTTCTATATCTTTCATGATTTTGAAGGTTTCTATCATGTCTCCTCTAAGTCTCCGCTTTTCCAGGGAGAAGAGCCCCAGCTTTTTCAGTCTGTCAGTATATGAGAGATCCTCCATGCCCTTTATTAGTTTAGTTGCTCTTCTCTGGACTTTCTCAAGTACTGCCATGTCCTTCTTGAGGTACGGTGACCAGGATCATCAATTCCACAGTTTCTTTTGTGTTTGCGCTGCTGTTTTCCTTGTGGAATCTCTTTGGTGGAACCCTTTTTTTGTTTTCTGTTCAGGTAATTAATTTATAAACCCCCTCTTTTACTAAAACTGACGTGTCCATTATATTATATGGACGAACCCTGCTTCCAAAGCCTTCCATCCCCGTGGGAGTTCCATTGGTTAGAGGGGGATCCCTATGGAAGTCCCGTGAGCCAGAGAGGGGCCCCCTTGGGAGTCCCGTGGGTTAGGGGGGATTCCCGCGGGACCCCCGGGATTCCCCTGATCCCCGTGCAGATCTCTATTCCAGACGAAAGGGAGCACTTTTGGTGCCTCCTTGTCTGTTCACATATGTTACTGCTGTGGCGTTGTTAGAGAACACTCTTACTGCCTATCTCTTTAGGACCTTTGCTCTAGAGTTCTCAACACCATCCAATAACTCGGAGTATCAGATGGTTTATGGACCCTTCTGATGAATCAACTGGCCCTGAATTGAGCGGATACTGCAATGGGCTGCCCAGCTGAATAGACTGGCATCAGTCGTGAGAATCACCCTCTCTGTGATTCAGAGAGGCATGACTTCGACAAAGAGTCACCTTGAAGCCACCAGCATAAGCTGCTCCTTGCTGTCCCTGTTCATGGAAGCTACATCTGAAGAGAATGTTGCTGAAAGGACCACCGAGACAGAAGAGCATTTTGGAGAGGTCGCATATGTGCCCTGGTCCAGGGAACAACATCCAGGAAGGCCGACATGGAACCCAACACCTGAAGGTAATGCCAAGCAGTAGGGAATCAGCATTGCAAAGAGATCCCAAGACTTGTTGCTTGAGTTTCTGTTTGAGTGGCTTGTGAAGAAAAATATGGCCCTGAGCCGTGTCAAAGTGAATGCCCAGATATTCTAAACTCTGGGTTGGTTCTAGATGGCTCTTCCTGAAGCTGACTATCCAGCCTAACCGCTGGATTAGATCCAATACTCGTCGCACTGCCTGCTTGCATTCTGGTTTGGACAGAGCTCCGATTAGACAATCATCCGGTTAGGGGAGTATCTGATTCCCAATCTTTCAGCGATGAGCCGCAACCACCAATCCAAGCGAGTCATAAACTGGAAATGTTCCTTAAGTACATAAAACCTCAGATATTGTGGCCTGGAAAGATGAGAATATGCAGATATGCTTCTGTCAGATCCAGAGAGGCAAGAAACTCCCTTAGAGCCACTGCCACAATGACTGAATGGGCCATTTCCATGTGGAAATGCGGGTTTCATAGAAATGCATTGATGACCTCAAGATCCAAGAAGGGCCTCCAGTTTTCTGTGCCTTTCTTGGGCAAAATGAAGTATATGGAGTATCTGCTAGAGCCTGATTCGTAGTCAGGGACAGGTTCTATGGCCTGAATATCTAAGAGCCTCTGAAATGTGACTTGGACCTTGGCCTCTTTTTTTCAGTTGACTAGAGAATTGGGGAACATCTACAGGAAGATGATAAAACTCGATCTTGTGACCCACTCAGACGATGTCCAGCACCCATTGGTCTGAGGAGACTTTCTCCCATGCTTTCCAAAACATTAACAGCCTCCCCCCAAATGTGTAGAAGTGCAGCCACCAACTTAGTGTCATAGGGACTTCTTGGAGTCTGGGTTGACGTCAGACCAAGGGCTGCTGGCATATGGGTATGCTAAATCGCTGTAACCTTGGAAAGGTCTCTGGGTAGAGGAACTTGGGCTGTTCTGGAGAGAACAGGAGGAACGAAAATTACCTCTACTCCCTCCTGGGGGTAGGCATGGCCTGTTCTCTGGCAGAGACTTGGGGCAGCGATCTGTCACATTAGCCATAAGATCATCTAGACCAGGGGTGTCAAAGTCCCTCCTCGAGGGCCGCAATCCAGTCGGGTTTTCAGGATTTCCCCAATGAATATGCATGAGATCTATTTGCATGCACTATTTTTATTGTATGCTAATAGGTCTCATACATATTCATTGGGGAAACCTGAAAACCCGACTGGATTGCGGCCCTCGAGGAGGGACTTCGACACCCCTGATCTAGACCCTACTGAAAAGCATCTGCCCCTTAAAAGGCTGTCTGCTCAAGGTTGCCATGGATATTGAGTCACCTACCCAGTTCTTGATCCTCAGAACATTCTGTGAACAGAGAATGCATATACCAATACCTTGCCCATGACCCTGATAAGGTCATTTAGGGTGTCTGCCATGTAATACACCCCTTCCAGCATCATCTGGGGGCAGACATCATTCTCCACAGGGGAGTCCCATTTCAATCAGGTGTGAGAGATCCATACAGCAAAAGAAGTTGCCGCCGCTTCTTTGATTCTCAGAGCTAGAGCTTCAAATTGTCTCTTTAAAACCATGTACACCTTGCGATCTTGTCTTTCAGTATAACTTCTCCCTCACTTCAAAGAGCAGCTGAATAAAAGGCTGCTGGAAGTCTGAAGCCATCAGATAGAGCCTGGACACAGCTTTTGCAGTTTTAAAGGAACCTTCTGGGGTCTCCAACTGTTCAGTAACTGGGGCAGTAATATTCAGATACGCTGGAAAAAAGGAGGTCTGAGTAATGGAGCCGCTCAGAACTGTGCACTAGGAAGTGGAAGGCTGCACCTCCAGCTTAAATTCCTTAAAAGCATTTGCTATAAAATGGTGGAGAGACTGAACTGAATAGCTGGCAGACCAAAGGGATCGTCCCCCTGGTCAAGTGCTAGAGAGGCATCTTGGCTGCCAGACCCAAACAGGGAACTGAAATCTTATAGGACTGTTTCCAAGCCCTTAGAAAAAAAAGGCATAGACTCTGATCTCCAATCCTTCCAGCCCTGCTCTGGGTGGTTATGGAACTGGGGGCTGGCTTATTTATCTGTGGAGAAATCAAAGGAAGCAAAGACGCTCCCTGGACTAACATGCTTTCAGGCTGCACCGCACAACCTGGCCCCCTTAAAAATGTTCTCCACATGAGATTTACAAATTCTGAGGAGAAACATTGTGCAGGGGAAATAAACAAACCTTGAAGGACCTCAGACTCCACACGTCTGTGTTTCACTAAATTTGGGCTCCGGATGGGACGTTTTACCCATTTCCCAGACCCACAACGGTTCCCCAGCCCTGGAGGATATAGATGGGGTTAAGCTCTTGACTTCCGTGTGTAGTGGCACAGGGTATATGGATTCTCCTCCACTGGACATCAGGTGCAAACTTCACATGAAATGATGTCAGCACTCCGAGAAGACCCATCCCTGTCTATTTTTGAGGCAGATAAAGGTTTCAGAAATAAAGATTTATAATCCAAGATGGCAACTGCCAGAAAAATCGCACCAATGCCTGAAGATTTTTTGGAGAAAAAAAAAAATGTTGAAATAGGGGTTTTGGAGGTGGGGGGACCTGATCCCTGACTCCAGAAACCCTCAAAAATGAAGTTTTTGGACTCCCCCCCATGATTATCTCATACCAAATAATGGCGCTGAATTTACAGTTCTTGGAAGGTGCCTGCCTGTCAACTTTTCTTGCAGTTGGAGGGGATGGAAAGGACTTTCTTCCTCAAACTTCAAATAAACTACTCCAAATCAGGAAACATCAGGCTATCAGATGGACTGACCCTGTCCAAGTCCTCCACCCCCATGGAACCTCAGAGTGCGATGGGGGAGGGTAAAATATGCAGCCGGCTCCCTGTTGCCCCAAGGGCTCTTACTCAGGTCACCCACAGCCTGTGCTCAAGCCTTTGAAAAATTCAGAAGGCGAGCTTGCTCCATGGAACCTTTGTCCTTTCCCAGGCAGAGAATCCCCAAATATGAGGTCTCAAGGCATCAAAGCATCAGAAAAAAATAAACTTATAACCAATAAAAAGAAAAGCTAAGCAGCGCAGATCAGATCAGAAACACCTCTGCACAGTTTACTTGCAGAAGGAAAAATTGAAGGGGCACTCCATTCCACTGGCAATATGGGGAGGTACTGAAAGTTGTGAGCAAGACACTTCTGCAAAACCCATTTTGTAGGAATGCATTGAATATCTAACATAAGGACTCCCACATGCTAAGTTTTATCCCATTCCATTAAAGTTTCAGAATTATTTTGTCTGCAGACATTCTTGGCTCATTTTATATAATTCATCCAACTTCCATTGAAAAAAAGAGGGATCAGATAAGGTCATAGGACTTTATTCAGTGAAGCTGAGCCTGCATCACTCAGCAGAGGCAGTTGCACTTAGAGTAAAGAAAATATTACAAACCTAAACATAATTCCTTCAGAAAATGGATCCAGGCTGTCCACTAGCTCAAGTTCAGCATCTCCTCCCAAAGTAAGCATCTGATAATTTTCCTTCAGCTTGTTTGTTATAATGTTAAATCCAGCCATAAACTCATTAAGCCTTTGTTTCCGAAGATCTTCATAAGATTTCCTAAAGTTGTCTCTTTCATTGGTAATTTCATCCAGTTCTGTCACACGTTGTAGATACAATTCTTCCTGTTAAAGTGAAACATTTTGTGAACTTGATAATCATGTTCTCCCTCTCATTTATAACATATCCCAAATGAAATTGTTTCTCATTAATGACAATCCTTCTGCTAATACACACAGGAGTCTGTACTCTAAGTGAATATCTTCTGGTTGCAAACTGTTGCAGAAGGGTGTCAATCACATCTTCAGCTCCTCCTCCTTCACCAATGGAGTATAGTGCACTCTTCAGTTTGTAACAAAGCAATCAATATCCACTAATAGAAAAAATTAGGAGAGGCACAGGGAACTTCCCCCAAACAGTACACTTTTGCTCTGTTTCATGAAAAAACACAATCATTATTATGAACTAATAACATAGATATACCAAAGAAACACCTTGCAGTGTGCAACAAACTCTAATGCATGTGGAGCACAGGAGCATAACAAAAAACTTATTGCTGTATTACATTACATTACATTAGAGATTTCTATTCCGCCATTACCTTGCAGTTCAAGGCTACATGTACTTCCAATTTACAGGCTAAAACCTCCAGTTCTGAACTGCAGATTTATTTGAGCAAGCACATTGAAAAATGTCAGGGCGGGCCTTACAGACTCCTATGTGTATTAACAGAAAGAGAGATTATATACTTACCCTGGTAAGCTCTTTTCCAGTAGATAGGGGAGATATTCTAGACAAGTGGATAGTATCTCAATGGCCACTTGCCATATGCAGAAGGAATCCAATCTGGATTTTCTCTCTGTGACTCTGCTCTAATTCAGTGTGCTCTCTAGCTCCACCTACAGTTAGTACCCAAGAACTGAGACCCATCCATGGCCAAGTAGAGATACCCATGGCAATAAAGCCCAATCAGGCTATATGCTGGAAACAAAGACGGAAAGCTGACAGGACTGACGGTCAGTCTAGAGGAGGTGTGTGTAGGCAGACTGATAGGCTTAAAAGTGATAAATCCCGGGAATGGATGACATCCATCTGAGGGTCATCAAGGAACTGAAAGGGACCATAGCTGAACTGCTTCAACTAATAGCCAAACTGTCAATCAAATTGAGAAAGATTCCGGAAGACTGGAAGGTGGCAAATGTTACGCCAATCTTCAAGAAAGGTTCGAGGGGAGATCCAAGAAACTACAGACTGGCGAGTCTGACCTCGGTACCGGAAAAGATGGTAGAGTTGCTGATAAAGGACTGCATCATTGATCACCTTGACGGACACGGGCTGATGAGGACCAGTCAGCATGGTTTTAGCAAAGGCATATCATGTTTGACAAACTTGCTGCACTTCTTTGAGGGAGATAGACAAGGGCAACCCAGTCGACATTGTATATCTGGATTTTCAGAAGCGTTTGACAAGGTTCCGCATGAACGACTACTTTGGAAAATTGCGAGCCATGGAATCGAGGATGAAATACTCACATGGATTAAAAACTGGCTGGAACATAGGAAACAGAGAGTGGGGGTAAATGGACAATATTCGGACTGGAAGAGTGTCACCAGTGAGGTGACGCAGGGCTCGGTGCTTGGACCTGTGCTCAACATCTTTATAAACGATCTGGACATTGGTACTACGAGTGAGGTGATTAAATTTACAGACAATACAAAGTTATTCAGAGTAGTAAAAACACAGGAGGATTGCGAAGATCTGCAACATGACATAATCAGGCTTGAGGAATGGGCATCAACATGGCAGATGAGGTTCAACGTGGATAAGTGTAAAGTGATGCATATAGGTAACAAAAATCTCATGCATGAATACAGGATGTCTGGGGAGGTACTTGGAGAGACCTCCCAGGAAAGAGACTTGAGTTATGATCTACAAGTCAATGAAGCCGTCCACACAATGTGCAGTGGTGGCGAAAAGGGCAAACAGAATGCTAGGATGATACAGAAGGGGATCACGAACAGATCAGAGAAAGTTATCATGCCGCTGTACCAGGCCATGGTGCGCCCTAACCTGGAGTACTGCGTCCAGCACTGGTCGCCGTACATGAAGAAGGACACGATACTAGTCGAGAGGGTCCAGAGAAGAGCGACTAAGACGGTTAAGGGGTTGGAGGAGCTGCCGTACAGCGAAAGATTAGAGAAACTGGGCCTCTTCTCCCTCGAACAGAGGAGATTAAGACGGGACATGATCGAAACATTCAAGATACTGAAGGGAATAGACTTAGTAGATAAAAACACTATTCACCCTCTCCAAGGTAGGGAGAACGAGAGGGCACTCTCTAAAGTTGAAAGGGGGTAGATTCTGTACAAACGTAAGGAAGTTCTTCTTCACCCAGAGAGTGGTAGAAAGCTGGAACGCTCTTCCAGAGGCTGTTATAGGGGAAAACACCCTCCAAGGATTCAAGACAAAGTTAGATAAGTTCCTGCTGAACCAGAACGTACGCAGGTAGGGCTAGTCTTAGATAGGGTGCTGGTCTTTGACCAGAGGGCCGCCATGTGAGCGGACTGCTGGTCATGATGGACCACTGGTCTGACCCAGCAGCGGCAATTCTTATGTAAAAGGGATGTAGCCATAATCCTTGTATGAAGTGTCTATAACTGTTATACCAAAAGAGGAAAAAGATTATCTTCTGTGTGTTAATTATAGACTTTTTATTTTTTAAGCATCCGAGGAGGAATGATGCTCATTGGATTGTCAATAAAGAACTGGTGGTGAGAGAATCAATACCTAGACATGGCCTATTGATGTTGCTCCGGAGAAACCCGCTGCGGTAACGTAGGACCTGGCAGCCCTGTACTTAGGTTGGACAGGTACCAAGGGAGTCAATACTGAGGTAAGCAGTTTACATGCATCACCCACGTCCCTTCAGAACTGCGCATCAAGCTGTACCCAGAAGGAAAGCACCAGTACTTCTGGCTTATCTGCCAGTACAATCAGTGCCGCAGCTTGTCTTGAAGAGGGTGACCTTAATAAGGATACACACCTCAAGGTTGACGCAAGCCGGAAGGTGGTCATTGCTGCTTGGTCGGTATCAAGAGACTCGATGCAAAGTGACCTGCGATGCCGATTGGGAAACTGGCAGCCTCTGAACTGGCTTACAGACGGAGCGATGTCGTAAACGCCGATGTCGATGTCTTCGACGACGCCAGTTGTTGATCTATACCCATGCCAGTCTCAAACAATCTTTCTTGTTGAAGTTTTTCAAACATTTCTGCAGGGTAGTACACCAGGCACAAGTTCCACCCGGTGGGGTCTAGGCAAAGGGACTTGAAGCACCAACTGTTGGGAAGAGCGGTTGGCCTTGGACACCTGCATGAAACACACTTCTTTTTAAAGCCCATTAGCAGCCTGAAAAATGGTTGTAAAGACTACGTCAGCAAAATCCATAAACCATAGAATCACTTATAAAATAGCCTTTAAAGTTAAATTGTTCAAAGCAGCTCTATTCCTCGAAAGAATATTCACTCCTTATGCGCCCTCGAGAACATTAAGATCAGAAGATAAACATCTTCTTTCAGTTCCCACCTTAAGAACCATTAATACCTGTCGGGACACTATTTTTTCGGTGACAGGCCCTCAAACTTGGAACTCATTGCCGAAATGTAAGAGAGGAACATAACCTTGACAAGATTTAAAGGAAAACGCGATACATAAACGCTACGAGACCATTCATTTTAGATACGATCTTCCCTAGTTTTTTTCCCTTTGTCTCTTTTCATAAGAGAATAAGAATTGCCGCTGCTGGGTCAGATCAGTGGTCCATCGTGCCCAGCAGTCCGCTCCCATTGCGGCCCCCAGGTCAAAGACTAGTGCCCTAACTAAGACCAGCCCAGCCCTACCTGCGTACATTCTGGTTCAGCAGGAACTTTGTCTTGAATCCCTGGAGGGTGTTTGCCCCTATAACAGCCTCCAGAAGAGCGTTCCAGTGTTTCACAACCCTCTGGGTGAAGAACTTCCTTACATTTGTACGGAATCTATCCCCTTTTAACTTTAGAGAGTGCCCTCACGTTCTTCCTACCTTGGAGAGGGTGAACAACCTGTCTTTATCTCCTAAGTCTATTCCCTTCAGTATCTTGAATGTTTCTATCATGTCCCCTCTCAGTCCCCTCTTTTCAAGAGAGAAGAGGCCCAGTTTCTCCAATCTCTCGCTATACGGCAACTCTTCTAGCCCCTTAACCAATATTCTAAATGTTTCATGTCATAAACCGTTTGTCTATTGTTAAGTCTTCTGTCCATCTTAATATATTGTTTTGTCATACACTATTTAATTTTAATTTTGTATATCGCTTTTTTGATAATGCGTAAAATCAAACTTTTGCTAAACTTGAAACTTAAGGAAAAATTAAGGTCTCGGCGGCCGAAACCCAGAGGAAAAAATGTTACTCTTCTTTTCTTTTAAAAAGTAGTATACTTAAACACAAAATTAAAAAAAAACCAAAAAAACCCCACACGTGCGCGAGAAGGCAAATGGCAAAAAACTGAACAACGTTCAGAGACATGACTTGTTAGCTCTGCAGAAAACTAAGAATTGAGGAGCCGTGAGCCTGCATCAGGCGGGAAGGCACTCGCGCATGTGCAGGCAGTTCACAAACTTTCTGAATTCTTAAAGTGGTGATGCACTTTTAAAGCCATCCGTACCGGGGCTCCATGGATGATGTCACCCACATGTGAGAATATGCTGCCTGCTTGTCCTGGGATAATCACCAATTAGTAAAACTTCCCCTTTTCTGGATATACATTTCTCCCTCCGTATTCGCAGGGGTTAGGGGCAGAGCTGGCCCGCAAATATTGGAAAACACAATTAACTTTTAGGACCGACTCTGACCCACCCCCGCCTCACTCCTGGAACTCTCCACACCTTATCTGTTGGTCTAGCAGTGAAGCGTGGCAGGAACGCTCTTCCTACACTCCTGCCCCGTGTAGAGCTGTCAACAAAAATGGCTGCTGTGAGTGCCCGTGGTCTCATATGACTACAGTGGGAGCTCACAGCAGCCATTTTTGTTGATGGCTCTGCACAGGGCAGGAGCGCAGGAAAAGCGCTCCTGCCCCGCTAGACTACCAGGTAAGGTGTGGAGAGGTCCGGGAGGCAGGAGTGGGTCCGGGTTTAGAAACTCACAAATAACCTAAGTTGTGAGTTCTAAACCCGCAAATCGGGATGAAGAAGTGTATTCTGAATGTCTATTAAATCTCTGTCCACTTCTTTCGTTTGTGAAGGAGGCCTGTATGTCACACCAATGTAAATATATTCAACATTCCCTCTTTCCAAATTGATCCACAGTGCCTCTACCTTGCCCTGCAGATCCTGCAATTGTATGGCTTAAATATGCTCTTTAACATATAACGCAACTCCCCATCCTTTTCTTCCTACCCTGTCTTTCCTCAACAGATTATAGCTCGGTATAACTACATCCCAGTCATGTTCTCCGTGAACCACATCTCCATCAACGCCACTATATCCAACTCATCTTTTTCCAACACAGCTTCTAGATCCAGAATCTTTTTTCCCCATACTTTGAGCATTAGTTTACTGCTTTTCAGACATTGCCCCCTTTTCCCAACCGTGTAAAGGTATTCAGTGATTTACTTACCTGAGGGCTTACACTCACCTGGGGGCTTTTATCACCCTGCCCTATCACTTCTAGTTTAAAGCCCTCTTCAGTAGATTAGCCAGCCTGCTGCCGAAGATACTTCTTCCCTTCTTTGATAGATGCACACCATCTCTACTCGGCAGCCCTTAGAAAATCATCCCATGGTCCAGGTAGCCAAAATGCTCTCGTTGACACCATCCATGTTGCCAGTGCACTGTTCCCTCTAAGCTGAGCAGGAGTCCTCCACCCACAGTCTCACCAATAGAGGGTGCTGTTTTACTGTCACATTTTTCAATTGTGAGGGACATGCAAGTTCTGCAGGACTCCAGGGAACATACCTGTCCTTAGCGACTGAAAATATTCCACCCCCTAGTGGTAGCAATGCAGCTGGAGGACACCTGCTCAGCTTAGAGGGAACATCTCCAGGATGCGAGCTTCCCTGCCTTGGCCTTTACCCTTGACGGGGAGGATGGACAAGAATACCATCTGCGCACCTGACTGCTTCATCTTCTCTCCCAGAGCCACAAAGTCGCTTTTGATACGTTCGCAGGGGTACCTGGCAGTATCATTACTGCCAACGTGGATGAGCAGCAATGGATAATACTCCAGGCTTGATGAGTCTCCGTAATATCTTTGGATTTTGGCACCAGGCAGACAGCATACCTCTCGTGACAGCATGTCTGATCTGCAGATTGGTGCTTCTGTAGCCCTCAGAAGGGAATCACCCAACTACCACTACCTTACACCTCCTACTGGTCACGGCTCCAGTAATTTTTTGGGATTTCAAGCTTTGGTTCCTCCTCTCCTTGGGATGCTCTCATCTCCTCCACTTCCAGGATAGCATACCGGTTCTTCAGTTCAAAGGCGGGGGAAGTCACAGTACCAATCTTTCAGTGTTCTATAATCTGAGTCCAGCTGTTTCCCCACTGCTAGAAATCTTTGACGTCTCATGAACCATTTCATCAATGTACCTCTCATTCTCATGTTTTCTTCTCAGTTCCTTTACTTCCTTCATGAAAGATTTCAAGCTGAAGACAGCTTGCACATGGAACCACTCCCTCTGCCTGGGTAACATTTTCTGTCTGCAGAGACAGAAGTTGTAACCTGAGCAGCAGCAGCTTTGGTGATACCACATTTCCCAGCCATACTGTGGTGCAGAAGTACTTACACCTGGAAAAATAAAGAAAGGGCAGAAAAATCCTACCAAAGTAATGCCTTGTTCCTGGTTGGCTGAAGAGCCTATAAATCAAAAAGCTCTGCTTTGGGGTGGGCGAGAGGGAATTAAATTAACCCAAGAGCCTTTCCTCAACAGCTCTTTGTGCCCTAATCTTATATTATGCCCTGAAATGCAACCTAAAACATTGTTTTGTATTAAACCCTAACAGAGTTTCTAAAGGCTATACTATTGCCTAACTGATTTTGCTGAGCTAAAAGAGAGAACTACAATGATATAACCTACTGAAACCCAAGTTTACCTTTCCCAGACAGTAGTTCACAGGTTGCTGTGAAAACTATCTTTAATGCTGATTCTCTTCAACCTCTCTTAGAACCAGGCTTACCGAGGATTAGGCACTAGGCCAGCATTCCTCCCCTCAAGGATCATCTGTGGAGTGTGATCTCTTAAAGTCCTCAGAATTCAGTCTTAACTTGATAGTCTTCTTTCTAGTAGAAAGGTATAAGAGTCTTGAACCAGTGGATTATTCACTTCTACTCGTGAGTTTGTGTACAAGGCATCATCTCCTCTGACACTACTCTGTGCTTCTCAGTGCTTACTAAAGCAGTTGGAAAACACTACAAAAAGAAAAATAAAGAGGAGGGGAATGAGGTTAGTCTGCTCTGATTTCAAACAGATCATCATACATGTCAAGTAAGAATGGAAAAAACTAAGAAGGAACCCAAAACGCCACCTTCCTGAATGCAACTGGCACTTACAATGATGTGACTACCATAACCTCCCATGGGTTATTGCTTTTTTTTTTTTTTAAATTCAGAAGAGTCAACCACATGGTGCTTCCCCTCAAGGAGGCACACCTTTGGATACTGACGAAAACATCCAGGTATGTATCACTATTCAGACCCTTTTGACAAGAGGTCAAGCAGAAAAGTATGCACATGTCTGAGACTGGACTGTCAATACTCATATACCTTTCAACTAGAAAGATTATTGAGGTAAGAACCTAATATTCCCTTCTAGTGCTAATCCCAACGAACATGCCCCCCTCACGTACTCTGTAGCACGCAGAACAAGGACGCTCCTCAGATGGCCATCTAGCACAAATCTGGTATGGATCATGGGTAAAACAACCTGAGACGTCCATAGTTATTGATTTTAATCAAAATAGAGGCTTTTAAAAATGAATCGAAAAATCCAAGTTGGCTGCAGCGGCAGTTTTTTGGTGACAATAAAACAGCCTGGGACAACTAAATAAAAGTGCAAAAAATATTGGAAAGGGAATATTGGAAGAGGGAAGCCTAAATCCAATCCCCAGAAACCCCCAAAACAGCAATTAAAGACACCCCCCACACCGATGTTTCCCATAGACTACAATGGTCAGTACTCACTGTGCTGCTGGTGCTATGCCTGCTTCAGCTTAAACAGCAGGTGGAAGATGGTAAAATCTTACTACCTCACACAAGCATACAAAAATCCTCCAGATAATTGTTTCTTCTGGCTGCCAGTCAGACTATGTTAAGAACCTGAAGACCCAGATCCCCTCAGCTCCTTGCAACTCTTTTGGGGCAGAGCATGTAGCCAGCAACTGATAAAGTTCCAGGGACCAACACGAATGCTAAACAGTCTGCACTCAAGGTCTGGTATTGACCAAGTGTGTGAGCTCTGCAACAAGGGGAACAGTCCCTGAGCCACAAAAGTGTTAACGCAGGCTGGCTAGGTAGGGTTGATATAGGATGCCGTTCCCAGTTACATATCTCAGACCCACAGAGTAGATGTCTCCACCTAGGCAGACTTGACCTAGGCAACCTGAGTACCTCTGTAGCACCACAAAATCTCTGAAAAAAGATACTAAAACCCCCAAAATAATAAACCCAAAACACCTTCTTTGGTGGTGGTGGTAATCGGAAAGATACTTAAATGTAGGAGAAACTATGCGGTACAGAGCAGTTTCAATGTAGATGAAACAGAGCTGAAAAATGTAGATGATGCCTTCGACATAAACTCATGAGTAGAGATGAATAACCAACTGGAAGCAATGTTACAACAATCCAATTTTGTATACAAACTTCTTGTGTGTGTAAATGGCTGCTTAAATTATCTCTAACTGGCAATTTAACAGGAAAGGAATAGTAGGAATGACAGACTTACCTTCTTTTTATATTCAGCAATTGAACCAAGATTTGGTTTAATTTCATTGCATTTGGCTTCTAAAAGAGCAATTTGGTTGTTTATGACATCAGGCTCTCTCATAGTTTCAAGCTCTTCTTGGCTCAAACTAGGAAGTTCCTCTAGTGGTTTATCGTCAATACAGTGTAGAGATATTTTTAAAATCTAGAAAGAGTAAGATTTCCAAGTTTAGCAAATAAAATGCTTACTGATTTAAATAAGACACATACTATTAGATTTAAATTTCTAAATTCACATCTCTTTACAATTAAAAGTTTATTTCTTAACACAGCTATAATATGAAACTTGTATCACTAATTCTTACTTCTTTCTGCCAATATTTTATCTTTGATTGATGTTCTGAAATATGGCTGTCCATTTGTTCAATTTTAAGTCTAATATTAAGAGCTTCTTTTTGAAGGGAATGTTCATTTTCTTGTATTGTCTTTATTTCTTGAAGTAAAGTACGATGTCCTTCTTGAATGTCTGGCAAAGTACTCTTTAAAAAAAAAAAAAAAAAAAAAAAGCAAACAATTAAAAATAAAAATTATTCATTTTACATCTTACAAGTGTATCAATAAATGACAGTTGAAATGAAATACATCACTTGAATTTCTATCATATTTAACATTTATACATAAAATTTAATCCCTTCCCTCCCACCCCTGCCATAACATATACAATCAAATATAACCTATAAAATATTATTTTCTACTGATCCAAACATTGAATAAAATTCAGAATTCCCCCTCTCCCACCTGTTTACTTGTATTATACTATAATGGAAAAATGGTATCTATTCATTACAATAAATTGTCAAATGCCCCCATATCTCTACATTTTTTATAATTCCCTTTTTGTACTACTATTCTCTCCATCTTATAGATGTGACACACAATGAGTTCCACCAAAAACTGTAATTAAGTCTGCTCCAATTTTTTCAATTATTTGTGATATGTTGTATGGCGACTCCTGTCAATCAATAAAAGCTTATTATTGTTTGATGAAATTTGGCTCTTTGTTCTCATTGACATACCAAATAGAATCGTATCATACAATAAAGCCACAGGATTTTCTAATAAACAATTTATTTGGGTCCAGATTGATTTCCAAAAGATCAAGATAAAGGGACAATAGTATAACTAATGATCTAGTGTCCCAATCTCAAGATTACAATGCCAGCATCTATTTAACTTCTGTAATCTAACTGGGGTCCAAAATGCTCTATGTAAAAGGAAAAACCAAGTTTGTCTCATAGATGCAGACACTGTACATCTCATCCTCCAAGACCAAATTTGTGGACATTGAGACGCAGTAATTTGATGCTTGATCTCAATGCTCCAAATATCCCTAAGTCCAGTTTTAGGTTTTTTGTTTACAAATCGTTTATCAATTTATACCACTGTGCGGCCTGGTGTCCCAAGAAGTCCACCTGAAAGCATAAAAATTCTAAACTATATTGACTGTTAAGATTTTTTCATTCAGGGAACCCTGCCTGAATGGCCTGCTTCAGCTGCAACCATCTAAAGTTTTGTAATTTATTAAGACCATATTTATGGGGGGCGTGGCTTGGACGCGAATGATGACGGTCGGGTGAAGGAGAAGCTCCGTATAAACAAGCTTATTTTGCAGAGATTACTACAAAAAAAAGTAATTTACTATAATCTAGATGGTGTGATGATTAAGGTCTACCTCCTTGGCTAAGACGGAGAAAGTTTGAGAGACGATCGAAAGTAAAAGTAAAAGTAAAAGTGCCGTTTCTATATCCAAAGAAGGGAGGTGTAAAAAACGGGAGCTTGACGGAGTTTAAAACTGTTGGTGAGCTGTCTAACAACAAAGATAAAAATTTTCTTCTTTGTAAATGGTATATTAGAAGAATACCGTAGTGCCTGTTATGCTGTGGAGATAAGCTATTTTGAAATGGCATTCTCCTGCCGGTGATAAAGCGAAGTTTGCTGTAGAACATACTTGGCAACGGTTTTTTTATGGAGCCATTTCCTTGCTGCCAATTTCGAAAGAATATATGACTTTACTTCACTGTGAATGATTAATATAAATATAATATAAATGTAAACCTCCTCTGCTGAAATTGAAACAGAATCCGATATAAAAGCTTTGGCTGTGAGAAAGATTATAGAATAAAGGAGTAACGGTTTTTTTTTTTTTAACATGAAGAAAAGTAATATCGAGATAATTGAGAGGCGCTGAAAACTGATAAAGACATATACTTCAAGAATACTAGACAAAGTATTGCTCTCCTTGGTAAGGGCTGCGATTGGGCTTATAAAAGGAGAGAAAAAAAGGATTATCAATCATTCAGCGCTGATGTAAAGTGACTAACAGAATTAGTAAAATAAACATATAAAAGATTGACCAGCCAAAAGAAAAAAAAACCTAAGGGGAAAAAACGCTGTTAATTTGAGTGTTATTGCCTTCATAGAGGCTGAGATAAGGCATGAAAGAAGAGAAATAGAGAGAAGGACTACTGACATTTTTTTTTTTTACTCACAGCAATAGAATTAGAGACAAATAACTGACAGTTGCTCTAAGAACACTGAAATAAAAGTCTTGAGTCTGTTCTAAATACAAGATTGAGACAAAAAACTAAGAAAAGAAAAAGGCTGAAAAAGAAAAAGGAAAAAAAAAAATAAAAAATTTTTTGTCTATTTTAAAAAATAGAAACAAATCCTGATAGAATATCACCATTATTTTCTCTATAAAATTGATATAGCAAAATTGTAAAAACATAAATTGAAGACTCAAAAGAAAAGAGAAAAGCGGCAAAATATTGAAACTGATACAAAGAGACAGTAAATATAAGCTGAGATAAAGAGAAGAAAAGAATAACAAAAGATGACATCTAAAAAACAACAAAACAAAAATGATTCAGAAGCAAGTGGTTCCGGTATTGGTAGCAGCAATAAAAGATCAAAACCAGAGCCAAATAACACACCCTCAAAAGTTCCGTTACCATCAGATGAAACCCCTGACGTCATGGAAGAGTTGAGACAAATTAAAGAAATAGTATTAGACAGCAATAAAAAATTAAAAAAAGCAATTGAAGATGCTGCAATTCTCACCAAAAGAGTGGATATAGTTGAAAATAAAATAAATGACATAGAAAACAATACAGAACAACTGAATACAGACATGAGAAAATCTAAAATAATATGGAAAGAAGTTGAAGAAATTAAAAGAGACTTGGAAGACAGCAGAAATCGAGAAAGAAGAAATAATTTAAGGATCATCGGAATTCCGGAAGGGGTAGAAAAAAATGACCCTATAACATTCCTGGAACAATTTCTACCTAAAATACTACCTTTAAAATTCAAAACTGCATTAGAAATAGAAAGAGCACACAGAATACCAACACAGAATAAAAACCTTCAATCAAGACCAAGAACTTTAATATTCAAACTATTGAGACACCAACAAGCAGTAGAAATCTGCCAACTAGCAAAGGAAAACAAAAACCTCAAATGTCAGGATGCAAGAATCCACATAGTTCCTGACTTTGCAAAAGAGACTGCACTACGAAGAAAACAATTCCTGGACATGAGACCCCAACTGCGAGCTCTAGGGGCTAGATATGGCCTTCTTTATCCAGCAGTAATGAAAATTACCATTGCTAACAAGACTCAAAATTTTCTAGATCCTACAAAACTTCAAGATTTCCTCGATCAATATGAACAGCCAATGACCTCATAAACAAGAACTTATTATCGAATAATACTAATAACTATTTTGAAAGGAAAAGATAATCTCCTGAAGGTTGGACTGTGGAGAAATCTGTTCATCCTTTGTGACTGCCTTCAAACATATACCTAAGACTTAAAAATATAAGTTATAATATTTGAATTATAATATTCATTATTTTAAATTAATTCATATCTAACTGAATTTGTGGTATACAATGTTGTCATAAGTAATAATTTCCTTAAAGAAAGGGAAAAGAAAATAATTTAAACTTAATATTTAAAAATGAAAACATTTCTAGACACCACTTAGAAATTACTGTTAAAAAACAATTACTTTATTATATAATACAAACCAAAATATAATAATAAACTCAAAAAATAAATTATACATTGGGAATTTATAATAAATTAAAACACCTCTAAAGGGAAAATATAATTAAAAAAAAAAAAAAAATAAATAAATAAAAATAAAAAAATAAAATAAATAATAATTGTAGTAAATATAGTTAAATATTTTAATAGCTTGTAGGAGTTATATACACCTAACCTCAAAATGCGTATCCAAGTGGTCATATTAAAATGGGGGGGGAAGGGAGGGAAGGGAGGGAAGGGAAGGGGGAAATATAATGAAGAATGGGAAAAAAAAGGAAAAGGGTATATTCTAAAATATTTAAAAATTGGGAAAAAAAAAATTAAGAAAACTAATTCATATAATTTTAAGGAAAATATATCAAAAATGCATAAATGGATCTTAAAATAATATCCTTAAATGTTAATGGTCTAAATCATATGATAAAAAGGAAAAAAGCTCTATTATTTTTAAAAAGACAAAACGCGGATTTATGCTTTATACAAGAGACCCACCTCTCAAATATTGAATCTAGTAAACTACAAGGAGGTTGGGTCAAACATTGTTTTTTCTCACCAGCTACAAAGAAAAAAGCAGGTGTTGCTATTCTGGTAAATAAAAAATGTACTGCTACATTCAAATTAAAGGCAACAGATATTAATGGAAGATGGATAATTGTGGAAATGAATATGGGAAATACTACCATGACGTTGTTTAATATATACGCCCCTAATTCGAACCAAAATGAATTTTTTAAAACTCTTCAACAATTGATATTGCCACTGGCTACTTCAAATCTAATAGTAGCTGGGGATTTTAATGCTGTTATGGATCCTCTATTGGACAAAAACCCAAGTAGATATATGAAATCAATGGGATTAGATAATTTAATACAAACTTGTGATTTAATAGATATTTGGCGAATACTTCATTTTAATGGACGGGAATTTTCATTCTGTTCTCATGTTCACAATTCCTTTTCAAGAATAGATTATATTTTTATATCAAAACACCTAGCACATCAAGTAACAAAAGCTGCCATTGATCCAATTATTTTATCTGATCATGGTGGGGTATGGATTGAAATTAAGATCACAGATCAAAATACAAATAGACCAATATGGAAGTTTGATAATACATTGCTTGCTGATCCAATATTTCGTGAAAATTTTCAAATAAAAATGAAAGATTTTTTTCAAATGAATGATAAAGATGAGATCTCTAGAGAAACATTATGGGATGCATTTAAAGCATCAATAAGGGGACAAATCATTTCTTATTCGGCTTATCTTAACAAACAAAATAGAAAACAATATGCTAATTTAGAAAAAGAAATTAAAAATTTAGAATTAAAACTAATAGAAAAATGGGAATATTCTATACAACAAGAACTATTAAAACTCAAAGGTAAATACAATGAAATATCATCAAAAATGATAAGGAAAGATTTATTTGCACAGCAGGCATTGTATTATGGAAACTCAAATAAGTCGGGAAGAATATTGGCAAATTATCTAAAAGTGAAAAAAAAGAAAACAAAAATAATTGCTATAAAAGATGAAAATGGTGAAACACTTACACAAATTGAACCAATCTTAAAACAATTTCTAAAATTCTATAAAACTCTTTATTCTTCCGAGACTTATTTAAATAAAGAAAAAGAAGGTTTAGAATTCTTGAAATTATTAAAGGGTCCAAAAGTTCCTGAACATATAAAACGAAGTATGGAAGAACCAATATCACTAAAAGAATTAGAAACAGCTTTGAAATCCCTTAGAGTTGGATCCGCTCCAGGTGGGGATGGTTATACAGTTGAATTTTATAAAACATTTCAAAACTTTTTATTACCCTATTTATTAAATCTTTTTCAATATCAACTTAATAAAGGTTGTACAAATGGCACTATGGCTGAATCATTAACAATAGTTTTGCCAAAGCCAAATAAAGATCCCACTTTGGTGTCGAACTATAGACCAATTTCTTTAATAAATGTAGATGGAAAATTATTAGCAAAAATCCTTGCGTTAAGATTGGCTAAAGCTCTCCCACATATTATAAGTATGTCTCAAACAGGATTTGTTGCTCAAAGACATTCATCTCATAACACTAGACTAGCATTCCATATATTATACTTAACAAAGAAAATGAACGAGCCTACTTTCGCTGCTTCTTTAGATGCAGAAAAGGCTTTTGATAGAATAGAATGGACATTTATGTATCAAGCAATGGAATGGTTTGGTATAGGTCCTGGATTCACACAAATGATACAAACATTATATAGCTCCCCTTCTGCTAGATTATACATTAATAATATGTTTTCAGAAAAATTTAATCTACAAAGAGGAGTTAGACAAGGTTGTCCTTTGTCTCCTTTACTGTTTGATATAGTTTTAGAACCCTTAATATTAGCAATCCAACAAGTAAAGGAGATACAAGGTATAA
The DNA here is from genome assembly GCF_902459505.1 of Geotrypetes seraphini. Taxonomy (NCBI): domain Eukaryota; kingdom Metazoa; phylum Chordata; class Amphibia; order Gymnophiona; family Dermophiidae; genus Geotrypetes; species Geotrypetes seraphini. The sequence continues at coordinate 164,548,481 of NC_047092.1, read as the reverse complement.
ATCATTCAGATAAAGAATATAAAATATCAGCTTATGCTGATGATTTACTATTATATTTGAAGAATCCAGAAACTACCATTCCATATCTACTTGAACTAATAGAAAAATTCGGAAAATTTTCAGGATATAAAATAAACTGGAATAAATCAGAAATACTTCCATTAAATATACATTGTACAAAAAGTTTATTTAATTCATTTTCTTTTGTTTGGAAGGAAGATGCTATTAAATACCTTGGAATTTGGATTACAAAAAATTTGGAAGATACAATGAAAATTAATGAAAAAAATTTATTACAAAAAGTGACAGAGATGTGTGAGCAATGGAACCCCTTACACTTATCATGGTGGGGAAGAATACAAACTGTTAAAATGATGATATTGCCTGTAGTTTGTTACCAAATGGGAATGATACCAGTTTTCTTCCAAAATTCTTTTTATAAAAAATTAAATAAGATATTAACAAAATTTATTTGGCTTGGGAAAAACCCCAGAATTGCATTAGTGTCATTGCAAAGACCAATTGCGGAGGGAGGGGTAAATTTTCCCAACTTTTATAGGTATCATCAAGCCTATATTTTACGTCAAGGTATGTATTGGATCCTCCCAGAACCCACTGTAAATATCCCAGATTGGTTTTGGCTAGAATGGAGACTTATGTTTCCATTACGTCTTAGTCATGTAGTTAGTGTCAAAATGCCAAGGCTATACAAAGAACATAAAATATTCATGGATACATGGAAAACTTTAAGATATATAAGTAATCTAACTCCTATTCCAATTAATAAATCAACAACTCAAACAATTTGGTTAAACCCCAAGATCAAAATAGGCGGTTTCAAAATAATCTGGAAAAACTGGATAATAGCAGGTATTCGTATTCTAGACGACATAATAAAAAATGGTAAAATGCTGGAGTTTTCACAATTGCAACATAAATTTGATCTTAATAAAACATAATATTTTAGATGGTTGCAATTGAAGCAATCCATTCAGGAAGGGTTCCCTGAATGGAAAAATCTTACTAATTATCACAGCTTGGAATTCTTGTGTTTCCAGATAAATTCAATAGGACATGAAGCTGCACAGTGGTATAAATTAATATCCGGATATATAAATAAAAAACCAAAAAATGGTCTTAGAGACATTTGGAGCATTGAGATAAAACACCAAATTAGTGCATCTCAATGGCCACGACTTTGGTCTTGGAGGTTAAAATGTACGGTGTCAGCATCTATGAGACAAACTTGGTTTTTTCTTTTACATAGAGCTTTATGGACCCCTACACGTTTACATAGAATTGATAGCTCTAAATCTAATAGATGCTGGCACTGTCATGTTGAAATTGGGACATTAGACCATCTTCTATTCTTTTGTCCATTCATCTTAACATTCTGGAAATCAATTTGGCCTCAAATTAATAGGATGTTAGAAAACCCAGTAGCCTTGACATATGATACTATATTATTTGGAACAACAATGAGAACAAAAAGTCAAATAACATCAAATAATAACAAACTTTTATTTATTTTAACTGGAATAGCAATACAACAAATCACATTGAATTGGAAAAATCATGACAAATTAAATTACACTTTCTGGTGGAATTCTGTTTGTCATATATATAAAATGGAGCTTACCATAGCAACACAAAAAGGACATATTAATAAATTTCAAAAGATATGGAGACCATTAACAGAATTTTGTAATGAATGATTAAATTTTCCCAAGTTAAAATTGATTAGAAGGGAATGAAATGGGATTTTATTTTTGATTTTTACACACTATATCAATGTTGAATGAATTTACAATAAAGTTGTTTTTAAATATTATTGATTGATTGGGAGGGAGGGAGGGGGAATTCTACATTCAAAAGAAATTATATAAATTTAGATTTACTGCATAATATTATAAAAATTGTATAACATTAATTTTCTAAAAAAACTTAAACTTGATGATGATAAGTATGTATATCAAGTGTATGTATTTAAGTATTTAATAAGTTTATATGAAACACTTGTTGTAACAAAAGAAAATGAATAAAGATTATATAAATAAAAATAAAAAACTTTTGCAACAAAAAAAAAAAAAAAAAAAAAAAAAAGACCATATTTATGCTGCAGCTGTGAAAAATCAAGCAGTTTACCATTTGAAATAACATCACCTAAAATCCTTATACCTGCTATCATCCAATGCTTCCAGATGACCTTAAATCCGCCAATCTGAATCTTGGAGTTTAACTATATTGTTTGATTTGTTGATTTATAGATTGGAATAGATGTTAAATTACTAGCATATCGCAGAGTTTTCCATGTATCTATTAATATTCTGTTTTCTTTATACAAAAAGATTGTTCATAATGTACCAGTGGTTATTTTATTTTATTTTAATTCTTTATTCATTTTTAAGCTTTCATCAAGTGTACAAAATTCATATTAACAATATTAAATAGACCACTTGAACATCTTATCAGTATACTTTATAAACATAAAAGCATCCCTCCTCCCACCCTCCCTCTAAGCCCATAATTGTTAGATCATCAACCCTCCAATAGAAACCCTCCCCCCTCCCAACACTAAGTGGTGTATAATTAATAGAAAAATGGCATTTAATCATAACAGAAAGATGTTAATGGCTCCCATATTTTTATAAAATTTTTATAATTTCCATTCTGTACCGCCAGTGATCTTTCCATTCTATATAGGTGACACAACGAGTTCCATCAGAAATTAAAATTAAGTCTACTGTGGTCTTTCCAGTTATTAGTAATATGTTGGATGGCAATTCCTGTCATGATCAATAAAAATTTATTGTTACACGATGATATCTGACTCTTTTTCCTCATAGACATTCCAAATATCACAGTATCATAAGATAACGCTACATGATTTTCCAATAAACAATTTATTTGATCCCAGATTGAATTCCAAAAGGCTAAGATATGGGGACAGTAATACAAAAGATGATCCAAAGTCCCTACATCAAGATTACAATGCCAGCATCTATTAGACAAGGAACTATTTAATTTTTGTAATCTAACTGGGGTCCAAAAATAATATTAACATTGTACTATTTCAATAACCATTATCACATTTTTCAGGCTGGTTAACCAACATAACAATATTATGCGAATATAAGGTACAGTCAAACCTCGGTTTGCGAGTAACCCGGTTTGCGAGTGTTTTGCAAGACGAGCAAAACACTCAGCAAACTTTTGACTCGCAAACCGAGTGTTGACTCAATTTGCGAGCACCCCCTCCCCCCCCCGATAACCGGCATTGCTCCCCCCGCTCGCAAAGGTTCCCTCGCTCCAACCGGCACCCCTGCCCGAACAACTTAAACTCCCCCCCCCCCCCCATCTAGCGCAGGCACAGCTCGTGTGCCTATAAGATCTTCCAGCTTCTGCCTGCCTGCCTTAAGCATGCATCTGTGCCTGCTCAAGGACTTCTAATTCTCCCTCTCGCCGAGATTAAGTTGTTCGGGCGGGGGGGGGGGGGGGGGGTTGCCAGTTGGAGCGAGGGCGGTTATCAGGGTGGGAACGTATCAAAGCGAGTTTCCATTATTTTCTATGGGGAAACTTGCTTTGATAAACGAGCATTTTGGATTACGAGCATGCTCCTGGAACAGATTATGCTCGTAATCCAAGGTACCACTGAATATTTATTTGCAAAAGGATCATTCTCTGGAAATTGAAACTAAATTCTGAATATTAACACATCTAGTTGTCCTTTAATTAAAATAGGATGTCTAAAGAATGTAGGACATTTCATTTCAATATAATGCTAAGGCTGAAGAGCTGATAGACCTTTGAAACAGCAGGCAAATATTCTAACATGTGGGTGATGTTATCTAAGAAACCTGGTACGGATAGTGTCAAGTGCATTTTTATTTTGCATAGACAGTGCCCATACCGTGTGCGTGCTGGCAGTGGCGTACTAAGGAGGGGGTGGGGGGGGGGGGGCGGTCCGCCCCGGGTGCACGCCCCAAGGGGGTGCACAGCTGGCCAGGACCGGATTAAAGGAGTTCAGGGTGCCCAATGCGTAGGGGTTACCATAGGACCGGATGACTCAGGACGTCGGGGCAGATTTTGAATTTGCCCTCGGAAGATCTCATTTGTCTGGGTTTTAGCGTAGGGGGGGGGGGGGGGGAGGAGCAGCAGAAGAGCAAAAATGAAAAATCAGCATTGTGCTGCTCCGGAGGACCCAGTCATTGTGCAGACGCACAGCCTTATCAGCGCGTGCCGGCTGGTCACCCGATGCTGCGCTGGAACCTCCTCTCTCCTCTTCGCCCTCCCACCTCGTGCACACACAGCGCGGTGCATGCCGGACAGCCAAAGCCAGAAGGACTCTCTTCCTCCCCCCTCCCCTCCGGGCCCGCATTAGGGGAAGCTTTCCTGGGCCCTCCGTTTTTCGGTAGTTGTGCTTTATTCTCTTGGTGCAGTTTCCCCCCAGAACGGACAAAACAGGCTGACGGCTTGGCCTTGCCACCAGGTTCTTCAGAGCAAAAGTAAGGGGTGACAGGCAAGAGAGGTGAGGCAAAGAAAACAAATAAAAGTAATGGGAAAATTAAGATGAAGAATTAAGTACAGTTGTATCAGACAGTCCAGTTTTATTGCCCACACCGTCAGTGTAAGCACGTGTTGGGATAGTTTCACAGTGGTAAGCAGAAATTTTTCTTTCCTGTAATTACTGCTACTCCTGCTGTCCAGTTTTTTTACTGATGGGAGGTGGCATCAACGCAGGTGCATATTTACGTTCTAATGTATAAAACAATACCAATTCAATTCCCCAGTGGATGGAGAGAAGAGGAGAAATGGGTTGGGCTGTGGAGGTAAGGGGGAGAGGGAAATTAAGGTAACAGGCTAGGAAGGAAGAATTGGAGAGCAAACTTCTAATGGGAAGATAATTAAATAAAATAAAGAGAATACAGTATAAACAGATAAGAAGAAAAAATAAAGAGGTAGAGTTGAAAGTCTGAGAAAAATAACTACTATTTGGGTTTCTGACTGGTACTTGTGATCTGGATTGGCCACTCTGGAGGCAGGATATTGGGCTAGACAGACAATTGGTCTGACCCTGTATGGCTATTCTTATGTACAGATTCAGGGGGCCCCCACAGTCTGAACTTCTTTTCCTCTTCTCTCTATCTCCCTCACTTCCTAGTCTGTTACTTTTCACTGGGGCCCAGACATGGCAGGCATCTCTCGCAAGCTACGGTGATCTGCCCTTATGGATATGGGAAGTTGCAGCAGAAGGAAAATTTTGGGGCAGCTGAAAAGTAACATTTGGAAAGTGGCATACTGGGGGGATGGGAGAGAGAGGAGGAGAAACAGTCTGCCCCGGGTGCTCCAAGGCCTGGTGTCATTAACTTCTAGCAGCAACAGCGTTTACAATTCACTGCTTTTGCCGGCTTCAGGCCTTCCTCTGTGCCAGGTCCTACTTCCTGTTTCCATGAAGGCAGGACCCAATGGAGAAGAAGGCCCAAAGCCAGCAACAGCAGCAAATTGTGAATGCTGCTGCTGCCTGAGAAATTCATGATGCCAGGCCTTGGAGCACCCACTTAGGTGCTGCACTGCTGACCGGGTATGGGGTGACAGAAAAAGGAAAGGGAACAGAGGGGGAGAGAATTGCTGCACCCAACTGGAGGGAGAGAGAGAGAGGGAGAAAAAAGATGAGGAAGGAATGAAAGGATATGCCAGTGCATGGAGGGGAGGGAGGAAGAGATGCCAGGGCATGGAGGGAAAGAGGTAGGTATGCCTGTGTGTGGAGGGAAGGAGAAAAGTATGCCAGACCAAGGGAAAAGGAAGGAGAGGAGATGCCAGAGCAGGGGGGAAGGGAAGGAGACCGATACCAGACCTGGGAGGAGTAAAGGAGGAAGGAGACAGATACGAGATCTGAGGGGAGGAAAGGAAGAGAGGAGGAGCCCAAGGCATCTAAGCCAATCAGAGCCTGATGCAAAAGGGAGGAGCTAAGTACTACTACTATTACTACTACTAATTATTTCTAAAGCGCCGAAAGGCGTACGCAGCGCTGTACATTTTAACATACAATAGACGGTCCCTGATCAGAAGAGCTTACAATCTAATTTAGACAGGACATTTCGGGTTGGGGAGATTATGGTAGAGGAAATGAATCAGTGGGTATAGGTATCTGACAGCAGTGAGTGGAAGTTAGGAGTTGAAAAAGGCCCACTGTTATCGATGAGAGGAGGAGGTGTTTTCAATACCTCCTGTTCCCAACTTTTAAGGTAAGGGGAATGGGGGCCTCCGGTGGCAGGAGGGAGTGGGCATCCCACCTGCCTTTTTCTTCGAGGGGGGAGTCTTTCCTGTCAGGGGGGAGTGGGTATCCTTCCTGACGTTTTACCGCAGGGCAGGCAATCAATCAGGATGGCAGCAGGCATCCCTCCTACCATCTTTTTGGGGTTGGGGGGAAGGTGGCTCAGGGGTACTAGCGCAGGGGGGGGCTTTTTTAATGGGACAGATGGCGCATGTAGGGTTGTAGATTAGAGAATGACACGGTGACAGAATTCATCACCGTTCCCGTCCCCGCGGATAACCGTGGTAAACCATCTTCATGTCATTCTTTAAGGAGAGAGGGAAGAATCAGAGTATAATTGGGCCCAACCACTGACTCGCAAGCTTTGCTTTGAAGAATGCTGGTGTAGAACGACTGAGGTTGAAATAGACACTAAAAAATGACATGGGATTATTTCCCGCGGTTATCCGCGGGGACGGGAACGGTGCTGAATTTTGTCACCGTGTCATTCTCTATTGTAGATCACTGGAACAAGCTTCCAGAGCAGGTGATCAAGGCCACCAGCGTGCTTGACTTTAAGAATAAATGGGATGCCCTAGTGGGATCCTTACGAGGGTCGAGTTTAGGAAATAGGTCATTAGTACTCAGACTTAATGGGGTAGGTCAGTAGAGTGGGCAGACTTGAAGGGCTATAGCCCTTTTCTGCCGTCATCTTTCTATGTTCTATGTTTCTATGTTTAACACACGTACAACATCTGTGCCATTAAAAAAACCCCAGAAGCCCTAACAGCAGTGACAGGAGGCTGCTTTCCCTGTCACTGCTGTTAGGGCTCCATGCATGTATCAGTTGCTCACTGAGCGATTGAATCGGTTGCATTTGCATGCAAACTTGATAGTGAATCAATCGCTGTTGGAGAATTGGCCAACAACGATTGAGTCATTATCTTTAGTGAATCTAGCCCCAAGTAGTCACTTTACAGATGACCTCAAAAGAGGTGATAAACACCAAGTAAATGACTTAACTATCGATCTTGGTCCAAATATATTTAGTGAAGCATTTCAATGTTAAATCATATATATAAATCAATAGCTTCAGCTTAACAGCATTTTCATATTATTTCAGCAATCAGTTATCATCAATATCACTTCAAGCTGTTTACAGTAATATTTTAACTCTTGACTTCAGTCATTGAACTTCATGTTTTAAATATTAAGTTTTAAGCATTAAATATTAAGCTTTAAGCTGATTAAGTTCAATAGAGGTGAAGCACAAATAAGCTACAAAGGCAGCAATAGCTTGGACACTATGGGCTGTTACATGGTCATGCAGAATCAGCCCAGTCTGAGAATATTCAAAGGAGATACAGTGCCATAAGCCAAGTAGAGATGGTTTTCTTGGTAAAAGTAACTCAAGAGTCTATTAAGATCAAAATCCACAAATAGATGGAAGGATGTTCTAATATGGTTTAGTCTGGTCTAAGTAGTATGTTAGAACAAGCTTGCAATCTAAGATGTGATGTGCTGCCTCCCAGGATGAGAATATGGTTTTGGAAGAAAACAGGTTTAGACTGATTGAGGTGAAATTCCAAGACTACTTTAGGCTGGAATTTTGGTTGAGCTTTAAGTACTACTCCTGCTGTAGTAGGGAGGATCAGACAAGTGCTTGAAGTTCACTTACATGGAGAGCAGACATAAGGTACGGAAAACAACTTTCAAAGTGAGAAGTTTGAAAGAGCAAGTTATAAGTGGCTCAAAGGGAGACTTCATAAGACAAGGGCTGACAGGCATCCAAGATTCAGCTTGGAAAAGCATAAACAGACTGAAAACTGTAAGCAGGTGCAGGAAGGACAGGGAGGGAATCTAGAATGTCTCAACTATCTACTGGAAAAGAGCTTACTAGGGTAAGTACATAATCTCTTTTTCCAGTGTAATAGGCAAGACATTCTAGACAGGAAAATCCCAGTCTCCAAAATATGGAGGAACAGTTCTCTGCAAGAGAGCCTGTAGTTCCTACACATGTCACACCAAAGAAATGGCAACCAGAAAAATGGTCTTTGAGCATCAAGGCCAAGAGGGAAGCATCTTGAAGGGGCTCAAAATGCACCTTGGAAAGGGCTAGACAGCACCAGGTAAAGGTCCCTGGAAGGGAAAGGTTGCTGAACCGGTGGACTGACAAGAGACTCCTATAGAAATCTATCAACAGCAGGAAGAGATGCCAACAAGGACCAACACTCCCGGGATCTAAAATAAGAGAGAGACAAAAGAAGTCACAGATTAGTCTTTATCCAGACCAGCCTGAAGGCAGGGGAGAATCAGTGAGATCAGAGCTGAATAAGAGTCTACCTGCTCCTGAGTGCACCAACGTTTGAAGGTCTTCTTTGCCTTAGCGTAAGCCGAAACCGTGGATGACTTCTTAAGATGCGAGTTAGAGAATGACACGGTGACAAAATTCATCACCGTCCCCGTCCCCGCAGATAACCGTGGGAAATAATCCCATGTCATTCTGTAGTGTCTATTTCAACCTCGGTCCTTCTACACCAGCATTCTTCAAAGCAAAGCTTGCGGGTCAGTGGTTGTGGCCATTCATACTCTGATTCTTCCCTCTCTCCTTAAAGAATGACATGAAGATGGTTTCCCGCGGTTATCCGCGGGGACGGGAACGGTGATGAATTTTGTCACCATGTCATTCTCTAACTCGCATCTTAAGAAGTCATCCATTCTCTAATGCGAGTATCAACAGCCATAGCAGAATATCCTCTGTGCTCTAAGGCTGTGTGATCAAAAGCCATGCCATAAGAGCAAAGGGACCTGGAACCTCCAAGAATACTGGACTCAGCAGGAGGAGGTCCGGATGGTCGCTCAACTGAAGCATGCAATTCCTGTACAGACATATCAAATTTGTGTACCATGGTCCACAAGACCAATCTGGAGACATCGAAACTACACAGCCTGGATGGGCCGCAATCTATCGAATGATCTGGTCGAACATCAGCTAAAGAGGAAAGACATATAGGAATTCTCCTGAGGCCACGGCTGCACCAGAGCATTAAGCCTCTCGCTTCTGGGCTTGGATCTGCAATTGAAGAAGCAATCTGCTTTCTTGACTCTTGCCGTGACCAGGAGGGCCTGACCCCAACGCTTCACCAGTGCTTGAAATGCTGCAGCGGACAGGGCCCATTCGCCCGGATCCAGAATCTGTCCGCTGAAGAAGAATGCTTGAACATTGTCTACTTCCACCAAATGTACTGCCATCAGCACTAAGAGGCGATGTTCTGCCTAAAGAACAAGGTGGCAGGTTTCCTAAGCGAGAGGAGTGCTCTTGGTCCCTCCCTGGCAATTGATGTAAGCTACTGCGGTTGCATTGCCGGAGAAGACCCTGACCACTTGGCTCTCCAGAGTCTTTTGCAATCTTCTGAGCTGGGCAAATGGCGTCCAATTCTCCTGAGCAGGAGAATGACTGCAATGGGCTCTCCAGCCCCAAATGCTGGCATCTGATATCACTACAATCCAGAAGGCAATGTGTAGCTGTACGCCCCCACCGAGCAATTGCTGGAGAAGCCATCAGTCTATGCTTGTTTGGGCCTCCAGAGTCCAAGGTAGACAGGCTTGCAAGGTATCCCTGTGCAGAGCCCAGCGAGAGTGCAAAGCATGCATTAGTGGACGCATGTGCACCCTCGCCCAAGAACCCACATCCAGTGTGGCAACCATGGATCCCAGAAATTGAAGATAATCCCATGCTGAAGGCGCCGACTGCTCTAGAAGGAGAGATATCTGGGCGCACAGTTTCTGCCAGTGGTCTTCCAGATAGTCCAGTGACTGCGTGAGCATCAGATGGCTCTTCCTGACGTTGACAATCCAGTCCAGGTCCTCCAGCACCTCAAGTAAGGGTGAACCTGGAGACCCGTTTTTACATGTAAGCCACCACGACAACCATCACCTTGGTGAAGGTATGGGGCGCTGTTGCCAGCCCAAAAGACAGAATTGGTAATACTGTTCCAGAACGTGAAACCACAAAAAGTTGCAGTGGGCAGGAATAAAGAAAATGTGCAAACATGCTTCCTTGAGATCCAGAGAGGCAAGACATTCTACTGTGGCCATTGCTGCAATGACTGATCGCACAGCCTCCATTTGAAAGCATGGAACCTTGAAAGCCGCATTCCCAAGCTGAAGATCCAGAATAGGCCTCCAATATTCTGAATCTTTCTTGGGTACGAGAAAGCATACAGAGAATCTGCCTGAGCCTGAGTGTTTGGGTGGCACCAGCTCTAAAGCTTAAATATCCTGCCAACGGTGAACGGTGGCTTGAACCTTGGACGACCTATATAATCCATGAACCAAATTTTAGCATATAGCCTGACCAAAGAAAATCCAAGACCCACTTGTTGGACCGTAATGCACATATAGGCGGGAAGAAAGACTGAGAGCCAACCCCTATCTGAAGAGGAGCATCCCTTGGCCGGTCGTCATTGTGCCTTTTCAGCAGGGGGCACTGGAGGTAGAGGCTGTGAACGCCTGTAGCCCTTATACCGTCATTGGTAGCCCTGTGAAAATATCTGCGACGTGGCACTTGCGTACAGTTGGAACTTGTGAGACACAAAGAGAATGACCAGAACCCCAGTAGGGTCTGCTATCAGGCAGAATCTTAGGGAGACGGTCCATCCCAAAATCCATGAGGTCGTCCAGACCTTTATCAAACAATAACTGCTCCTGAAAAGGCAGTCTAGCCAAAGTAGCCTTGGAAGTGGACGAGATGGAGTACGCTGAATTTGCCAACTTGCATAAGATCATAGAATGCATCTGCCATATAATCTGTCCCAGCCAAAAATAAACTGAGGAGGGGAAACCATGACCTCACTCTCCAGTGGGCGCATTTGATAGACAGGAGCGTGCGACAAAAGACGTTGCCGAAGCAGCTTTAATACCTAAAGCAGTTGCATCAAAGAATTTCCTGAGGACCACATCCACACGGCATCCTGCATATCTTCAAACAATACACCACTCACATAGAGGTGCATTTAGCCACGAAAGAATCCACCCTGGACTGATCAAAAAGTTGCAGACACTCCTGTGTCAGAGGATGCCAGCGTGACATAACTCTAGCAATTTTCATAGAACCCTCCAGAGAGTCAAACTGCTCTGAGACCAGAACAAATAAATTAGGATGTCAGGGGAAGGAAGCAGACTAAGCACAAATCACAAAGACAGGAGGAAGAAGTAGAAGGAACTGGCTGACTGACCAAAATGACCTCCTGCAGATTCAGAAATAAGGTCTGGCAAAGCCGCAGACTCAAATTAGCACAGGATCGTGAGAGCATTTCCAGGCACCAAAATCCCTAGAGGGATCCACAGATTCAGCACAGTGTCCCTGATCTCCTGCCCTGGGAAGCGCTGCACGTGCAAATAAGGGGACAACTACAGTCTCTGCCTATACTAAGGTGTGGAAGACTTTCCAGCATTGGTGGAGCAGTATTCAGCTCCGGTTTCGGTAGTTTTAGCTTTTCTTCAAGCAGGTCTCACTGTGGTTTTGCATTGAGTCCAAGTTGCAGGGCTCTTATTTCAGAGCTTTGGATCGTAGTCCTATGCTAGTGTCTCATCCAGACATCACCAGATTTCTGAAGGGTGCTCTCTGAAATTAGGCCACTGATAAACACCTTTCCCTTTGTGGGACCTTAACGTTGCCTTACCAAAGCTCCATTCAAGACTCTGGAAGTTATGTCCTTCTTGGACTCGACGCTGAAGGTGGTTTTTCTGGCAGCAGTAACCTCAGTTCAGCAAGTCATGGAGCTCCATGCTCTTTCTTCTAGAGAGCCTTTCCTTAAAATCTCAGAGACTGGAGTCTCCCTACGCATGGTTCCTTCTTTTCTGCCGAAAGTGGATTTGGTGTGTCATGTGAATCAAGAAGCATATTTACTTGTCTTCCAGCCTATAGGTTCTAAGAAACAGGACTGCATTTTGAAGAAGTTGGATGTTTGAAGAGTGCTTCTTTGATCTCTAGAGATCACCAGAGTTTAGACATGTGTCATCTGTTTGTGCTGACTCATTCAACTAAGCGAGACACTCCCGCTTCCAAGGTCATAATTTCCAGATGGATCCGTGAGGCCATTTCATCAGCTTACATTATCTGTGGGGAAATAGTCTCCTGTTTCGGTTAAGGTGCATTTGGATAGTAGTGTAGCTTCATTGTACGCAGAGGCTAAGGCAGTCTCTAGAGATTTGTAGAGCGGTGACATGATCCACACTACATACATTTGCAAATTTTTATAGGGTAGACGTTGTAGCACGAGAGGACTTCTGCATATGGCTAGTTGCTATGGGGAGATAACTCGCTTGTTCAGAATGACACACATATTGCACTGGAAATGGAGTATGTATGTTCTCAAATAAGAGTTTTTAATTTTTTGGGGAATCTGTTGTAGAATGTTTCCATCCTAATGTAAGTTGGAAGTTGTTCCAGGTCTTGGTGCCAAGATAAATGAAAAGTGAGACGAATATGTATTTGTATTTAATTCCTTTGGAAGATGGGATGAGTAGTTGCATCGATTTCAGTTTTTTGGTTGACGTTGGCCTGGAATTGACAAATAAGTTTGAGTACCTCTGCTATTTTTTGCATATAGAATTTGAAATATTATACAGGATAGTTAGAAGATTATACGAATTTTGACAGGTAGCCAGTGTAAGTTCTTATAGTAAGGTGAGACGCAATCAAATTTTTTGAGTTTGAATATATCTGATCACCATGTATTGTATCATCTGTAGTTTGTTCAGAAGTATGAAGTTTAAACCTGCATTGAGGGAGCTGCAGTAATCCAGCTGTGACAGTAAAGGCATTTGTGTCAATACAGCAAAGTGGTGCTCTTGAAAAAAAGGGTCTGATTGGTCTTAGTCTTCTCACATTGTAGAAGGTTTTCTTCCTTAAGTTGGATACTTGAGATTCATACGAAAAGGTCAATTTAAGTATAACTCCAAGGACCTTGGACATCTTGAAAGTCAGTGTGGAGTCTAAGGTTAGAGCTACAGCAGAAGGAACCATGTGTACTTTGGTTTTGTCTGTGTTTTGAGAGACCCTCAAGGAGACCCCTCAGCAACAAGCCCTGAGATGCTGGGCAGAAGAGCTGCCTACAAGGAAAAGGCAAGCATAAGACAAGAAGGATTCTGTGAGCATAAAATGGATTCTGTGAAACTTCAGCCCTGTCAGCTTTGCAAGGGCTGAGGACATTTCTACAGAGAGGTGCTGGTTATCAGATAAGGACTGAAAGCAGCATTAAAAGCAGAGCAACCAATTATGTCACTGGTGACATGGAACAAACTGTCACTGGAAGGTAACTAAAATGTTCTGGGCACACAGCATCAGGCATGTATCCACTGACCGCAACAACTAAGGAGGAGAAGAAAAGAGGAAGAAGAAGAGGGTCGGGGCCACTGAGAAAGTTTAAGGTCATGCTCAGAGGGTCTTATGGTCAGCTCTAGGGACAAGCTGTCAGGGTAGATAAGATGTTTTTCAGACAACACCCAAAGTCTTGAAATGAACTAAGGTAACATGATAATGACCAATTAGAAAGTAAGCCTGTAACTATAGCCAATCAATTAAAATGCCAAGACAACTGCCAATCAAAGTAAGCTGAGTAACATTTCAATGTAAAGAAATAAAGAAGCTGCAAAAAGAGGCACTGGTTTAGAGTTGACTCGGACCTCTTATAGACAGTTGCAGCCTCTAAGAGCTTCCTCCACTTACACATTTGCTGTGATACCAATCAATGTAAGCTGCTTAATCACTACTTAAACTTATATTTCTATGAAACACCAACTGTGTGTCGCAGTGGTCATTTAAAAGCAGTGGGAGGACTCGCAGCCTCCTTCCAGTTTAGTTTGAGTTTTTCAAAGAAGTTTAGTTAGTATTGGGATTTCAGCTATGGATTTGTAATTTGAGGGGCTTGAAAAGTCAGCCTTTTGGGCTTTGGGGATCGACGTTGAGGGCAATGAAGAAGGTTGTTTTGTTAGCCAATATATGATGTGGTCGGGGGCTTCAATCAAATATGCTATTGCAAGGGAGAAATCAGGTTCTTACCTGCTAATTTTCTTCCTTTTAGACTCTCCTGACCGGTATAGCTTCACTGATGGGTAATAGCTCATTTTGACCAGCAGGTAGAGACTGAGACCAAACTTTGGTTGTAGTTTGCGCCTACCTCAACACTAGATCAGTAAGGAACAAAGCTTTCTTAATCAAAGACTGGATCGAATGCAAGAAGCTAGCCTGCCTCTTTCTAACGGAAACATGGTTACTGTCCGAAGAGGATCCAATACTAAATGACCTAATACCAGATAACTACAAAATCCACATGTTAAATCGTGAAGACCGTAGAGGGGGAGGACTAGCAGTCATTCACAAGGAAGAACTCGAACTTAAATTAGTAGACTCCAAGATAACCAACCAACTGGAAACACTAGCATGCAAAATTAGCAACAAAGACCTAGAAGAATACCTCTCCTGTATCCTATTTTATGTACCGCCAAAATGCTGGTCAAAGGCCAGAGAAGACCTCTATGAATTCATCCTACATAACTCAATCACTCCGTCTTACAATATTATAGCAGGAGACGTAAACCTACACTTAGAAAATGAGGACAATCCTGACGCAAAAGAGTTTAAAAACTTCCTATCCTCACTCAACTTCATTCCCCCTTCATCCACACAAACCCATGAAAAAGGTCACCAGCTAGATTTGGTAACTATGTCCTCTAAAGAAATCCTAAACCCCGCTACTTCCATATCGAATGGCATCTGGATCCACGACATCTGGTCCGACCATTTCACCTATTACTTCAATTTAATCTGGAACCAACCAAAAGAAAAAACTCACCCAAAGATAAGAAAAGAACATCTCACAAGGGGCCACATTAACCCAGAGGAATACTGGGCCCACTACGAAGCGCTCGAGGAAACAAACGAAGAGGGTGAATTCTGGGAACAGTGGTCAAAAACAAGCACATCCATCTTAGACAAAATAGCTCCTAAACGAAACAGAACAAACCGCTCAAATAAATATAACAACTGGTTCGACTCCGAATTACTAAAAATGAAACAATCAATACGACGACTAGAAAGGATCTGGAACAAATCAGACGATATATCCGACAGGAACAATTGGAGATCAAACATAAAGGAATACAAACAACTGATAAAAGAAAAAAGGAAAACATTCTACTCATCCATAGTACACATATCCAATACAAGTCCAAAAGGAACTAACACTCCTGAATTGTTCAATCTAGTAAAAAATTTATTTGACACCACACGCCACAGTCAATCCCCGCACGACAAAAAACTTCCAACAGCAGACGATCTAGCACAACACTTCGACTCAAAAATTGTGAACCTAAGGAACAACTGCCCAACAAACAACACAGATGAACAGCAAATAGCCAACATACACGAAAATGAAACACCAGCTGACATGTTTTGGAACTCCTTTCAGGACCTAGAATGGAATAACTTCATAAAACTCTATAACAAATACACTAAATCAAACTGCATCCTAGACCCCTGTCCTCCCAACATAATGAAAGCAGCCCCTTTAGACTTTAAAATAACACTATGGACTCACATGTCTAATAATTTCAAAAACGGAAAATTCCTATCAAAAAATGGTCACATCATAATCACCCCAATTCCAAAAAACCGTAAACTACCCCTAACATCAGTAACTAACTATAGACCAGTAGCATCCATCCCATTTTTCGTAAAAATAATGGAAGGTTTGGTACAAACCCAATTGATGAACTACCTGGATCAGTTGTCATTGCTACATGAAACCCAGTCAGGCTTCAGACCGCTGTTTAGTACGGAGACGGTGATTGCAGCGATCCTAGATTACATACGCAACTTATTCAGCAAGGGCCACAAAGCTTTAGTCATGCAATTCGACATGAGCTCGGCCTTCGACTTGGTGGATCACAAAAAATTACTACAATGCTTAAACGCAATCGGCATCGGAGGTGAGGTGCTGGACTGGTTTCGAGGATTCCTTACGACCCGCACCTATCAAGTGTGCTTCAATTGTAACCTCTCCAAAATATGGAGAAACCCATCAGGCGTACCACAGGGGTCCTCACTATCCCCACTCCTCTTCAACGTCTACATAGCTTCACTGGGTACGCAGCTGACACAGCGAGGCGTAAAAGTATTTAGTTATGCAGACGACTTCACAATCATTATCCCGTTTACTACCTCGCCCTCCGAAGTCACCCCCACAGCAACTGAAGCGCTAAACATGATGGAACAATGGACCACAGATTTCAAACTAAAGCTCAATGCAGAGAAAACTAAATTCTTTATAGCCTCGCCACACGTACATAACACGACAAAATCACTACACATTAACAATCTTAACTACCCTATTCAACCAACGATGAAGATTCTAGGAGTAATACTAGACCAAGAACTAACCATGAAAGACCTTATAGACTCCCTAATCAAAAGAGGGTTTTTCACTCTGGAAACTTAGGTCCATTAAGGCGTACTTCCACACTTCAGCCTTCAGAATTCTAGTACAATCCCTAATACTAAGCCACCTAGATTATTGCAACATCACCCATCTGACAATCCCCCAGAAGCAAATGCAAAGACTACAACTGATACAAAACGCAGCAGTCAGGATGATTCTCGGGTTGAAGAAGTCCGACCATATAACCCCTTCCTACAGACTCCTACACTGGCTGCCGATGAAGGCACGCACGAAGTTCAAGCTAGGATGTCTCTGCTTCAAGGTATTAAACGGTCTAGCCCCTAAATACATTACAGACCTCTTCTCAATCCCAACCAACAGACACAAAAGAAAAACACATCTGAAATTTGTCTCCCCTCCAGCTAGAGGGTGTAAATATAAGAGATACCATCAACAACTGCTATCGTACCAGGCAGCCACATGGGGTAAAGACTTAGAAAAACTAATTGAACACACAAACAAATATGGCGAATTCAGGAAACACCTAAAAACCTACCTGTTCTTGAAATACCTAGGTAACGAACCAGAACATCAGCCCCCCTCATAATACCACCACATACCCGACCCTGTAAATTGTAAACTCCAACCCTAATCACTAACCATGAACACACCATTCAATTCATGGAATATTTCTAAATTTTGTGTTAGCAGCATGGCACTTCCTGGTCTTGCAGCACACAAACTGTTGTTAATATTATTAATGTTGGAATTACCAGATGTACAATGCTATACCCTTTAATTCGCTGTATGTACAGTTTCTCTTTATTGTATTTACAGTTTCTCTTTATTGTAAACCACTTCTCCTGATTGTAAACCGCCTAGAAGTCGCAAGATTGTTGGCGGTATATAAGAATAAAGTTATTATTATTATTATTATAAAGTTATTATTATTAATAGCTGTAGCTCCCTCTAGCAAACCTGTTTTCCGAATAGCCAAGCAAAACTAAGAAGTGCTAATATTTAACATTAACAACACTGAACAGGTATATTAAACTAAACATATAAGAATACTGTTGGAAGTGCATAGAACAAGCACCTGCGGTAAAATGTCCCCACAGCTCACCAGCTACGCTGGTTGAACCATAGCCACTATTCTTTGATCTCCCCATCCCTGGAACCAGCAGATAAAGCAAAATATTCACATAAAAAACTGCAAGAAAAGATAAACAGATAGGGTGGGGTGCTAAAACGGTCTGGAGAGTCTAAAAAAAGAAAATTAGCTGGTAAGAACATAATTTCTCCTTCTTTAGCATCTCTCCAAACCAGTATAGCTTCACTGATGGGACATACCAAAGCAATACCCATTATGGGTGGGACCCCAGGAGGGCCGCTACCAGAACACGCTCACCGAAAACTACATCCTAACATATCTGATATCCACCCTGTAGTGACGCACAAAATGAATGCAGAGAAGACCAAATCGCGGCCTTACAAATATCCACTGGAGGCACCAGAGAAGACTCAGCCCAAGAAGCTGCCTGACCCCGAGTGGAATGAGCTTTGAGAAATTCCGGAACAGGCTTTTTCTGAAGAAGATATGAGGAAGCAATAGTCTCCATGATCCAGTGCACAATCGCAGCCTTGGAACCACCGTCCCCCAAGAGGACAAAATGATCCAACTTCTGGGTCCGCTGAACATAAGAGCGAAGGACCCAGACAGATATTCAACTTGCATAACTTCCTTTGTTTCGAGGAACCCTTCCGACTACCCAAGACCAGAAGGACCATGGACTGGTTGACATGAAAAGGCGAGACCTCCTTTGGCAGAAAGGAAGGAACAAGCCACAGCACAACCCACACCCTGGAAAACTCCAGGAAGAGGCCTACAAGAGAAAGCCTGCAACTCATCTTGCAGAAGTAACGGCCACAAGGAACACTGCCTCGAGAGTAAGATACTTTAACGAGCAGGAACCCAGGGGCTCAAAAGAGGGTGCATGAGCACGGACAGGACCAGAACCAAAGGTTGAACAGGAGGCTGAATCAATTTGGCCACCCACAAAAAGTGAACTATGTCCGGGAAAGAAGTTAAACGCTTACCATGCAGCAAACCGTGAAATGCAGTCAAAGCCACCAGCTGAAACCGGAGAAAAGACCAGACTAGGCCAGGCACCTATCCAGGCCATCCTGCAAAAAATCCAAGATGTGAGGCAAAGAAACACAAAAGGAACCCCCCCCCTCCCCGCGCAGCACACCATTCTTCAAAAATACGCCAAACACGCACATAAGCCCTGAGAAGTAGAAAGCCTCCAAGACCCCAAGAGAGTGGAAATCACTTTATCTGAATAACTTTTCCTACTTAGGAGTTCCCTCTCAAGAGCCAAGCCGTAAGACAAAAAGGACCTGGATCGAATATTGGAATGGGGCCCTGAGACAGAAGATCAGGCGAGAGAGGCAGCGGAAGAGGATCTACCACCAGAACACAAACCAGATCTGTGTACCATGGGTTTTTTGGACCAGTCAGGAGCCACCAGGATCACACAGCTGGGGTGCCGAGCAATGCAAAGAACTTTGCCCACCATCAGCCACGGAGGAAATACGTACAGGAGACCTGCCGTCGGCCAGGGCTGCACCAGAGCATCCAACCCCTCGGCCTGAACATCCCTGTGCCGACTGAAGAACCAAGACACTTTGGTGTTGACACTCGTGGCCATCAGGTCCAGGGCTGGCTGACCCCAAGCCTACACAATCAACTTGAAGGCTGCGGGACCGAGACACCACTCTATGGGATCGAACATGTGATGACTGAGGAAGTACATCTGGACATTTTCCATTCCTATGTGGGAAGCCAAGATGTCCAGAAGATGAGACTGCTCACACCATAAGCAGAGTTGCCTCCTGCGCCACCAGACGACTCCTGGTTCCCCCTGACGATTGACATACGCCACCGCTGTGGCATTGTCCAAGAGAACCCGAACAAACTTGCTTGTCAACGTCTGGAACGCTTGCAACGCCAGCCAGATGGCCCTGGTCACCAGGGCATTGATCGATCAAGAAGTCCCCTCCTGAGACCAGCAGCCCTGAGCTGAGTGACCGAGACATTGACCTCCCCAATCGAGGAGACTGGCGTCCGTGATAAGAACTGTCCACTGGGGCTGATCCAGATTCATCCCTTGCACCAGATTGGAAGACTGGAGCTACTAATGAAGACTGCAACAAACTAACCCCCGAAAAGGAACAATAGAGTCCAACTCATGCAACTGGGGCGACCACCACTGAAGTAGAGTATGCTGAAGCAGGTGCATGTGAGCTCGGGCCCACTGAACCACATCCAGGGAGGCCACCATTAACCTCCAAGATCTGGAGATAACCCTGAGCCCAAGGACATGGGGATGCTATCAGAAGGCAAATCTGTGACTGCAATGTGACCACGTGGGCCTCTGGCAGGAAGACCTTCCCCAAGCTGCTGTCAAAAAGAACCCTGACTGGCTCTTGGACAGGTTGACTACCCACCCCAGTGACTGCAGAAATTCCACAACCCGAGCTGTAACTCGGGAGCTCTCCTAAAAAGACTGCTCTGATCAACCAGTTGTCCAGATAGGCATGAACCAGAAAGCCCTCCTTGTGCAATGCCGCTGCCACAACCACCATGATCATAGTAAACGTCTATGGAGCTGTGGCCAGACCAATGGGGAGAGCATAAAACTGGTAGTGCCAATCCAAGATCACAAAGCGAAGGAACTGCTGATGGGAGGTGCAAATTGGAACATGCAAGTAGGCCTCTGTTATAGTGAGAGGTCAGAAATTCCCCCAGTTGAACTACTAGAATGACAGATCTCAGGGTTTCCATGTGAAAAGATGGAACATGCAGAACCTTGTTAACACCCCCCCCCTTCAGATCTAAGATGGGCCGAAAAGTCCCCTCTTTCTTGGGAACCATGAAGTAAATTGAATATCTGCCTATGCCACACTCCTGCGGAGGCACTGGCACCACCGCCTGGAGATCTAGCAACCACTGTAGAGTCTGGCAAAAAGCCCGCTTTTTCCACGCCACCTGACAAGGAGAAGCGAGAAAGCGATCTGGTAAGGAGTGAGAAAATTCTAGAGCATATTCGTCTCGAAACGCCTCCAGGACCTACTGATCCGTTGTGATCATGGCCCACCCTTGGTAAAAATCTCGCAACCGAGAGCCCACCGGAACCAAGGGAGGCACTGGCAAGGAGTCATTGGGCTGGACGGGCGGCAGGAGAACCAGCAAAATAATTCCGTCTCCCTGAAAGGACTGCATATGCTGAAAGAAACGGCCCCGGGGCAACCAAGAGTCCAGGAAGTAAGCAGCCCCTCGACCAGGGAAATATCTGTGGAAATCGTGCAAACACTCCCGAACAATGTCACCCCACGCAGGCATGCAGGCACGGACCTCAGGAAGACTGGGCACCTTGGAGTCTGTCAAGGTCTAGACCAACTTGTCCAAATCCTCGCCAAATAAAAAAAGATACCCCCCACCCCCCGAAAGGGAAATTTTGTCAGCTTAGCCTTAGATGCTGCATCCGCCGACCAAGCCCGCATCAGAGAGATAAGAGGCACCCATCTCAATTTTGGCTACTTCCTGATCCACCAAGGACATGCTCGGTCCACCGAAAACAGGCCTGAGCCACCAGATTGCCACAAATTGCAGCCTGAATTGCTAAGGCAGAGACATCAAAATTCTGCTTAAGAGACTCTAACCTATGCTCATCAGAGTCCCTTAAGGCTGAGCCGCCCTCAATGGGCACAGTATGCCGCTTTGCGATGGCAGAGACCACCACGTCTACCACGGGCGACTTCAAGGTATCACTATACCTCTCTAGGATATGATACAAGCAGGCCATAGAACGTTTTCCACTGCGCAAGAACAATATTCCGAATATCCTGATGCATAAGAAAAGAGCGGGATTCAGAGCAGATCCCCCTAAGCAGAGGGTCCACCACACGCAGGGGCTCCTTCACATCTTCCTTGAAACACAACACCGAGGAGACCAGAAGAATAAAGCTCCTATAGCTCTTCCCACTGAAAAATGTGCATCACGGATGCATCCTCACTAGCTGACGGAACCGCAAAGTCGCCGCTAATGGCATCTGTCCCCCCCCCCCCCCCCCCCCCCCGGCGGTCTCCCATAAGGTCCAGGACCTCATCAATAGAAAACAGCTCCTCATATGTAAAATCAGTGTCTAAGAGACCCTCGGCCGCTTGGATGAAAGGAGGAAACAAGCATGCAACTGGCGCGGAAGGGGGCCGAATCAGAGTGGTTGTTAAGGGAAAAACTGCCCCGAGACCCCCGGAGTGGAAGCAGGATCCCTGGCCGCCTGAAAATAAGCCTTAAACAAGGCAAAAACAAAATCAGAGGGCAAACTCAGATGGCCCAATGGGACCCACTGCCACAGCAGGAGACCCGGCAGAAACCTGCCCCTGTCTCTCCAATACAGGGGGAAGGTCACCTGAGGCTACAGACAAGATGGAGGTGCTTCCTGCCAATATCAGAGCAGAGCCGACAAAAATGGAACCCCCGAGGCCTGTAGCGGCTGAGATGCCTGAATCACCCCAGCTGCTAAAGCAGGCAAGGGAGTCCCCAGCACCATCGGCGATAAGGGAAACCTTATTTCCCTGTCTGCAGCTAGGGAAATCCCTGTGTGATCACTGGACACCAGCACTTGATGGCGACAAGGATTCCCCTTTGCGGTGGCCTGCACATCGCATGCATAGGCTGGCCATGGCTGTCTCAGGTTTGGAGCAAAATAAGCATTTTTTCCCTTTTTTTAACACATTACTCTTCTGTATTGCCTGTATTGGTGGCAAGGCTTACCGCTGAGGCACCTCTACCAAATTTTGAGGAGGTAGAGGAAGGGGCGGCCCAGCTTGAGACCCGCCACGTGACACCCCTGAGGTCCAACGGACCCCCCAAACAGGACCCACCCAAGCTCAGTCCAGCACCAAAACAGGGACTAGGAGCCCTAAACAAATTCCAACAGCCCTAGCAAGGGGAGATGGGTACCTGCTGGAGACTGAGGTATATAGGGAGGGACAGCTATTATGTACTATACCTAAGTTTTGGTCTCTGTCTCCACCTGCTGGTCATGAGCTATTACCCATCAGTGAAGCTGTACCGGGCTGGCAAGATTGATAAAGAAAAATCAATTACAAAGCACTGAAGGATCCCTTCAGACCGGTACTGCCTTAGGATTTTTTTTTCCCAGAACATACTCCACTGGCTCTCTAAGCTACGTATATGTCTTGCTGGTATTGGTGGCAAGGTTTATAGCTGAGGCACCTCTCTAAAAATATGATGAGGTGGAGGAAAGGGGGGGGGGGGGGGGACTCAACTCGTGACCCTTCGAATGACACCCCCCGAGGTCGGGCAGACCCCCAAACATGGTCCCTCCAAGCTCAGTCCAGCACAAGAACAGGGACAAGGAGCGTTAAGCAAATTCCAACAGGCCTAATTAAGGGAAAACTTTTACAGCTATCCTTCATCTGCTGAGAGACTGAGCAAAGACTAGTTTGCTAGAGGGAAGTATAGCTATTAATAGTACAACCAAAGTTTGGTCTCAGTCTCCACCTGCTGGTCAAAGTGCAGTATTACCCATCAGTGAAGCTATACTGGTCTGGAGACATGCTAAAGAAAGGAGAGGGTTTTTTGTGTTTCTTTAAAGGAGAGTTGTATTGGTTTGAGATAAGGCAGGAAGGTGCTGGGTTCGATTCAGTTTGCTGGGTTCGATTCTGGAGGTGCATGATGTGGTTGGCTATATAGGCAGTGACAGTAGCTTTATTGACTTCTGACTGTACTTTTTTAATTTAAGTCTTCTCCCATTATTTTGATTATATTGTACTTTTAAAATCTCATTTTAGAAGTCTGATAAGATCTAAACACATTATGACTTGCACAGCTGCTTCACTGTCTTAGAGAGGACATTGGACTGTACCAAATATTCTTATTCAATTTGGCCCCAAATAGTACCACAAATACATTATTCATATTCAGACAAGTAGTGATTTAAATTTGAATACAACTGAATACAATCTGAAGCTGTAATATGCTACATCTTACTGAAATACACTTCATCTGTGCTTTCACATTGCTCCTTTTGTGTGTTATGTTAAAGCTCAGTGCCTATTATTCATATTAAGAAATGTTTTAATTAGACAAGATGGCGGCGGCGTGAACGCACTCAGAACTGACATTCCATCTTACTTTGCTGGTTTTGCCTTCTAAACGTTTTTTTCCTCGTTGAAAAAGGAAAATGCCCCATAGTAAACGTTAGGGCGTTCTCCGGGGAGACTCCTCTGCCCCCCGACAATCGCTGATGGATTGGTTCCTGACGAGCTCATCGGCAATTGAAGGAGGAATCGTGCCCGGTGAAGCCCCGATGGAAGGAGCTGCCGGAGCACTGGGCCTGGAAACATCTCTCTCCCCTCCAGCAGCGCGTTCACTGCCGAATCCGGCACAGCACAGTGCATTGCATGAGAGAACCGAGCGATCGATGAGCTCGGTGTTCTCACATGGAGGGGGCTATAGCGCTGGACAGGCAACATTCTCTGGGGTCGAAGAGAACTCGGACCCCTCTGCAGTGACTCTTGGAGCTATTTGGAAGAGTCTTCAGAGACTCGAAGTTGCAGTCACAAAATCATCTGAAGATATATCCAAGGTAGCAACTAAATTAGATGATTTATCTTTATCAGTGCAAAATATTCAAGCTGAAATGCAGAGAAAGTTTGACCTGGTGGATAAGGAGATTTCCTCATTAAAATTTTTATCTTCTACAATAGTTCAAGATAGAACTTATCTTCAACGAAAAATTGAAAATTTGGAAAATTTCAGTAGAAGACTGAATTTAAGAGTTTTGAATTTTCCTAAATTAGCTGTTGGGACACCTACTGAAGTTTTCAAAAGATATCTTCTTGAGACTTTAAAAATTCCATCTGAGTGTATTCCGCCTATAAATAAAATCTATTACCTCCCAAGAAAAACACAGAATTCCCATCCTCAAGAATTAGATTTTAATAATTTGACTGCTATTCTTGAAACTACTCAGGAGGAAATTCTAAATAGAGGAACCATGATTGTTTCATTAGTGTTTGAGCAGGACTTAAATATGATAATGAAGAATTATTTTCGTCTTTCTCAAAATTTGTTTCTTGGAGAAAAAAATCTGGATTTTCCCTGATGTAACTAAGTCTACTCAAGAGTGGAGGAAATTATTCTTAAGTATGAGGGAAAAAATAACAAAAATGGGAGAGACCTGCTTAAGTTATCCCTGTAAATGTGTGATAAAATATGCAGGGAACAAATATACTTTGCACCGGAACAACTTCGTAGTTTTCTGGACTCTCAAAAATTGATTAAAACAACTAAATAAATAAGAGCTGCTAGATAAGATTATACCGGGAAACCATGTTAAGCCTTTTACCTAAAAAGTAGTCTACATCAGTGTTCTTCAACCTTTTTACCGGCAGAAAAAAAAGAATTATTTTGTGGACCGGCAAACTACTAGGACTAAAATTTAAAAATCCCGTTTCCGCCCCATCTCCGCGAGCTCGGTCCCCACAAATCATCTGATCCCATCCACACAAGCCTCAGTTATGATTTTATATTGAATGTATTTTATTAAAGTATAAAAATAAACAATATTCTGTAGAATTGTCATTTTATAAATACAAATAATTCAGAGCAAGGATCAACAAAACCCCTGTCTCCCCTCCCCTTCACATATATCCCCTCTACTATCAAGAAAACTGAACAAGCCAAATTATTACAGAATGCTACACAGAAATATTATGCTAACAGAATACTGAAGTAACACATGACAGGAATAGTTTTAGGGGAGTGCAACTAGGGCAACTGCCCCCTGGTCAGAGAGCGCCCTAAGCCAGCTGAAAGCTAAAGAAGCACTGCCTGGGGTTTGCAGTCCCCAGTTATGTCTAACACCAGCTCTAGCAGGATATATATTTCAAATCTGATATATTCTAATCACAAAATAGAAATAAAATTATTTTTTTCTACCTTTTGTCGTCTCTGGTTTCTGCTTTCAATCTTTTTTTCACTCTCTTCCTTCCAGCGTATTCCCTCTCTGTCTCTTCAATCCAGCATCTGCCCCTTCCATCCACTGTCTGTCCTCTCCCCCTTCCATATGGTATCTGTCTTCTTTCTATGTCCCTCTCCCCTTTCCATCCAGCTTGTGCCCCTCTCTCCTATTTACATGATTCATTCCAGCTTCACTGCTCTCTTCATTTTTATCTCTCCTACACCAGATCTATCATTGTTGTCCCTCTGCTTATTTTTCTGCTGACCCCTTCCTATCATCAATCTCTCTACTTTCTCATGCCTGTGTCTCCCCTTCCCCTCCTCTAATCTCTCTGCCAGCTGTTTCCTTCCTTTTTTCATTCTCCCTTCCCTCCTCCTGTCCAGCAGTAACTCTCTTCCCTTCCTCCCCTCCCAGCAGCATCTCTCCGTCTCCCTCTCCAGTAGCAGCTGTCCCTTTTTTTTCCTTGCTCAGCAGCTTCCCAGATTCCTTTCCCTCCTCCCCTCCCAGAAGCATCTCTCCTTCTCCCTCTCCAGTAGCAGCTGTACCTTTTTTTCCTTGCCCAGCAGCTTCCCAGATTCCTTTCCCTCCTCCCCTCCCAGAAGAATCTCTCCTTCTTCTCCCTCTCCAGTAGCAGCTGTCCCTTTTTTTATCTTGCCCAGCAGCTTCCCAGATTCCTTTCCCTCCTCCCCTCCCAGAAGCATCTCTCCTTCTCCAGTAGCAGCTGTCCCTTTTTTCCTTGCCCAGCAGCTTCCCAGATTCCTTTCCCTCCTCCCCTCCCAGAAGCATCTCTCCTTCTTCTTCTCCTTCTCCAGTAGCAGCTGTCCCTTTTTTTATCTTGCCCAGCAGCTTCCCAGATTCCTTTCCCTCCTCCCATCCCAGAAGCATCTCTCCTTCTTCTCCCTCTCCAGTAGCAGCTGTCCTTTTTTTTCCTGGCCCAGCAGCTTCCCAGATTCCTTTCCCTCCTCCCCTCCCAGATGCATCTCTCCTTCTCCCTCTCCAGTAGCAGCTGTCCCTTTTTTTCCTGGCCCAGCAGCTTCCCAGATTCCTTTCCCTCCTCCCCTCCCAGAAGCATCTCTCCTTCTCCCTTTCCAGTAGCAGCTGTCCCTTTTTTTCCCCTGCCCAGCAGCTTCCCAGACTGATAGTGGTTTTCTCCCCTCCCAGCAGCTCTTCTTACTTCCCAGCGCAGCAATTCACGAAGGCAGCCTCGGGTCCTTTGTTGGGTCGCGCCGCCTGAGGAAAGAGGATGTTGCATCATCAGAGGCAGCCGCGACTCAGCAAAAGCCCCGAGGCTGCCTTCGTGAATCGCTGCGCTGGGAAGTAAAGGAGAGCTGCAGAGAGGGGAGAAAGCCACTGTCGGACGCTCCCCAAGATCTCTCCGGCCCAGCGCACGCTTCCGATGCTGATCTTGCTGGTCCTGCGCGGACCGGCAGGAAGTTGAAATGAGTCAATCTTGCCGGTCCTGCGCGGACCGGCAAAAATTTCCTGCGGACCGCTACCGGTCCGCGGACCGGCGGTTGAAGAACTGTGGTCTACATTGTTGTGAGATCTCCTTATCTTTTTTATCATCTTGTCTTCAATGAGAGTTTAGTGGTCTAAGGAAGAGTATATAATTGATTATTGGGAATATTATATATCAAAATTTTCTCTTATATGCTTATTATCATTTTTTATTATTCCTATTATAATATGCAATATCTATAATATTTCAGATTTTTTGTTTAACTTTATCTCTGAATTTCTGTAACAAGAAGATTCTTGTAATATGATTATTAAAATTTATAAATAAAAAAAGAAATGTTTTAATTATTTGTATTTGGATGAATAGTAAAATAAGCTATTTGATACAGCTATACAAGGAGCACAAGAAAAATGTGACCATTGAACTGTGAGGGAAAAGTGGTGACTGACAAGGACCTGTGTGACACTGGCAGGTGGGACGGAGCATGCACATACAGCATAAGACTCTCAAAAGTTTGAGTAAAGCTGGAAAGCTAACCCATATACATATTCTGCCTGTCTTCAGAGAAAAAAAGGGAGAATCAAGTGAAACAAATGAATGAAAATACAAGAAAACTAATGAAAGAACTTACTTCAGCCTCCTTGCATTCTTTCATAACTTCAGTTGCCTTTTCTTCAAGGTTTTCCAATTCTTTTGTTAATTCCACTATATCTTTCTCATTTTCAACAATGTCCTTTTCTGTACGAATTACAGAATCTTCTGCTTTTTTAATATTTCTGAACAAACAAGCATTTTATAAGGAAGGAAGGATTAGGTTCTTACCTTGATAATCTTCTTTCCTATAGAAAGCATATGATTCCTTACAGAAGGGTTATGCACCTGAACTTGCAAATTGCTTGCACAAGACATCAATCATTTTCTGGCTGCCATACAAGAGGGCAGAGCCAGAGAGCTCCCTTCATAAACCAGGAACATTTGGATGAGGCCAAAAACTTTGTCCACTCAAGCTCTATAAAAGGAAAAGACCAGCTATTGGAACCTACCAGAAATGGGAGCCCGTAAGGGGAACTAGCAGCTTCTTACATCAGCGGCAATTCTTATGTTCTGTCACTGGCCATGGTTGAACTCGAGTGACTACCTCATTGCATCCGGGCTCAGAACTTCAACTGAAGAAGCAAGAGGCTTTCCTATTGTCTGCTGAAGCCATGAGATCAAAAGTGGACTGCCCCCTAGCATTTCACAATGTAGATGAATGCTATTTATGACAGGGACCATCCAGTGTCCACTGGCTTAAGTAGCTGGCTTGGACGTTGTCCACTCCCACTATGAGCCGCACTGAAGGCCTGCAGATAGATTGTCACCCAGCAAAACAGTAATTGGACCTCCATGTTCAGTGGAGCACTCTTGGTTCCTCTTTGACTGTTGACTGAGGCAGTGTTTGAAAAGACCCTGACTATTTTGACATGCAGCCTCATTTAGAAGAACCGCAGAGCTAACCGAATGGCTCTCAATTCCAGTCTGCTGATGAACTATGGCCTCTGTGAGGACAACCAATGCCCTTGTATGAGATGGTCCTCGCAAAGATACCCCCCCCACCTCCAACACACAGAGACTGGCATCAGTCATCAGGATCACCCAATACTCTATGCGGAGAGGAGAATGCTGGATAACGACTCCGGCCAGAGCTACCACTACAGACTCTGACATACATTCACCGTCCAGGCTAACTGTGACTGGAGAGGGTCCTTTTCAGGCAACCAATGTGCTAGCAATGTGCTCTGAAAGGGATTTGAGCTTGGATTTGAGCTGACCTGCATGGTCAGCTCAAATCCAAGGAAACACCTCTATGATCGCTACCAAGGAACCTAGTACCAGCAGGAAATGTCATGCCATAGACATCAGCCTTGCCAAGATTTCTAAGATCTGACTGAGCTTCAGTTTGCATGGCTCTTGCAGAAAAAATTCTGTCATCTACTGTTTGGATTTTGAGTTGGTTCCAAGGGGCTCTTTTTGAAATTTATAATCCACCCCAGGTCCTGTGGGAGCTGGACTACCTGACACCACCCTGCGACATTTCATCACGGACAATACTCTGATCAGCCAATCATGGATGTCCTTGGATGCCTGCTTTATGTGGATAAGCTGCAGCAATCACGATGAAGGGGTGAGGCACAGTTGCCAAACTAAACAGCAGCACTGAAAATGGCTCTCTAGCACAGTGTTCTTCAACCTTTTTACACCTATGTGCTGGTAGAAATAAAATAATTATTTTGTGGACCGGCATCGGTCCACGGACCGGTGGTTGAAAAACACTGGGCAAGTCGTGGGCCACACCCCGCCCATCTCTACCCAATCTCCACCCCAGATCCCGCCCCCCATAATAGTACTAATTGTAACATTATTTTTTCCATTCATTTTTCATAGATATTACATTACATTAGTGACTTCTATTACGCCTGTACCTTGCAGTTCTAAGCGGATTACAGTTTAAGATTGCTGGACATTTCCAGGAAGTTACAATTTACAGTTTAAGATTGCTGGACATTTCCAGGAAGTTGCCATTTAGGGGACGCTTACACAGTAGATGCCGGGGACGCTTATACAGTGGATGAAGGGGAATTACAGATTAGGGGCTTTGAATAGTAAGGCAAAGGGGAGAGTTTAGGATCACTAGAAGGGAAGAAGAGGTTTAGAGTTGGTTTCTTGAAAGGTTCACAGGGGAGATAATAGAAGAAGGGAGGAGGTTAGCTGGTAGTTTGCATGGAGGGGGGAGGAAGCGAGGGGGGGATAAGAAAGTTGTATAGTTTTTTTGAAAAGCAGAGTTTTGATTTCTTTTTGGAATGATTTAAAGTCACTTGTAGTTGTCAGCAGGTTGAAGATGGAGGGGTCCAGCTTCGCTGCCTGCGTCGCTAGGAGGCCGTCGTACATTTTTTTGCGCTGAGTTCCCTTGAATGGTGAGTAGGAGAATAGGGTCTGGGGTCTTCTTGGTCTGGATATGCTGTTATGATTTAGACGGTTGTTGAGATAGGTGGGTGCAGTTCCGTTTGTTGTTCTGAATAAGAAACAATAGAATTTGAATTGGATTCGAGCTCGTATCGGTAGCCAGTGTGAGTCTAGGTATGCATTGGTGATATGGTCAAATTTTCCAAGTGAATAGATCAGCCTGAGGGCTGTGTTTTGAATGGTCTGTAGTTGGTTTATCAAGGTTGTGGGGCAAGGAAGGTAGAGGATATTGCAATAGTCTACTAGTCCTAGGACAAGGGATTGGACTATGATCCTGTAATGATCTTTTTTGAAAAATTTTCTTATTTTTCGTAGGTTGCGCATGGTGAAAAATGCTTTTTGAGTGGTTTTGTTGATTTGGATCTGCATTGTGCAGCATCTATCTATCGACATTCCAAGGATTTTGAGAGAGGGCTGTATGGGGTATTTGGTGGCGTTTATTTCTAGTTCTGTTATGGATGGGGTTTTGTCCTTTTCAAGAAGTAGGAATTTTGTTTTGTCCGAGTTTAATTTACACAATATAATCTTATTAACACCACAATGGTTAGCCACAAAATTAAACTATACAATGCACCCTGACAGCAGATGTAAATTCTCAAAAGTGACATAATTCAATCACTAAATTCAAAAATAAAATAATTCCCCCTACCTTTGTTGTCTCCCTCCCTCTATGGTATGCCTTACCTTCTGGCCTGCTCCCGCCTGGCTATTTTATGCCGCCCCCCAGTGCTATCCTCAGGCCGGCTCCCTCTTCCTCACTGATGCAGTGCACAAAGCCGCGTGAAGCAGCTTCTTGCACATCACACACCTCATCTGGAAGCCTTCCCTCTGACGTTGCAATGTCAGCGAGAAGGCTTCCGGTTTGGGCGCAGGACGCACGTAGGAGCCGCTGCACGTGGCTTTGTGCACTGAATCAGTGAGGAAGAGGGAGCCGGCTCGAAGATAACGCTGCACTGAGCACACTGGACTGGAGGTTGAAGAACACTGTTTTGGGCCTGATGTACGTTCAGGCCCTGTGTACCGGCAGGAAATTTCTGTGGACCGGTGGTTGAAGAACACTGCTCTAGCACATAGAACCGGAGAAACCTCCTGTGATCTGGGAAGATGGGGATATGTAAGTAAGCCTCAGTCAAGTCTAGCGAGGCTAGACATTTGCCCGGAGCTACCAAGGCAATGATTCCATTTAGAACCTTCATAAGAACATAAGAATTGCCACTGCTGGGTCAGAGCAGTGGTCCACATCCTGCCCAGCAGTCCGCTCATGCGGCCGCCCCTAGATCAAGACCAGTGCTCCAAATGAGTCCAGTCTCACCAGTTTAGCATGAACTTGTCCAACTTTGTCTTGAAACCATGGAGGGTGTTTTACTCTATAACAGACTCCAGAAGAGCATTACAGCTTTCCACCACTCTCTGGGTGAAGAGAATTTCCTTACATTTGTACAAAATCTATCCCCTTTCAACTTTAGAGAGTGCCCTCTCGTTCTCCTTACCTTGGAGAGGGTGAACAGTTTGTCTTTCTCTACTAAGTCTATTCCCTTCAGTATTTTAAACGTTTCGATCAAGTTCCCTCTCAGTCTCCTCTTTCAAGGGAGAAGAGGCCCAGTTTCTCCAATCTCTCACTGTACAGCAACTCCTCCAGCCCCTTAATCATTTTAGTCGCTCTTCTCTAGACCCTTTCGAGTAGTATCGTGTCCTTTTACATGTACGGCAACCATTGGATCCAAACTTATTCTCCAGTCTTCCGAGTCCTCCAGGGACACATTCAAGTATAAAGAGCATGTTTTTGAGCCAGAGTCTGCATCTGGTACTGGATCTAACTTGTAACAGTCATTGTACAGCTGCACTGACTTTTGCTGCTTTTCTCTAGTCTTCCTGCCAGAAAAATTTTCTTGAGGAACCGACAGAATTCAATTTTATATCCTTCTTGAGCGATGTCCAGGATCCATTAGTTTGATGAAATCTGCACCCAAGTATCCCAGAACTCAAAGATCTCCCTCCTATGTGGGATAGCCCAGAGGCTAATAAGGCGTCATTTGGACTTCTAGGTATTTGCTGCTGAGTGAGAGCCAGGTGCAGGAGCTCTTCTGGAGCCTCCAAACCTCTGTCTGGAGCCCTAAAATGACCACTGGGACAAGGAACCTGCAGACCCATAACACGGTTTTCAGTAGCTGCAGAAGGAATCATGGCAGGAACTCCAGGAGTTTTTCAGTTTACTGTCTTACGACGACTTCGGACGATGATCCATCACACAGGTCCTCAAGTTGTCCAGCCCTTTTCTAGAAAGCAGGAGAACTTGGTCAGTCAGGAGATGTTGGAAAGCTTTTAGCGCGTAATACATCGCTCTGAACTCCAGCAAATTGATGTGAAATTTGTGTTCTTTGGAAGTCCAATAACCCTGCATTTGAAGGCCGCTTATGTATATAATCTAAAATATAAAAATATAATTTATATAATTATATTTTTATATAATTAAAATCATTTATATTTAATTATATAAATATAATTTAAATTATATTTAAAAATATAATTTATATTTATACTAGTCTTTAAGCCCGTTACATTAACAGGCGCTAGAGCAGATGTCTGTCTGGGTTTTTTTCTTTGTCTCTCTCTCCTTGGACGCTATCTGTCTGTCTGTCATTCATTCTGTCTGTGTCTCTCCCTGGCCCCCCTGCCTACCTGTATTTCTCTGTTGTACCATGCCTGCCTGTCTCTCCGTGGCCCCCTTCTGTCTTCCCCCCTCCCAGAGCAAAGCATGATTGTTTTCTGCCCCCCAGCACACCCCTTTCCCTCTCCCCCTGTTGTGTCATGCCTGCGTGCTCCGTAGCCCCCTTCTGTTCCCCCCTGATTGCTGTCTGCTGCCCTCCCACCAAAGCAGCCCCCTTTCCCTCTCCCCCTGGTCCCCTGTTGTGCAATGCCTGCCTGCCCCATGGCCCCCTTCCGTTTCCACCCCCCCTCCCATTCTTACCCTCCCTCCATTCCTCGAACTGGAGCTGGGGCTGCATCTCCTCCTTCGTGGCGGTGGGCGGCGCTGCAGGAAGACAGAGTGTGGCGGCAGCGGCAACCCCGACTCCTTCAGCACCATGTCAGGAAGGTGGAGAGTGGCCTGTGAGGTTCGCTACAGCGGCTGGCGAACCTCAGCAGGCTGCTTTGAAGAGCAGCGGCAGCGAGGAGTTCCTGGAACATGCGCCTCCAGCTAGCGCAGGCGCCGTCAGGAGTGACACAGAAGCATACCTCACGCTACCAGGACTCACGATCATTCAACAGCGCATGCGCACCCTAGGGTTTTGGGTGAAAATTTCGGTGTGTCTTATGAAGCGAAGGTAACTTTTTTTAAACACCCCCCACCCACTCCCGTTATACCTTTTCAAAATATCCCACTCATTGGAAGTACGCGGGCTGACTGCCGCCTGCCGCTCCCTGTTGGTTGCCACTGCGCTGCAACTCCAGGAAGGGAAGGGCCAGAATTCCGTACCGCACACTGCCTTCCTCTCTCCCTCGGCGGAGGGTAGGCAGGCTTCATCAGTGAGGCAGGGAGGGAGAAATGCAGTGTCCGGCACAGTAGGAAGGACAAAGGCTTGGAAGGCAGTGAGTGGAAGGGGGCACATACTCGGGACATGGGAGGGAGGTAGGTTGAAGAACAAAGGCTGGAAGGCAGTGAGTGGGAGGGGGCACGAACTTGGGACATGGGAGGAAGGAAATAGAAAGGGACAATTATTGAGCCTGAGTCAAGAAAGGAAGGCAGAAAGAAAAGGAGACTCATGAAATCACCAGACAACAAAGGTAGGAAAAATGATTTTATTTTCAATTTAGTGATCAAAATGTGTCAGTTTTTATTATTTATATCTGCTGTATGTATGAAAGGAACAGCCTGGCAGGGAAGGGGAGACAGGGTGCAGAGCCTGGCAGGGAGTGAGGGGGGCTGGGTGCACAGCCTGGTATATATTAGTACACAATTTGGTTCAGAATAGTTTTTTTTTCTGGTTTTCCTACTCTAAATCTAGGATGAGTCTTATGGTCCAGTGCGTCTTATGGAGCGATAAATATGGTATCTTGGATTCTGGGGCATTTAGAGCTATCATATTGTCTAGCCACTGGTGAATTTGGTGAAGTTTCATGTTAATCATTGATACATCACGATTGCTTTCAGAATCTAATGGGTGTAAAAGCTGGATGTCATCACCGTAGGCTAAATTTGGCCAACATGGTAATTAGATTTGGCCTGAGATTTGACCCTCTGTTCCTTCCCTCCCTTCATCCCAGTTTCACCTTCAAAGCAGCCTGCAGAGGATCGCTGATTGGCTGTAGTGAACCTAGCAGGCTGCCATCAACCTCTGCAGAGGAGGGGGCGAGACATCGGCAAAGGGAACGTGTTGTCCCCGTCACTGTCCCGTCCCACCGGTCTTGATCGCCCCGTCACCGCCATTCCCTTCAGCACCCCATCACCGTCCCTGCAGCATCCATACAAGCCTCAATACTGCAATATTTAGCTTATTCCTTTCTTATAAATCAAAGTTCTGGCTGCTGAACTGGAGAAAGAGATGTTCAGCTGGCAGGGCTTTGTTTATAAATTTTTATAAACACATCTAATATACTACTTTATCCTGAAGCAAAAAAGAAAATGAAATCAAATTTTTTTTTTCTACCTTTGTTGTCTGGTTTCTGCTTTCCTCATCTTCTCATCCAATTCCTTTCATCCACTGTCTCTCTTCATCTTCCATTTGCTCTGTTACTGTGCCTCTCCCTTTCTCCCCCCTTCTTCCCTCCGTTCCTCCATAGTCTGGCATCTCTGCCTTCTCCTCACTCTCTGCTCCCCATTTCCCTTCAGCGTCTTCTCCCAATCTCTCTTCCCCATGTCCTTTCAGCGTCCTTCTCCCCACTCTGTCTTCCCCATGTCCTTCTCCCCATTCTGTCTTCCCCATTTCCCTTCAGCATCTGTTCCTCTCCACCCACTTTTCCTCCCTTTCTCCCTCCCTGCCCCTTACCTTCGTGGCGCTTTCACCCCTCCTGCAGCAAGAACACCTCTTAGCGCTTCCGCAATGCACCCCCCCAACCCCGGACAACAGGCCCGGTCCGACAACTGTTTCGACAAACCTCCTTGCCCTTTACCTTCGTGGCCAGCGATGTCTAAACTGCCTTCTTACAGCAGCCGGAGCATTGAAATTGCATATTGCTGCCGGAAAGGTCATCTCTGATGCAACTTCCGGTTGCATCAGAGATGACCTTTACAGCAGTCACACGCAGCTTCAATGCTCCGGCTGCTGTAAGAAGGCAGTTTAGACATCGCCGGCCACGAAGGTAAAGGGCAGGGAGGGAGTAGGGAGATGTTTAAACTCGGTGGCGGTGGCAGTAAGGAGGGAGGGAGCGCAATAGGTGACTGTGCACGTTCCCTCCCTTAACTGTGGGGACAAGGCCATTCACCACTCCACAGGGCAGTGAATGGCTTTGTCCCCGTAGCCACGGTTAACACAGGTTTTTCCTCACTGTTTTGGCGGCCACCGTGTCATTCTCTATCCTGGTGTAGAAGTACACGGAGGGAGGGAAGGAGGGGTCCAAACAGCCGTTCATATGCCAGAGAGTGGGGGGAGGGGAAGAAATAATGGGTCTAAAAACAGAGAGGGAGAGAGATGGTGGACAATAGGATGGAGGGAGGGAAGGAACAGAAAGCAAGAGAAGTTGGACACAAGGGATGATGTCAAAGGGGGGGATAGAGATACTGGATAGGAGGGTAGAAGATGGAGGATGGAAGATGGATGGTTAGCACGGAGAAAGAAGAAAACTACAAATAGGCAGGAGATCCTGGCAAGCAAGTTATCAGAAGAAAACCAGAGCCTGGGACCAACATGATTTGAATAATGACCAGACAACAAAAGGTAGAAAAAATAATTTTATTTTCTGTTTTGTGATTACAATATGTCAGATTTGAAATGTGTATCCTGCCAGAGCTAGTGTTAGACAGCAAGCGTGAACTAGGATCTAAGAGAGGAAAAGTCTTTATTTATTTTGTTTACATCACAGAGCCGGCATGGGCTTGGAGAGGTTATAACCCTATACTTCTACTAAGACTAAGGGGTCCTTTTATTAAGATGCGCATGCTAAATCGGTTAGCGTACCTTAATAAAAAGGACCCTTAAGTATCTTAATAAAAAATTTGGCCCGTGACTTAGCCTATGCTTTAGATTTCGGCCCCTTATGTGATTGACACCCCCGATTTAAAAGGAAACTCTGAAATGAAAGGGCATAGAATGAAGTTAAGAGGTGATAGGCCCTAGAATAATCTAAGGAAATATTTTTTTACAGAAAAGGTTGTAGATGCTTGGAACAGTCTCCCGGTAGAGGTGGTGGAGACAGACGCTCTCATTTCAAGAAAGCCTCTCTTAGAGAGAGGAAGAGATAATGGTTAGTGCGAATGGACTAACTGAATAGGCCATTTGACTTTTATCTGCCATCATATTTCTAACACCATTCCTGGCATGTATGATCTTTATATTTTGCACAGTATTGGAGGAAATGAATCTTTTTATTTTTTTGGTGTTGTACTATATGGAAGGTGTAGCTTCTTGGGATTTTGGTTTAATTTATGTTGATATTTTTTGGTCAGTTATGTATTTGGCTTTTATGTTCTGTGTGTGTGACACAGGTATTCAGTTAGGATGAATTTTCTATGTAGCATTCAGTTTTCCTGATAGTGGAGGGGACATTGTGAGCGGAGATGAGTGTTTGTTGATACTTTTTCAGTATTTGTGATTTATAAAATGACAGTTGTATAGCATGTTGTTCCTTTTTATACTTTAATAAAATGATTTCAATATAAAATAGCTATTCAAGACGTATGTGAATGGGATCAGATAGAGTCCGAGGGAGAAGGGACAAATTTTTCCCCTGCGTCATTCTCTATCTCACTGTTCCACACTATTCTTTGGGGGGGGGGGGAGGGAAGAACGACACACAGCAAACCTCCGTCAAGCTTCCTGGCCAGTAACTTAATCAGCCTGTGCTCAAGCTTCTGACTCCACAGAGGCGAGCATGACTCCCAGAGGACCTGACCCCCAGCTCTCAAGTGTTATGCAAGCTGGCCAGGCAGGTACTCTTAAAAGTGTAGCCCTTCTAGCTACAGACTCCGACGTCCGACTCTTCTTCCAGGCAGAGCTGTTCCAGGACTATCTGGAACCTCTTAGCACAGGGAAGCCTCAATAAAAGATCAGATTAAGACCCTAAAATAAAAAGCCAAGTGCAGAGCAGATAAAAAGATATGGTCTGAACTTGCTTGCAAAGTTAAAACTGAGGAGGGAGCACTGCCTAGAGAGACAAGGGGGCAGAGAGAAGAAAATGACTGATGTCTTTTGCAAGTAACTTGCAGTGCATGACCTATCCATAAGGAATCACATACTGTTTGTACAGGAATATTCATATCAAGTACAACAGTTCTGACAAATTTAACATTAAAATAAAAACTGATCTAAAGGTCAAATATGTTTTCTATCCATAAATTATTATTTTTTTTAAAACAAAACACATTTTGTGCTAAATCATGCATATATGCCATACAAGAGGATATTATACTCTCTTGCAACTGTAGCAGTACTTTTAGAATATAGCAATGTGAACTAAACTGGTATTTCAATTCTCTGAATGAAAAGCATCTATCTGAATATTCAAAAGTCTGTTTATGGCAGGTCTTGTGGAATAGAAGTTTATTTTTATTTCCTTATTTACTTCAGGAAAGTTGAAAAGAATCAGTATGTAGGAAGGAAAAATTAGACTTTACCTGCTAATTTTCTTTTCTTAAATCCCTCCAAACTAAACACATGGGTTTACACTCTACTGCCAGCAGATGGAGAATGAACTAATGAAATCTTAAGTAATCTGAGTGGCTGTTCACTAATCAAACAAAGCAGAAAAAAACGGGACATTTGCTCCCTGGATTTTAAACAAAAAAACTCTGAACACAGCCGAGACTATAATGTCAGTCGCAGAACTTGGTCAAGAAAAGCACTCTTAAATCAGTGGTTCCCAATCCTGTCCTAGAGACTCCCCAGCAAGTCAGGTTTTCAGGATATCCACAATGAATTCATGACAGAGAATTGTATGCATTGCCTCTATTGTGTTTATCTAAATCACCAAACTCTTCTGTCCACTTCAAACAGTGCAAAGTCTCCTTCACATCCAACTAATGAAGCCAATTCTCATTATTATTATTCATTTATTTAATTTTTGCATCTCCCCATTGGCTTAATGAAACAGTGGGAAACGCATTGATTCATGACACATTAGGAAGAACGAACGGAACCAGACATAGCATTACTTCTCTTTAGCCATAACCAGAAAAGGTTCCTAATAAGGCAAAGCCTGCAAATCCAATGTTCTCCTTGCTGAACAAATAGTTACCATAAACACTATCTTCAGCTTAAGAACATTCAATGTGGATTTTTTGATAGATTCAAAGAACACTTATACCAAGACTGCACAGATCTCAGGGTTGTACAATAGGACATCTATGGGGCCTCAACAGCCTTCCTCATCCTCACCCTCTCAAGAACCAAGCTGTTAAGACAGACTTGAGACACATCCAGCTTCCAGATTATCTCCAGCACAAACAGGTCCATTTTTGCCAGTACTAGTGGATCCCCCCCCAACTCGACTGAATGAGATCCCTGTACCAGCGTCACCTTGGCCATTCTGCCACTATCAACACAATGACACCCTAATAAAGAATGATGTCCCCAGTTCAGTAATTTTCAGTCTCCATCAGCAGGCAAAAAAATTAAAGCATATAGATTGGTCTGGGACAATAAAGGAGCATAGATTTATAAAAGAAAAATATTGTGGCTACAGCTTAGCACTATTGGTAAAATGATGAAGTGAAGTACAGTAGTTACAATACCTGTCTGCAGTCTTGATTGCCACTTGAGCCTTTGTAATAGCTGAAGAACATTCATCTATTTCTTTATTAACTTTATCTAATTTGTCTTGCTGAGCCTTAAGCTTATGATTGTTAATATCAATTATGAGATTATGTAATTTTTTAACTTCTGCTTCCACTTTTCCAGCCTTTTCTGCTACTTTTTCATGTTCTGTAATTACAAATTTTATATTTATTTATTTTTCTGTCAAAGACATAACCTAGATCAATTTAAATTGTATTTTGAGAATTCATTCATAAGAAAGCTTTCTAAGAATTAAATCCCTAAGGTGCTGTCAGAGATATAAAACATGAATGGAACCTGCAGCAACAAATGACTTGAAACACCATTTTTTAACATTGGCATACCACTACTAAAGTAAAAATTTTGTCTTGATTGAAATTAACCACTCATTTTTTTTCCCAATTCTTTATTCATTTTTAAAAACTTACAATAAGTGTAACAGCATATATAACATTTTAAACTTAGATACAACACTTAATATTTTGTTAAAATCCATATCAGAATTTATCCCCCCTCCCCCCTAATCAGTAACATCTGCATATTTATTAAACGCTTTCAATAAGTGACAATAGAGTAAATTAAACATTTTACACCTTAGACATCACTTAAAAATTTTACAAGATTCATAGAAATCAATACCTTCCCCCCACCCAACTTAATCCTTAACATTAAAGTAACTAGAAATTTTATCATAGTTTCAGATATACACTATACATATGTTAAACATAAGTTACAACTATATAACCATTCAGACTTATTATCAATCCTCAAAAATACCCCCTTCCCTCCCAATTACCATCCTTAAATTAAACAATTAAAAACCTACCTCCCGCCCTCCCTGGATGTGCATTTTATCTAAGAACAAAAATCATAACTATAATACAGTGGTGCCTCGCATAACGGACGCATCGCACAGCGAACGCTGCGCATAACGAACTTTTTGTCTTGCTCCCTATAACGAACTTCGTTTCACACAACGAAGTCGCCCGAGGGGCCCGGGGGGGGGGGGGCGGAACTACTCTCGCCGCTTCCTAATGTGAGCCGGGAACAGCAGCACCCTCCTGTCTGAATGCAGTGTTCCATCATCTCCCTCCACCTTACCTTAGATGCCGAGTTTTCCGGCTTTCTTTTTCGGCCAGCCACACACTTTCAAAGAGCAGCACATGCGCGCATGCTCTGTTGTTCAATCTTCTCCTCTGACGCAACCGGAAACCGGAAGTTGCAGGAGAGGAGAACATTGATCAACTTCAGCAGCTGCGCGTGCACAGCTTTTTGAAAGCGTGCGGCTGGGTGAAAAAGAAAGCTGGCAAACTCTGCATATAAGGTGAGGTGGAGGGAGGGAAATGTAGGGCTGCAGAACGAATTATTTTGTTTTACATGTATTCTTATGGGAAAACAGGGCTGCAGAACGAATTATTTTGTTTTACATGTATTCTTATGGGAAAACAGGGCTGCAGAACGAATTATTTTGTTTTACATGTATTCTTATGGGAAAACGCGTTTCACACAACGAACGTTTCACATAACAAACTTGCTCCTGGAACGGATTAAGTTCGTTGTGTGAGGCACCACTGTAATTCTACAAAAGACATCAATGGGCCCAAAATTAATTTAAAGTTTTTAACATTCCCTAACAAATCAGAGCTCATTTTCTCATATTTATAGATTAGACATAAACTTGCCCAAGTTTGCCCTGTAAATACAGGATATAACCTTTTATTAATCTTGAAGGTAACATTTAAACTTAACTGTCAATTTCCTTTTCTTCAGCCTTGCCAGACCAGTTAAAGCCAATGAGTTATTTTTCCCCATCAGCACATAACGGAAAAAAAAAATCCTGTTCAAAGCTAACTTTATTCCCCTGACAAGGGAATGGTGCAGCCATCAGATCTTCAGTATCCTATTGTCAAAGCTAAGACAACAAAAGCAATTACTGTTTTGAGTGTCCAATTAAGCACCTTAGCCAATCCCGCTATAGTCAAAATATTCACTTCAGGTTCCAGTATGTGTTTTGGTAGTCTAGCATGAATGACGAATGATAATTTAAGGCAAGTTGAAAGTCCATCCTTCCTTATTCTTCATGCTAGACTAGTGGGGAATGATGTTGGGGGAGGGGGGAAGGCTTGTGAGAAGGGCTGAGAATGCTCTGACTAAAACTGTCAAGCCTTTGCACAATCTATGCTTGCTGAAATCAGCAAGCCAAGCGAAAAATAAGCAAGTGAACGAAACTTATTCTTTTACATGGCAACTGGTGTCACATCTGCAGTAATGCCAGGGAAGTGGATCTAAGAAGGATGAGAACATGTCTTAACCAAGAATATAAAAATACATTATTTTGCAAGAATATCCTGTGATGGGCAGGCTTTTACTGGCCGATGGCTTGAAATTGCTGACATGATAAATTAAAACGGCATATGCGGGAAAAGATAGATTTTCTGGTAAACAGGACATGCGTATGGTATGACACAGATTTATGAACCAATTAATAAACTGATAAATGTAATGACGTTTGTAAGTGACCAATAAAAACTAACAATATGATATGTGCCAACGTGGTCTCAAGCTGTCAAGAATTGTATAAGAGTCTTTGGGATTATGAAAGGAGGACAGACATCCAGGTATACTCAAGCGCTTGAGGCATACTATCTGTCAGCTCCATATGCTGTAAGATTTGTTCTTGTAACCTGTTATTGATTGTTAATAAAATAAATATATGTTAATTATAACAGCATATTGCGTTTCCATGAAGCCAGTTTCCATGAAAGGCTGTAAACAGGTGGCTTTTCACTTGTGAGCCGGACACATGCAGCATGTGAGTCGATGCATGCGCCATTGTGGCCTGTCCCTATGCGGAGTTGCTGCAGGGGGGGGGTGGAAATGGGGGGATGAAGCTCGTTGGTTCCGGACAGGTGTCAGGGTCGGCTTCAGGGGTTGTGCACGGGGCTGGTGGGCAGTGGTGAAAAATGCTGCACATGATCTGGGGGATGAGATGCCAAGAGAGAGAGAGAGAGACAGACACAGACAGAGAGACAGACACACAGAAAGAGACAGAGAGACAGACAGAGACACACACACATAGAGACATACACAGAAAGAGACAGACAGAGAGAGACACACACACACACAGAGACATACACAGAAAGAGACAGACAGAGAGAGACACACAGACATACACAGAAAGAGACAGACAGAGAGAGACACACACAGAAAGAGACAGAAAGAAAGACAGAGAGAGAGACACACACAGAGAGACACAGACACAGAGAGAGAGAGACAGAGAGAGACACACACACAGACAGAGAGAGATACACACAGACAGAGCGAGAGAGAGACACAGACAGAGAGAGACACAGAGAAAGACACACAAACAGACACAGAGAGACAGAGATACACACAGAGCGAGAGAGACACACACAGACAGAGATACACACAGACAGAGCGAGAGAGACACACACAGACAGAGAGAGATACACACAGACACAGAGAGACAGAGACACACACAGACAGAGAGAGATACACACAGACACAGAGAGACAGAGACACACACACACACAGACACAGAGAGAGAGACACACACAGACACACACACACACAGAGAGAGACACACACACACAGACACAGAGAGAGACACACACACAGACACAGAGAGAGACACACACACAGACAGAGAGAGACACACACACAGACAGAGAGAGACACACACACAGACAGAGAGACACACACACACAGACAGAGAGACACACACACAGAGAGAGAGACACACACACAGACACAGAGAGAGAGACACACACACAGACACAAAGAGAGAGACACACACACAGACACAGAGAGAGAGACACACACACAGACACAGAGAGAGAGACACACACACAGACACAGAGAGAGACACACACACACACAGACACAGAGAGAGACACACACACACACAGACACAGAGAGAGAGAGACAGAGAACCAAAAGGCGAAGTAGGCGGTGGTCTGCCGGTTGGTTCTCTAGGGAGGGGCGGCGTTTGCTCTCTCATCGTGGAGGAGCTGGAGATGTCTCCGACTTCACCAAGTGAGGCTGTGTCGATGACTCCCCCTGATCCTACGCTGCTAGTTAGGCTGGCACAAAGGAAGACAGAGCAGCAGAGTGAGCTCTGAGGCAGTGCCTCTGAGGAGAAGACGGTCCCTGGGCCTTCCCTCTCTCTCTCGAGGGGTGCTGGTGGAGTTGCGATCTCCAGTCACAACCCCAGTCCCCAAAAGAGAAACGAATAGCCATGAACCTCAGCTAAACTCAGGTAATAAAAGGCCTCAGCCAAAGAACAGCAGCCCAAGGCCTTCAGATCGATCGACCGTTAGGCAACAATTCTCCAACTGTCAGGCTCCCACAATCAAAGGTGCTATCTGACTCGTCTAGAGTGAAAATTAAAAGTAAAAAAACAAACAAAACAGAACATTGTAAAAATAAAAATAAGGTATATGAAAGCAACAAAAAAGTTAAAACCTGGGAGAGGATGCCAGGCCAAAAGGTAGAACTTTGTATTGACAATGGTAGTGTGCGATTTGAAATCTGAGGTACTTCTTGTAAGCCAGATGAATGGAGATACGAGTGTAGGCTTCCTTGAGATCTAAAGAGCATAGCCAATTGAGGGTATAGAGTGGCTAGAGATAGCATCCAAAATTTTTCCTTGACAAGAAATTTGTTGAGGGCTTCAAGATCTAATATAGGACAGAGACCTCCTGTCTTCTTCAGGACTAGAAAATAGCTGGAGTAAAACCCCCAGTTCTGCAGATCCGCAGGAACATTATTGATGGCATTGAGGAGAAGGGAATCGATTTCATGAAGAAGGGAGGACTGGTGAGGGTTCAAATTAGACTCTCTTGGAGGATGATCTGGAGGAACAGTGATAAAATGAAGAGAGTAAGCCTCTCAAATGATCTGTAGAACCCAGAGGTCTGAGGTAATAAACTCCCAACAATGGAAATAAAGTTGGAGACGACCCCCGATTGGCTGAGGGACAGGCTGATGTAATGGAATTGTAATTATGCTCT
Source organism: Geotrypetes seraphini (assembly GCF_902459505.1). NCBI lineage: Eukaryota > Metazoa > Chordata > Amphibia > Gymnophiona > Dermophiidae > Geotrypetes > Geotrypetes seraphini. The sequence goes on along the minus strand of NC_047092.1, from coordinate 164,504,307 downwards.
CGAGTAGTCCATCAAAAAAAAAAAAAAAAAAACTGGGTCAATTTGGCTGGAGCAGACACTTGAGCTTTCTGAAGGCATTGCTGCTTCTGTTAAGATCTGGACGAAGCAGATTTGGCTGAGAAGTGCCTCCGATATGAAGAAGGTGGCTTGGATGGTCTCATTGAAACCAAATTGGATTTAGGCTTAAGCAAGTAATCCCACTGTTTATCATGCGCTGAGAGCTTTTGAGTAGCATTTTCCATTGAGTCCCCAAAAACCTCATCCCTCAGAAAGGGAACATTGGCCAACCTGTCTTGAAAGTTGACATCCATGTCAGCAATCCTGAGCCAGGCTAATCTCCTCATGGCCACGGACATAGAAGCAGCCCTGGAAGCCAACTCAAAAGCGTCATAAGTAGACTGAACCATGTGCCGTCTTAATTGGGTAAGGGTGCGAACAATGTGCTGGAATTCTTTCGTTCAATGAGATGGGAGATATCTTTGAAAAGCAGGCAATTGCTTAACCAGTTGTTTCAGGTAGCAAGTGAAATAGAAGTTACAGTTAATGACTCGATTTGCCAACATGAAGTTTTGCTAAAGACTTCTCCCAAACCTGTCCATAGTACATCCTTCTCGACCTGGTGGGACCGAGACGTAAACTTTGGATGGAATAGACATTTTCAGTGTGGATTCCACCACAGAGATTGATGAGACAGTTGAGATTTGTAAAAACCTGGACTGGGAATAATCCAGTATAGAGTCCAGCTTCCTGGAAGCAACAGGCACAGAGAGAGGAGATTCCTAATTTTTATGAAGGGTTTCTCTCAGGATCCAATGCAAAGGAAGTTTAATGAGTTCCTTAGGAAGCTGCTTATATAGTCCATGGTTTCCAAAAATTCAGCATTTGGAATCTGCCTCCAGCTTGACAGACAGAAACTTACCCATCTGTCTAATGAAGCGAGTGAAGGAAAGCCGCTCTGTAGGGGATGACTCTTAAATGGAGATTGTGGCTCAGGAGAATCATAAGCCTTTGTGGTTGAATAAGAAACATCAACATTAGAATCCATTTGAAGATCAGAGTTAATGAGCAGTGATAGAAATCGATGCTGCCGCTTAGAAAGGTACCAGTCTCATGAGGAAGGCGATGCAGGATGTTTACATTTCTCTGGATGTTTGGAAACAGCATGTTTGGATTTACAAGAACACTTGCTGGACTGAGAACAATGATGCTTCAGTTAACTGGAGCAGTGTCTGGAGGCACGATGCTTCGATGCATGGCTGGATGATAACCGGTGTTGAGAGACATTATGGTGTATCAATGGCAGTACCGGCATCTCATGTGGCGTGATGCTCAGGCTGGGCCAGTACCAGAGGAATCGACATCAGGGTAATGAGCTTAAACATATCCCCACACTCCACACGAAAGAGAGCATCGAGCTTCTCTTTGAAAGTTAGCACCGGTACCTTTAATGCTGGTACCAATGGTGTTACGACTTGTTCCTGAGATGACTCAGATGACGATGTATCCCTCGATTTGGAAATGAGTCACATAGGGGAGTCGCATAGTCGCTTGGTCAGCATGATTGGACTCGATGCCATAATAACCTGAGACCCCGTCTGGGAAGCTGGTGGCTTTTTAGCTGGCTTACCAGAAGGTACAATGACCTGTGACACCGGAGTCGATGCATCGGATGGCGTTGGTGTTTTCGATGTCAAAGCATGTGATGTATCAGCTCCCTCCATGCTGACACTGAACAACTTCTCCTGTTGTAAGAGGCGGCTCTTAACAGTGCATTTTTGAGGAGTGAAACAATCCGCACAGGTCTCGATGGAATGTTCTGGGCCAAGGCACTGCATACACTAGTTGTGAGGATCGGTGATGGAAATTGCCCTGTGGCACTGGCCACACTTTTTTAGAAACCTGTTACCGGGTGGGACATCGAGGGGAACACCGCTTCAGCCAAATTGAAATCAATGGCTGAGGCGAGAAGAGAGGCCCCGCCGGCCATACCACAGAATGATGAACAAATGGAAAAAGAACTCCCAGAAAGTTAAAAAAAGAAACAAAGGGAGAATGAATAAAATTAAGAGAAAAATAACGTGCGAGTGGGAAGGCAAAGGCAAAAAATGAATGTTTGAAAGCACGACTTCTTAGCTCCGTGGAAAACTAAGAACGTAGGAGCTGCGCGCCTACGTCGGGCAGAAGGCATGCGGTGTCTGACCTTTCTAAAGTTCTTAAAGTACCGGTGCACTTTTGCACTCCGTCGATGACGTCACCCATAAGTGAGAATATGAGGCCTGCTTGTCCTGGAATAAGCACAGTATACTTTGTTCTCCTGTAACATAATTTTGTTCAAGGGCAGTAAGTATAATTTTCTGATTGCTCATGCCTAAAAAGTATAGAAAATATCCATTATTTCCATAAAACTTTGCTTTTGTGACCAAGATATTCAACTTTCAAGAATCAGTCCTCAGATGTAGTACCCCATCAGGTTCTCACTGGAAATAAGCATCAAAACAAGGCTAGAGCGCACATACGAAGACAACCTGAGAAAGCGTCTATGCCAAATCTGAAACGAGGCTTGGCTACACAGCGACATACTTAACGATACCTCCACTAACATTCATCATTGAAATACCTCCATAATTTTGACCTAGTCTAACAAAGCAGATCTCTTTCAAGAACAGGTCAAGTACTGACAGTGAGTATCCACACTTAAGTCAATTTAGCTCCTGCAAGAACTAAGCCATAAGACAGAAGAAAAAGGATTCTCCATGAAGGCCAGTACTTGATGCAGCAGCCCTGTGAACATAAAGGATACCTCTGATTCTAGATGTACTGAAGGAGTCTCAGAATAAAATCACTAGAAAGTCTTAAAATTCACAATTTTGGTTCTGTTGAGAAAAAGCACAGTTTCTTACCGTAACAGGTGTTATCCAGGGACAGCAGGCAGATATTCTTGACTGATGGGTGACGGCACCGACGGAGCCCCGGTACGGACAATTTTAGAGTGATTTCACTCTAAGAACTTGGAAAGTTCTGGTAGGCCGCACCGTGCACGCGCGAGTGCCTTCCCGCCCGACAGAGGTGCGCGGTCCCCAGTTAGGATAAGCCAGCTAAGAAGCCAACCCGGGGAGGTGGGAGGGATGCAAGAATATCTGCCTGCTGTCCCTGCATAACACCTGTTACGGTAAGTAACTGTGCTTTATCCCAGGACAAGCAGGCAGCATATTCTTGACTGATGGGTGACCTCCAAGCTAACAAAAAGAGGGATGGAGGGAAGGTTGGCCATTAGGAAAACAAATTTTGCAAAACAGATTGGCCGAAGTGTCCATCCCGTCTGGAGAATGCATCCAGACAATAATGAGATGTAAAAGTATGAACTGAGGACCAAGTAGCAGCCTTGCAGATTTCCTCAATAGGAGTGGAACGGAGGAAAGCTACAGATGCTGCCATCGCTCGGACTCTATGGGCCGTGACAGAACCTTCCAGTGTCAGTCCGGTCTGAGCATAACAGAATGAAATGCACGCTGCCAGCCAATTAGACAACGTACGTTTAGAAACAGGACGTCCCAATTTATTCGGATCAAAGGACAGAAAGAGTTGGGGAACTGATCTGTGGGGTTTCGTACGCTCTAGATAGTAAGCTAGAGCCCTTTTACAATCCAAAGTATGCAGAGCCTGTTCCCCAGAATGAGAGTGAGGTTTCGGAAAGAAGACAGGCAGAACAATGGATTGGTTGAGATGGAATTCAGAGACAACCTTAGGGAGAAACTTTGGATGTGTACGCAGAACCACCTTGTCATGATGAAAGACCGTAAAAGGTGGATCTGCAACTAGTGCATGTAGCTCACTGACCCTCCTGGCAGAGGTAAGAGCAATAAGGAAAAGTACCTTCCAAGTGAGATACTTGAAAGGAGTGGTAGCCAAAGGTTCAAATGGAGGCTTCATTAAGGCGGAAAGAACCACATTGAGATCCCAGATAACAGGAGGGGCTTTAAGAGGTGGTTTCACATTGAAAAGACCTCGCATGAACCTGGACACCAGGGGATGAGCTGAGAGAAGTTTTCCATGAACCGGCTCATGGAAGGCAGCAATGGCACTGAGATGGACTCTGATGGAAGAAGACTTAAGGCCAGAGTCAGACAAAGATAGCAAATAATCCAACAATGTCTCCACTGCCAGGGAAGTGGGATCAAGATGATGAAGAAGAAGACACCAGGAAGAAAATCTTGTCCACTTCTGATGGTAACATTGCAGAGTGGCTGGTTTCCTGGAGGCATCTAGAATGGAACGAACGGGCTGAGACAAAAGAGTATCATGAGAAGTCAGCCCGAGAGATACCAAGCTGTCAGGTGCAGAGACTGGAGGTTGGGATGTAGAAGGGTCTCCTGATGCTGTGTAAGCAGAGAAGGAAACAGTGGAAGAAGAAAAGGTTCCCTGGAACTGAGTTGAAGTAGAAGGGAGAACCAATGTTGCCTGGGCCACCTCGGAGCAATCAGAATCATGGTGGCTCGTTCCCTCTTGAGCTTGAACAAGGTTCTCAACATGAGAGGCAGAGGAGGGAAAGCGTACAGGAACAGATTGGACCAGTCGAGGAGAAATGCATCCGCTGCCAGACGGTGAGGAGAGTAGAGTCTGGAGCAGAATAGGGGCAGCTGGTGATTGTGAGGAGCTGCAAAGAGGTCTATCTGAGGAGTGCCCCATTGAGCGAAGATGGACTGTAGAGTGAAAGGATCGAGTGTCCACTCGTGAGGCTGGAGAATTCTGCTGAGCTTGTCCGCTAAGGAATTCTTTTCTCCCTGAATGTAGATAGCTTTCAGGAATAGATGGTGATTTATGGCCCAAGTCCAGATCTTCTGGGCTTCCTGGCACAAGAGGTGAGAGCCCGTCCCACCCTGCTTGTTGATGTAGTACATCGCAACTTGATTGTCTGTGCACAGCAGGAGAACTTGAGGGAAGAGAAGATGTTGGAAGGCCTTGAGGGCATAAAACATCGCTCTGAGTTCCAGGAAATTGATGTGATGCTTCTTTTCCTGGGCAGTCCAAAGGCCTTGAGTTTGGAACTCGTTCAATTGAGCTCCCCAGGCATAAGGGGAGGCGTCGGTGGTGATGACTAGTTGATGAGGAGGTAGATGGAGTAGAAGACCTCTGGATAGATTTGAGGATATCAACCACCATTGTAGAGACTGACGAAGAGATGATGTGACAGATATGTAACGTGAGCAAGGATCCATCGCTTGGGACCACTGGGTAGCTAGGGTCCATTGAGGAGTGCGCAGGTGAAGACGTGCGAAGGGTGTGACATGAACTGTGGAGGCCATGTGACCCAAGAGTATCATCATTTGCTTGGCAGAGATGGAAAGTTGTAGAAGCACCTGCTGACACAGAGATTGAAGCGTTTGAAGACGGTTGGATGGCAGGAACGCTCTCATGAGGACTGTGTCCAAGACAGCTCCGATGAATTGAAGTCTCTGAGTGGGGATGAGATGAGATTTGGGTAGATTGATCTCGAACCCCAGAAGTTGAAGAAACATGATGGTTTGGTTGGTGGCCAGGAGAACAGTCTGAGATGAATTGGCCTTGATTAACCAGTCATCCAGGTAAGGAAAGACCTGAAGGTGGTGAAATCGTAGAAAGGCAGCCACCACAATCAGACATTTGGTGAACACTCTTGGAGAGGAGGCAAGACCGAAGGGCAGCACCTTGTATTGGTAATGACAACGATTGATCATGAAGCGTAGGTACTGTCTGGAGGCCAGATTGACTGGTATATGAGTGTATGCTTCTTTGAGATCGAGGGAACATAGCCAGTCGCCTTGATTGAGAAGAGGGTAAAGAGTGGCCAGAGAAAGCATTTTGAATTTCTCTTTGACCAAGCATTTGTTTAGATCGCGAAGATCTAGAATGGGTCTTAGATCTCCTGTCTTTTTAGGGACTAGAAAATAACGGGAGTAGAATCCCTGCCCTCTCTGATCTAGAGGAACTTCCTCTATAGCATTCAGAAGGAGGGATTGAACCTCTTGAAGAAGGAGGGAAGACCGAGGAGTGTTGAAAGCAGACTCTCTTGGCAGACTTTGGGCAGGAGGTAACTGAAAGTTGAGAGAGTAGCCGTGGCGGATGATGTTGAGGACCCACAGGTCCGAGGTGATGATTTCCCAACGGCTTATGAAATGTATAAGGCGTCCTCCTATGGGCTGTGGAAGATGAGTAGAAGGAGGAAGATTGGCTATGTCCAGGAGAACCAAGTCAAAAGGGTTGAGTAGGTTTTTGTGAAGGAGGAGGTTTCACCTGCTGCTGTTGCTGAGCCTGTCTAGCAGCTGGTCTTTGTTGTCTCTGACGTCTAGTCTGTTGTGTAGTCTGTGGCAGAGGACGAGCCACAAATCTTCGTTGGTAGGCCGAGTGCTGACGAAAAGGCCTGGTAGGTGGAGTTGCTTTCTTAGTTTTAAGAAGAGTGTCCCACCGAGTTTCATGAGCCGAGAGCTTTTGAGTAGTGGAATCCATGGAATCTCCAAACAGCTCATCCCCCAAACAAGGTGCGTTGGCTAGCCGGTCCTGATGATTGACATCAAGTTCGGAAACTCGAAGCCAGGCTAGCCGTCGCATGGCTACTGACATAGCTGTGGCTCTGGAGGTCAGTTCAAAAGTGTCATAGATTGATCTGACCATGAACTTACGAAGCTGCAAAAGAGAGGAACAAGTTTGGTGAAAAACAGATTTCTTCCGGTCAGGGAGATATTTCTCGAAAAGAGCCAGATTCTGTATAAGCTGCTTTAGATAGAATGAGAAATGGAATGCGTAATTTCCTGACCGGTTGGCCAACATCGCATTCTGATACAGCCTTTTTCCAAACTTGTCCATGGATTTACCCTCCCTGCCAGGAGGGACTGAGGCGTACACACTAGCCCCCTTAGACTTTTTGAGTGTGGACTCAACTAAAAGGGACTCATGAGGTAGTTGGGGCTTGTCAAACCCAGGAATGGGAATGACCTTATAGAAAGAGTCCAATTTGCGGGGAGCTCCAGGTACAGTTAAAGGGGATTCTAAATTTTTATAAAAGGTCTCTCTCAAGATATCACGGAGAGGTAACTTAAGATATTCCTTTGGAGGCTGGTCAAAATCCAATGCATCTAGAGCTTTGGATTTCTTTGACTCAGCCTCCAAGGGGATGGAGAGAGAATCACACATTTCCTTCAAAAAGGAAGAAAAAGAGGACACATCTGGTCTAGAGGAAGGTCCCAAAGCAGAAGGGTCCTCGTCACCAGAGGAGCATTCCCCTTCAGAAAGGAGAGGATCCTCTGAATCACCCCACAAATCAGGATCTCGAACTTGAAAACTCCGGTCTCGAGATTCTGGTGTGGAGGGTTCTAGGTGACGAGATTTGCGAAGCGATTTCCCTGACCTGATCGACTCGGTACCGGGAGATGTCACTGGATGCATCGGAGCCGAAGTCTGTACAGCCTGATGGTGAGCTCTCGGCTCCGGTGCAAGAACCAGCATGGAGACCGAGGAAGCAGATTGTACCGGTACCGACAAAGTGGAAGCAGATAAAATAGGGCGTTCCACTGTCGGTACCGGTGGCTCAGACCGGACCGGAAGGCTCGGTGCCAAGAGTGAAGGAAGAAAGTGTTGCAACTGTTCTTTAAGCTGCACTTGCAGAACAGCAGCTATACGTTCTTCAAGTGAGGGCACCGGTACCGCCTTTTTCTTCTGCGGTACCTGCGGTGCTGCTCTACGCCCCGAGGATGAGGAACCCGATGTCGAGGGGCTCACCTCTATTGGGGCGGAGCGCTTCCGTGGGCGCCTCAAGGTCGGCAGGATTGGGCTCGCTGCCACCGAGACCGGAGGACGCTCCAACGGGGAAGGCTTCTTAGCCGGCTTACCTGAAGGAGTCGACGCCGACGCGGTATCGCGTGGCGTCGATGAGGTGGGTGCCGACTGCGCCGGAGCCGATGTCGGTGTCGTAGAGTCAGACATTTCGGCACCAAAAAGCAATCTCTGTTGGATTTGACGATTTTTCAGAGTTCGCTTTTTTAAAGTCGCACAGCGGGTGCAGGTAGACGCTCGATGGTCAGGACCAAGACACTGTAGACACCAATTATGTGGGTCGGTGAGTGAAATTGGTCGTGCACACCGCTGGCACTTCTTGAACCCGGGTTGAGGGGGCATGAATGTAAAAACGGCTTCAGCCAAATCGAAGGCCGAGGCCTCGATGGTGGCAAAGGGCCCCGCCGGGGCGAATTGGAAAAAGAAGAAAAACACAAATTTTTTTTTTTTAAAGAAAATAAAATAAAGAAAAAAGGAAGGAAACAATATTTCCTTCACGAGTTTACGCGAGCGGGAAGAATCAAAAAGATTTTCTCACAACGGCCGTTGAGCGAAACGCGTCTTCTTAGCTCCGCGGAAACTAAGAAACTGGGGACCGCGCACCTCTGTCGGGCGGGAAGGCGCTCGCGCGTGCGCGGTGCGGCCTACCAGAACTTTCCAAGTTCTTAGAGTGCAATCACTCTAAAATTGTCCGTACCGGGGCTCCGTCGGTGCCATCACCCATCAGTCAAGAATATGCTGCCTGCTTGTCCTGGGATAATGCCAATTTAATCTTAAGTAACCACCAACCTTTTTTGAAGGTATCAAGTGTCGTTTCCATCTGTTTTTGCTTATTTTTGTCAGGGGCAACAGCATTTACATTGGATTCAAGTTCTTTCACCTGGGTCTTCAAATGGACTTCCTGTTCTGATAGGCTCTATAGTATTAAACACACACATACACACATTAATAACTAAGATCTATTGTTCATACAATAAGTTGAGGTAAATCACCATTATACCTGAATGCTTGCAGTGTATTTTTCTGAAGTATTTTTCATATCTCTTATATTCTGTCGCAATTTTGCTACCGCTTCTTCCAGCTGTACTTTCCCTTCTTGGTACTGTGTTGCTTTCTCCGAGTCCATACGTAGTTTTGATTCCATCATATTCAACTATCAGAATTAACAAACATGTATGCATATAAATGATTATGTATAACATTTCTCAATTTCAAAAATTTAAGTGCTATATTTTCATATTTGCAACATTTATGGCCATACTGCAACAAAAGGAGAAATTAGGTTCTTACCTGCTAATTTTCTTTCTTTTAGCCCCTCCAGACCAGTACAGAAATGGATGGGTTTACACTCCTCTGTCAGCAGGTGGAGACAGACACTAACTTTTGGCTATAGTATAAGTGGGCTGTGCAGTCCCTCTTACAATCAGTCTTTTCAGTCCCTCTTACAATCAGTCTTTTCAAATAGCCAAGCAGAAATTAACTAGGCTGAACCAGAACATGCAATTCCACATTCACTTTGAGAAGACCCAGGAACAGTCCCAAATCAGACCAGGGGACACTGTTGGATACTGATTAGAACAAGAACTTTGAGAACGCCCCACAGTTTGCCAGCTAAACCAATTACCGCTGTTCTTTCAACTCCCCAAAACAACTAGCAACAACCAAATCCTGCAGAAAAAAAACCCATATTTCTGAAAATATCGAGCATTATGACTGGGCGTGTTTTATGCTGGTCTGGAGGAACTAAAAGAAAGAAAATTAGCAGGTTAAGGACCTAATTTTTCCTTCTTTAGTGTCCTTCCAGACTGGCACAGAAACAGATGGGATGTACCAAAGCAGAACCCATCATGGGAGGGGCTGCCAAAAGAACACAATTTCTGTGACTGGGTGACCAGAGACTTGGATAGAGGATGTACACTAGATGTGGTGTATTTAGATTTTAGCAAAACGTCTAATAAATAAACCGAGTGCTCTTGGGATGGGCCTCCAAAGTGACGAGCTGGGTCAGGAACTGGTTGAGTGGAAGATGACAGAGGGTAGTAGTCAATGGAGATCGCTCTGAGGAAAAGGATGCTACCAGTGGTGTGCTTCAAGGTTCTGTTCTTGGACCTGTTCTTTTTAACACTTTTATAAGTGATATTGCTGAAGGGCTGTCAAGTAAGATTTGCCTCTCTGTGGATGATACCAAAATAGAGTAGACACACCGGATGGTGTGAACAACATGAAGAAAGACCTAGCGAAGCTTGAAGAATGATTTGAAATTTAATAGTTAAAATATAAAGCTAAGAAAAGCAAGGTCATGCATTTGGGCTGCAAAAACCCAAAGGAAAGGTACAGTTTAGGGGGTGAAGAACTTTTGTGCATGACAGAAGAGAGAGATTTGGGAGTGACTGTAAGTGATATTAAAGTGCCAAACAAGTTGAAAAGGTGACAGCAAAAGCTAGAAGAATGCTAGGGCATAGGAAGAGGTTTGGCCAGTAGGAAAAAGGAGGTATCGATGCCCCTGTATAAGACTCTGGCAATACCTCATTTAGAATATTGTGTACAGGCGTGACTTGGCACGTGCAGTGGATGGAAGTGTGATCGTGGAGCTCTGATAGCCAGGCAGCGGTTATTATAAATATATTATACATTTTTGCCAAAAAATTAAATTTTTGTCGTCCGGGTGCTGTGAGAAGATGACCAGCACACGCCAGGGGAAAATTGAGGCGGCTTTTGCGACATACGGTACGGCAAAGCGCCTCAAGCAAGATTTGGCGGCGGCGGCAAAAGCCCCACTTCCTGAGGAAGAATAAATAGGGAAAAAAGACATAATGGCTGAACTTAAAAAAATTTCAAAACAGATCCAGAAGAATGCAGAAAGCATTCAAGATGTAAAAGAAGTGTTAAACATTAACAGGCAGTTAGAGGCTGCTTCTCAAAGAATGACAGTTTTAGAATCCAGGATGGATCAGATGGAACTAACTGCTGTTCAAGCTAAGGAAGATAATAAAATCATCAAAGAGTTACAGAAAAGGCTGGTGGATTATGAGAACCGTGGCAGAAGAAAGAACATTAAAATTTTTGGACTGGCAGAAAATTTGGAGGGGGGAAACCCGGTTTAGTTCCTGGAGAATTTGCTCCCAAAGCTGCTGCAGCTGAACACTAAGTACCCCCTAGAAATTGAACGAGCACACAGGATTCCTTTCCAACGGTCATCAAATAACTCTAAGCCTAGACCTCTGATTTTCAAACTTCTGAGGTTCAGTCAAGCATTTGAAATATTGAGCTTAGCAAAAGCTGATAAAAATTTAAACTACAAAGGCTCTAAGCTGATATTTTTGCCAGATTTTTAAAAAAGTACTGTGGCTGTAAGGCAGCAGTTTCTTCAACTTAGAGCGCAATTAAAAGAGAAAGGATACAAATATGGCTTATACTACCCTGCAAGAATGAGAATTTCCTCTGGAAATAAGTCACTTTACTTTGAGGATCCAGAAAAACTGAAAAAGTTTCCTTGCCAACTCAGAGCCAATGTCTATGTGAAGTGTTTCCAGGAATAAAAGAAAGAAGAAATGAAAAAGATTGATTAATTTTCAGATATGTTATTTCAGGAAAAGAAGAAAGAAGATATAAAGAGGATTAACTGATTTCCAGATATATTATTTTAGAAATAGAAGAAGGAAGAAATGAAGAGGATTAACCGTTTTAAAGTTATATTATTATTGAGCTTTTGTTAAGTCTAAAGAGAGTCTATTGCTTTTCTTGGATATTTCTGGTCTGAGTTTATTTATTTGTGTTCTTTTCAGTATTTTTCTTTTGAATGAAGGTCAGGATATGAGGATGGAAGGATGACATAAATGTTATGTGTCATTTCTTTAATGGAATCTTTTTAAGATTTGGTTGGATATTATTAATGAGGCAGTAGATTTAATGAATTAGAGGAAATTGAGTATGAATTTAAGAATGTAAAGCGTGGTGTCTTGATTTTATAAGATTTACGTTTATGAAATGTGATTTCATTACCTGTATAAGTGATTTCTTTGATTAATTTTTTATATTTAAAATTATGAGTTAGGCAGCAATTATATTAAATATGATTGATTGATAATATAATTATAATGGGTAATTAATTGATTTTGAGTTAAGAATTGATCAAATATAAAGGTTTATGAATTTTACTTTAATAGGAGTATTTAATTTTTTAATTAAATGAATTAAGATAAGGCTATTTAAAAAAAAAACAAATATTTTTATTATTCTGACAAAGATGAAATGTTTTAAACGTTGCCTGGGGGGAGTGTAGGGGGTTACATATCCTATGTGCATTACAAGTGTTACCAAATGGTGGGAGGGTTTGGGAGGGATGGGGATGGGGGGGGGGGTTAATAATATGCTTAATATTAAATTTTGGGAATAAAGGGAATGGATATTTAATCTATTTATTATTAGAAATTAAGATAGTGCTGGAGTCTAATCATTCTATAATAATTAAAAATTTATATTATTATTGGAATAAATTTTTAGTTGAATGATGGTTAAATTTTTTTCATTAAGAGTAAATGGCCTCAATCATATGATCAAGAAAAAGAAAATGTTAGATTTCCTTAAAAAGCAGAACTCTGATGTATATTTCATTAAAGAGACACACCTGTCATTTAATGACTCTAGGAAGCTGGAAAGAGGATGGATTTCAAAATGTTTTTTTGCTCCAGCAAATGGGAAAAAGGTGGGGGTTGCTATATTAATAAGTAAGAAATGTTTAGCGAATTTTCAGATGGTTGCTGCTGACCCATTGGGTAGGTGGGTGCATGTCAAAATGAGCATGGGAAATAATACCCTTGATTTGTTTAATCTATATGCTCCAATTCGAATCAAATGGAGTTTTTTTAAAAGTATACAACAATTATTATTACCACTGGCTGCTTCCAATTTGGTAGTGGCTGAAGATTTCAATGATGTAATGGACCCGATTGTGGATAAAAGTCCAAGTAAAATTATAAAATCATTAGGGTTAGATAATTTGGCTCAATCTTGTGATTTAATAGATATATGGCGTATTCTTCATTTTAATGATCGGGAATTTTCTTTTTGTTCACAAGTTCATAAGTCTTTTTCAAGAATTGATTATATATTTGTTTCAAATAAATTAGCTCAGAAAGTGACTAAAGCCATCATAGATCCTATCATTTTATCTGATCATGGTGGTGTTTGGATTGAATTACAATTAGATGAACAAGATGAGGTAAAGCCAATTTGGAGGTTTGATAATACTTTGATTGCAGATTTAAATTTTATTGAAGAGTTTAAATCAAAAATGATTGAGTTATTTCAATTTAATGATTCTGGTGATATTAATAGTGAGGTGTTATGGGATGCATTTAAAGCAACAATGAGATGTCATATTATCTCATATTCAGCGCATGTTAGAAAACAAAATAAAAAACAATTTTATGATTTGGAAAAAGAAATTAAAATTCTAGAAAATAAATTAATTAATAAATGGGAACAAAGTACATTACAAATTTTGTTAAAAGCTAAAGCCAAATATAATGAATTATCTTCAAAGCTTGTTAGGAATGATATATTTTATCAGCAAGCTCAGTATTATGGAAATTCAAATAAGGCTGGGAAATTATTAGCAAATTATCTTAAGGCAAAAAAAAAGGAAAACAAAGATTGTTGTAATAAAAGAGAATCATATACTAAAAATGAGCATATTTTACAACAGTTTTTGGCTTTCTATAAGGAATTATATTCTTCAGAGACTTATAGAAACAAAGAACAAGATGGTAGACAATTTTTAAACTCAATTAATGGACCACAAATTCCTGAACATATAAAAGGAAGTTTAGAAGAACCTATATCTCTAAAAGAATTAGAAACAACATTGAGGTCTCTTAGAGCTGGATCCGCTCCAGGTGGTGATGGTTATACAGTAGAATTTTATACATCATTTCAAATTAACCTTTTACCACATTTGTTAAATTTATATCAATATCAACTGACTAAAGGTTGTATTTCAGGTACTATGGCAGATTCGTTGGTTATTGTTTTGCCGAAGCCAAACAGAGATCCTACTTTGGTTTCAAACTACAGGCCTATTTCATTAATAAATGTGGATGGGAAAATTATTGCTAAATTATTGGCTTTAAGATTGGCAAAAGCTCTCCCTTTTATTATTGATACTCACCAAACAGGATTTGTTGCAAGGAGACATTCTTCTCATAATACTAGATTGGCTTTTTATACTTTAAATTTAACAAAAAATATGAATGATCCAACTTTCTTGGTCTCTCTAGATGCAGAAAAGGCTTTTGATAGAGTGGAATGGAATTTTATGTATCAAGCATTAGAATGGTTTGGGGTGGGATCTGGTTTTATTCAAATGATTCAGACGTTGTATAGCTCTTCTGGTGCAAGATTATACATTAATAATAGTTTATCAGTCAGATTTGACTTGCGAAGGGGAGTTAGACAGGGTTGTCCCTTATCTCCATTGCTCTTTGATGTTGTTTTGGAGCCCCTGTTAATTGCTATTAATCAGGCAAGGGAGATACAGGGTATTCCTTTTTCGAATTGGGAATATAAACTCTCTGCTTATGCGGATGACATTCTGCTTTATTTGAGAAATCCAGAGACCACCATTCCATGCTTACTTGAATTGATAGAGAGATTTGGAAAGTTTTCAGGATATAAGATTAATTGGAGTAAGTCTGAAGTTCTCCTGCTTAATGTTCATTGTGTCAAGAGATTACTTAATTCTTTTTCCTTTTGCTGGAAAGATGAGGGTTTAAAATATTTAGGTATCTTTATTAAAAACAATATTGAAGACACAGTAAAGGAGAATGAAAAACTTTTATTGAAAAAAGTAACAGAAATGTGTGAAAAATGGAATCCGTTGCATTTATCATGGTGGGGGAGAGTTCAAACTATAAAAATGATGATATTGCCTGTAGTTTGCTATCAAATGAGTATGATACCGGGTTTTTTTCAGGGGTTATTTTATAAAAAATTGAATGGTATTCTTACAAAATTTGTTTGGTTGAGTAAAAGACCAAGAATTGCATTAGTATCTTTACAAAAATCAATTTCGGAGGGGGGGGGGATAAATTTTCCAAATTTTTATAGGTATCATCAAGCCTATATTCTATGTCAGGGTATGTATTGGATCCTCCCAGAGCTCATGGAGAATGTCGACTCCTGTTTCCTATACATCTGGTGCATTTGCTTAGTATAAAAATACTTAGAAGATATAAAGAGAATAAAATATTGGTTGATACCTGGAAAACTGTAGACCTTCAGACAAATGGTTCGACGCTGAACTTCTCCATTTAAAAAGACAATGCAGACACCTCGAAAGAATATGGAAAAAACAGAAACAAGACCAAACAAAAGTAGCATGGAGAATCCAAATCAAACAATATAACATCAAACTAAAGGAAAAAAGGAAAGCATACTATTCCAAACTATTAGGCACTGAAAACCCAGACTCAAAAATACTCTTCAATATTGTAAGAAAACTCACAGACACCAAACCTTTCCTAGCTACTCAAGGAAACCAATCTCCTTCAGCTCACCAATTAGCAGACTACTTCAAGCACAAAATCACCAATATCAGATCCACATTCAACAATTCATTAACCCTCCTCGATGAGATTATAACAACACCAACAATAGATGAAGCCTTAGTAGCTGACAGAACGTGGACTAACTTCCCCAAAATACAATGGAACGACATGACTCGACTATACAACAAATATAGTAAAACTTCTTGTGACCTAAACAGCTGCCCATCGTACCTGCTAACAACCGCATCCATCAAGTTCAAAGCTAACCTCATGAACTGGCTACAATCCACGCTCACAGATGGTCACTTCCCACCAGAACTAGGCGAGATTATTATCACCCCCATACCGAAAGATCCCAAAGCTCCAAACAATAATCCAGCCAACCACAGACCCATCGCATCAATCCCATTATATATCAAACTACAAGAAGGTCTTGTAGCACAATACCTCACCAACTACTTAGAAGACCACAACATACTACACCCATCACAATCAGGTTTCAGAAAAAACCACAGCACAGAGACACTACTTGTATCTCTAATGGATATAGCACACCAACACCTCAGCAAAGGGAACAGGATACTACTTATCCAACTAGATCTTTCAGCAGCTTTCGACCTAGTGGATCACAACATACTACTCCAGATACTAGACGCCATAGGGATCACAGGTTTGGTACTCAACTGGTTCCAAGGCTTTCTAAAAACTAGAACTTATAAAGTAAAGACAAAAGACCACATATCTGACCCTTGGTCAAACCCCTGTGGAGTACCACAAGGATCTCCATTATCACCCATACTTTTCAACCTCTACGTATCCTCACTGGGCACCACTCTAGACTCCCTAAATATAGTCTCATTCAGCTACGCAGACGACATAACAATCCTTCTCCCCTTCAATACCCAAGACCCCAACTCATCAGGACGACTGAAAATAACTCTGGAAACGGTAGAAACATGGATGACCAACCACAAACTGAAACTGAACACGGATAAAACCAAATTCCTGCTGCTAGAAAAAGACAAAGAACCTACCTTAACTGATCTGACGACAAATGCAATCACATACCCAATACAGCCAGCACTCAAAATCCTGGGAGTAACAATAGACAGGAGATGCACAATGCAGACTCATACTAACAAAACCATCCAAAAAGCCTTCTACACCATGCGCAACCTGCGAAAAATAAGAAAATTCTTTGACAAAATTCAATACAGGATCTTAGTCCAATCACTTGTACTAGGACTTGTAGACTACTGCAACAGCCTTTATCTACCCTGCCCCGCTTACATGACCAAACAATTACAGACAGTACAGAACACAGCACTCAGACTTATCTACTCGCTAGGAAAATACGATCACATCACTAATGCCTATCTCGACTCACACTGGCTACCGATACAAGCAAGAACTCAATTCAAACTATACTGTTTATTATTCAAAGCACTAAACGGAACAGCACCTCTCTACCTAAACAGCCGCCTAACCCGAAACCTCTCAACTAGAGTAAGGAGAACCCAGACTCCATTCACCTACCCCTCACTCAAAGGCACAAAACGCAAAAAGCTATATGACAACCTACTTGCTACACAGGCCGCGAAAATTGACCCCACCATATCCAAGCTGCTGATCACAACTACGGACTACAAAGCGTTTCGAAAAGATATAAAAACCATACTATTCAAAAAACACATCCCAATATTATAATCTACCATCATCTTCTCTCCCTTCATAACCTACTGCAACTCACAACCAACTGCAACTTCGTCCCCATAGGCAACATCTAATCTAGCTGCATCGGGCGTAAAGCCAATTCATATCTAGAAACACAGCCTCCCCAAATACCGAAAAAATCAGATATAGCAACCTAGGAACAGACGATTTTTGGTAACATAAGATTATGCGTTGTAATATTATGTAAATTAACATAAGGTTATGCGTTGTAATATAACATAAGGTTATGCTTTGTAATATCATGTAATGTAAGTTATGCAATGTACTGGAATAATAAGGTAAAATAACATAAAATAACTCTACGTAAAGTCTTGTAAAGTTATGTAAGATAAATTATGTAAGATAAATTATGTAAACTTAATGCAAGTTATGCAAGCACGGTAAGGATAATGTAAAGTAACACAAAGTAACTCCACGTAAAGTTATGTAAAGTTATGTACGAAAAGTTAAGTAAAGTTAGGTTTGCAAAGTTTGTAAAGTTATACAAATAATTGTATTGTCATCGCCTGGAAATGTCCAGCCATCTTCTAATGTAATCCGCTTAGAACCGCAAGGCACAAGCGGAATAGAAATCACTAATGTAATGTAATGTAATGTAATATTAGTAATTTGACACCTATTCCAATTTCTAAATCATTACATCAATCCATTTGGCTGAACTCCAAGATTAAAATTGGCGAATGTCAATTCGGCTGGAAGCAATGGGTTATTGGAGGTATACGTACTTTGAATGATATTATTTTAAATGGTTCGATGCTTAGTTTTTCACAATTGCAACATAAATATGGTTTAAATAAGACACAAAATTTTAGATGGTTGCAGTTGAAGCATGCTATTCAGGAGGGGTTCCCTGAATGGAAGAATCTTAACAATCAATATAGTTTGGAATTCCTTTGCTTTCAGGTGGATTTCTTGGGTCACCAAGCCGCACAGTGGTATAAATTACTTAATGAATATCTGAATAAAAAAAAGAAAACTGGGTTGAGGGATATTTGGAGCATTGAGATCAAGCACCAAATTTCTGCATCTCAATGGCCACAAATTTGGTCTTGAAGATTAAAGTCTACAATGTCTGCATCTATGAGGCAAACATGGCTGTTTTTATTGCATAGAGTGTTTTGGACCCCAGTTCGTTTACAAAAAGTAGATACTTCTAGGTCTAATAGATGCTGGCATTGTAATAAGGATGCAGGGACTTTAGATCATTTAATTTATTTCTGCCTTGTATTAATGCCTTTTGGAAATCAATTTGGCCCCAAATTAATTTGCTATTAGAAAACTTTGTTGCCTTGTCATATGACACAATTTTATTTGGTACTTCAATGAGGTTTGAAAGTCAAATTTCAATATCTAACAATAAATTATTATTAATATTGACAGGAGTTGCCATTCAACACATCACTAGAAATTGGAAAGACTATGCAAGACTTAACTATACCTTTTGGTGGAATTCAGTATGTTATACATATAAAATGGAAAGAGTTCTTGCTTTACAGAATGGGAATTATGATAGGTTTAAAAAGATATGGGGGCCATTGATTGAATATTCAAATGATTAGACACCTTTAAATGTTTGAAATTTTATAATAAGAAGGGATATAATACATATATGAATTAATTTTATTGATATAGGGAGGGCTGGGAGGATGGGATGGGGGGTAATTTAAAGTATTTAAGATTTATGGTTAAGAATGTACAAGAGATTTTGTATATTATAAGATATCATATTGTATACTTGTTAATTGAAGTGAAAATGAATAAAGAATTAAAAAAAAAAAAAAGAATATTGTGTACAATTCTGGAGACCGCACCTTTAAACAGATATAAAAAGGATGGAGTCGGTCCAAGGGAAGGCTACTTAAATAGTGCATGATCTTTGTCATAAAGCGTATGGGGGGACAGACTTAAAGATATAAATCTGGATTTTGGGATACGTTTCCGTACCTTTCTGGAGGGGGGGAGCAGATCCCGGGTCTAGAATCTCCGTCTCCTTTTTTCATAAGCAGCTGGGTGCCCTTGGTCCTTCCAGGGATTTTTCTTCTATATTGGAGGCTTGGCAGCGGTATTTGGGGAGGGAGCTTGGGGCGGATCTTTTGCTCTACGCTCTTAAACATATCACAGTTCTAGTACATAATGCTGAGATCCGGGAATGCCAATATAGAACCATCTTGAGAGCGTATAAGTCACAGAGTCAAGCCTACCATATGGGCTGTGTAGATACCCAACTTTGTACTACCTGTATTACTGACGTAAATTCTTATTTTCATGGTCTTTGGCTTTGTGAGGGAATACAGGGTGGTTGTTGTTGTTTTTTTTTGGGGGGGATATGGCCTCTTTTCTGCAGGGACTGGTCTTTGACCTAAGGGCCGCCGCGTGATCGGACTGCTGGACACGATGGACCACTGTCTGACCCAGTAGCGGCAAATCTTATGTTCACACTCACTGAACACCGCTCCCGACGTGCCTGAACGTTCACATGGAAGTGTCGAATAAAGGAATGGAATGAAAACCAAACCGCAGCTTTACAGATATCCACTGGAGGTACAAGAGAAGATTCAGCCCAAGAATTGCTTGCCCCCGAATGGAATGAACTTTGAGAAATTCTGGAACAGGCTTATTTTGGAGAAGGTACGCCAAAGCGATAGCCTCCTTGATCCAGTGCACAATGGTAACCTTGGAAGCACCTGCCCCCCTTACGAGGACCCGCTAGGAGAACAAAAAGACAATCAAACTTATAGAACTCCTGCGTCCGCAACTGCCTCTGCTCCGACGAACCCTCTTGACTACCCAAGTCCGGGAGGAACATGGACTAATTGACATGAAAAACTGCTGCTGTAACCTGTCCCTGTTATGTCAAAACTGGGAGAAGACACTTAAGGCTAAATACAAGATGGAGGGGCTAACTGAGGAAAAATGGCAAAAAACACGCCAAAAATAGACCCTCCAGGGCCTGTAGAGGCTGAGAAGACTGAACTGTCCCAGCCACTAAAGCAGGCAAAAGCCAGCATCAGTTGAGAGAAAAAACAGCTGACAGAAAATCGCTCCATGGGCGGCAGGAAAAGACTGGGCTTCCCTGCAAAGCTCTGTCGGCCACGAGGCACTAGCGGAGGGAACCCTTGGACACCAGCATCCGATGCTGATGAGACTTCCACAACAGCACCGGCCCGAACAACTGTTTTCAAGCCGGCCGTGAGTGCCTCGCATCTGGACCAAATTGTGCACCTCTCCCCCTGAGAAGTGCTCAATTGCTCCATATGCGACTTAGCTGAAAGAAAACTGCCAGTTAGTTGAAAAATACAGTAATTTACAGGATATTTAAAGGGAAAACAACCCTTTAGACCGGCACTGCCTCAGACTCCACTGGCTCTCTAAACAATATGCCTTACCACCAAGGGGTAAGGCTTATTGTTGAGGCACCTCTACAAAAATGTGGGTAGGTGGAGGAAGGTGGGGGGAGGGTACCCCGCTCAAGACCCACCAGATTTGACCCCTCCCCAGGTCAGACGACCCCCAAACAGGGTCCACCCAAGCTCAATCCGGCAACAAAAAGGGACACAAATTCCTACACATATTCCAACAGCCTACCAAGGGAAATGGGTACAGCTCACCACACCTGCTGGAGACTGAGAGAAGACTGAGGTAAATAGGGAGGGGTAACATGATATGTACAGTTCCAAAGTTTTGCCTCAGTCTCCACCTGCTGGTCATGAGATATATACCCGCTTGAAAGAAGATTAATCCTATACCGGTCTGGAGAGTGCTAAAGAATTAGCTTTTTCAGACATGTCCCATCCAGCCCAAATTTTCTCATAGGTTGAAACTGCCTTACCACTCACTGTGACCTGTGCTTTGGATATCCTGCAGCTGCTCAGCTCTAAAAGTAGCTGGATATGAGAGAAGAAATCAGTATCTCACTGGAACTGTCCTGCAACACTGAAATCTTAGGGCTGCCAGTTGGATCGAAGTCTTATTGATCCTCAACCCCCATGAATGCAAAAGGGGGAGGTGAAACACAGCTGGCACCCTGAAGAGCCCCCTGCAGGTGTCTAATGGCATGCACTCAAACCCCTGCAACCCAGTAGGCGAGCAAAGCTTCTAGGGGCTGAACCCACACCTTCACAAAGGTTTTTGCAGGTTGGCTAACAGGAAACACAGAGGGATTGTCCTGTCAGCTGCAGACCTCAGTCTGCTTCACCTCATCGCAGGCAGAGCTTAATCTCTGATCTGGGGAGTACCGAATGCCACCAAAAACTGCGAAAAAACACAGACAAAATAAAGAAATATACCAAGCACATCAGGAAGACTCCTTCCAGCTCATGTGCACAAGGAAAAACTGAAGGGGGCAGCATAGCCCTCTGGTGAAGCAATTGAAAAGCTGGAGTGGATTCCTTCTGCATGGCTCACGAGCATGGGGAGAATACCCTAAAGTCAAGAATGACACACCAATTGCACAAGAAATCAAATTATTCTAATATGTTTATAAATAAAATTCATTCCACTGCCTGTCTATCTATCCAATCCCAAACCCCCCTTTTCATTTTTTTTTTTTTCAAGTACTTTACTAACCTCTGCTTCAGTAACATCAGTGACTACAGATGATCCCATTCTTCCTTTCATTACTTTACTTCCACCACCTGTCATTGTGCCTAAAGGGAAATACAAGTAGAATGTTATTTGATATCCTGCCACGGGTAGTGGAACATTTATGTTGAAAGAAGTGGTGAATTGGGGTAGGGGTGAAGTGCTAAGACCTCCCTATTCCCCACCCTAAACTTTTCCCTCTTATCTACATTTTTTTTCTTTTTTTACATAAACCCTTGCTTCTCCCACCTCAGAACTACCCCCCTCCCATTCAAAGCCCACTTCTACCTGTCTCATTGTCAGTCTACATGGATTCACTAGAGGTAGTCTTGTCAGACAAATCGGATAGCACAGTTACTTACCGTAACAGTTGTTATCCAGGGACAACAGATATTCTCAACAGGTGGGTGACGTCACCGACGGAGCCGCAGCAGTCAGCCTTGCAAGCAGACTTTCTTGAAGATCTTTATAGAGCTTACGAGTGCTGCACTGCGCATGCGCGAGTGACTTCCCGCTCGAGTCAGGGTGCACGTCTCCTGTGAGGTACCTCAGTTCAGATAGCTAGCTAAGAAGCCAACCAGGGGAGGAGGGTGGGTTGTGAGAATATCTGCCTTCTGTCCCTTGATAACAACTGTTACGGTAAGTAACTGTGCTTTATTCCAGGACAAGCAGGCAGCATATTCTCAACAGGTGGGTGACCTCCAAGCTAAGCATAAAGGGATGGAGGGAGAGTTGGCAATTCAAGAAAATAGATTTTGTAAAACAGACTGGCCAAAATGGCCATCCTTTCTGAGAAAGTATCCAGACAGTAATGAGAGGTGAATGTATGAACCGAGGACCAAGTGGCAGCCTTGCAGATTTCCTCAATAGGAGATGATCTGAGAAAAGCTACAGACGCCGCCATTGCTCTAACTCTGTGGCCTGTGATTCGACCCTGCAGAGAGAGACCAGCCTGAGCATAGCAGAAAGAGATGCAAGCAGCCATCCAGTTGGATATGGTTCGCTTTGAGACAGGATGCCCCAACTTATTTGGATCGAAGGAGATGAAAAGTTGTGGGGCTGTTCTGTGAGGTTGAGTGCGTTGCAAGTAGAAAGCCAAGGCACGTTTACAGTCCAAAGTATGGAATGCCATTTCTCCAGGGTGAGAATGAGGCTTTGGAAAAAATATTGGAAGAACAATAGATTGATTAATGTGAAATTCTGAGATAACTTTAGGAAAGAATTTTGGATGAGTACGGAGGACTACTTTGTCATGGTGGAAGACTGTGAAAGGTGGATCCACAACCAAAGCTTGTAACTCACTGACTCTTCGAGCAGACGTGAGGGCAATCAGGAACACCACTTTCCAAGTAAGATACTTGAGATGAGCCTTGTCAATTGGTTCAAATGGAGGCTTCATCAATTGAGCCAGGATGACATTGAGATCCCAGACCACTGGAGGTGGTTTGAGCGATGGATTAACATTAAAAAATTATTTCATGAAGCAGGAAACCACAGGGTGTGCAGACAGAGGTTTTCCATCAAGAGGCTGATGAAAAGCAGCAATCGCACTGAGATCAACTCGGTTAGATATAGACTGGAGTCCAGATTGTGATAAGTGAAGTAAATAATCCAAAACAGAAGCCAAGGAGGTAGACATTGGCTCCATTTGGCGAGTAGAACACCAAGCAGAAAATCTAGTCCATTTCTGACCGTAACACTGCCTAGTGGACAGCTTTCTGGAAACTACCAAAATGTCCTGTACAGATTGAGAAAACTGTAGAGAGTCAATTAGGTTGAAAGGTACCAAGCTGTTAAGTATAGAGACTGCAGATTGGGATGAAGTAAGGACTCTCGACTCTGAGAAAGCAGAGAGGGAAAAACTGGTAGAAGCATAGGCTCCCTGGTGCTGAGTTGAAGAAGAAAGGAGTACCACCGAGGAGCTATCAGAATCATGGTGGCATGTTCTGTCTTGAGTTTGACAAGAGTCTTGAGAATCAGAGGGAATAGAGGGAAGGCAAAGAGAAACTGACCTGTCCAATCCAGGAGGAAAGCATCTTCCTTGAGACGCTGGGGAGAGTATATCTGGGAGTAGAACTGAGGCAGCTTGTTGTTGAGAGGAGATGCAAAGAGGTCTATCTGAGGGGTCCCCCATTGAGCAAACACCTGACGTAGAGGTGAGGAATTGAGTTTCCATTCGTGAGACTGCAGAAGACAACTCAATTTGTCCGCCAGACAGTTGTGCTGACCTTGAATGTATACAGCTCTGAAAAAGATGTTTTGATGGATCGCACAATCCCAGAGCTTCCGAGCTTCTTGACAAAGGGAGTGAGATCCCATACCTCCCCTGTTTGTTGACATAGTACATGGCGATTTGGTTGTCCGTCCGGACAAGGACTACCTTGTCGTGAAGAAGGTGTTGAAAAGCTTTGAGAGCATTGAAAATTGCTCCGAGTTCCAACAGATTGATGTGACAAAGACGGTCTGCGGGAGCCAATGTACTTGGGTACGGAGACCGTCTAGATGGGCTCCCTCTGATGAGGGAGAGTGTGGAACAGCAAACCTCTGGAAAGATTGGAAAAGAGCATCCACCAGTGGAAAGACTGCCTCAACAAAGGAGTTACTGTAATTTGTTGAGAAAGTGGGTTGGTAGCTTGTTGCCACTGAGATGCCAGGGTCCACTGAGGTATGCAAAGATGAAGTCTGGCAAAAGGAGTCATGTGACCGAGTAGAATCATCATTTGTCTCGCTGAAACTGATTGGAGATGAGACACCTGATGGCAAAGGCGAATGAGAGCGTCTTGACGTGGTGGAGGCAGGAACACTCTGAGCCTGAAAGTGTCTAGAATGGCCCCTATGAACTGAAGAGACTGTGAGGGGTGCAACTGGGATTTTGGAAAGTTGACTTCGAACCCCAGACATTGGAGGAACGTAGAAGTCTGTCGGGTCGCTGCAATAACTCCTTATTGAGAGGAGGCTTTGATGAGCCAGTCGTCCAGGTATGGAAAAACTTGAAGACCCTAGGTATGAAGGGCTGCAGCCACCACCACCAGACACTTCGTGAAGACTCTGAGAGATGAGGCAAGTCCTAAAGGAAGAACTCTATATTGCAGATGAAGATTCCCCAACCGGAATCATAAATATTTGAGAGAGGCAGGATGAATCGGGATACGAGTGTAAGCCTCTGAGATCCAGAGAGCATAGCCAATCACCCTGATTCATCAGGGAATATAAAGTTGGTAAAGAAAGCATCCAAAATTTCTCTTTGACTAGAAATTTGTTGAGAGCTCTGAAGTCCAGAATGGGTCGCAAATCCCCCATCTTCTTTGGGACTAGAAAATAACGGGAATAAAAGCCCGTGTCCCGCTGGTTCAAGGGAACCTACTCGACAGCTCGAAGGCGAAGAAGAGCCTGAGCTTCCTGAAGAAGGGGAAGTTGCAACGAATTGGAAGGACACTCTCTTGGAGGGAGATCTGGAGGCACTTGAAGAAAGTGAAGTGAGTATCCCTCCCGAAGGATGGTGAGAATCCAGAGATCTGAGGTGATCATCTCCCACTGGTGATAAAAATGGTGAAGACGACCTCCAATGGGCAGAAGAGAAGTCTGATGAAGGGAGGTTGGGATGCTCAGACTGGGAATGTAAAAAAAACCGAGCTGGTTTAGCCGCAGCAGGAGTCTGAGCTTTCTGCTGTCATTGTTGCTCTGGCGGTCATCTAGGCGGAGGCCTGGAGAAAGCCGGTGTCGTTTTTTGAGGATAACGATGTGGTGGATGTTTGTATGGCCGAGCAGGAGGAGTCTTAGGCTTCGGCCGAATTAAGGAAGCAAAAGAGCGCTTATGTTCAGAGAGGCGCTTTGTAGTAGCTTCAATGGAATCATCAAAAAGTTAATTTCCCTGGTAAGGTAAGTTCGCTAGACGGTCCTGCAGATTGGGATCCATGTCAACAATGCGGAGCCAAGCTTAGGCGACGCATGGCTACTGTAAAAGCAGAAACTCTAGAAGAGAGCTCAAAGGCATCGTATGTGGCTTGCAGCATGAAGAGTCGAAGTTAAGACAGAGTTCGAATAATCTGTTTGAATTCTGAAAGACACTGTTCCTCATGAGCCGGATAAAAAAAACTTAGGCATTATTTTGAGGAAGTGATTAAAATAAGCAGTGAAAGTGTAATTGTAATTGAGAATTCTGTTTGCCATCATGGAATTCTGATATAGTCTACGACCAAACTTGTCCATGGAATGACCCTCCCTGCCTGGAGGGACTGCAGCGTAGAGCTTAGATGGTTGAGCATTCTTTAATGAAGATTCCTCAACCAAGGACTGACGAGACAATTGAGATTTCTCAAATCCCTTACAAGGTACAGTGCGATACCTGGATTCCAGCTTAGATGGAAAGGCTGTAATGGAATAAGGAGTCTTCATATTCCTGAAGAAAGTTTGCTTTAAGACAGGAGTCATAGGAAGCCTCAAGGTCTCCTTGGGTGGATGACGCAGCTCCATATTTGCCAAGCACTCAGGAGTGTACTTGGAATCAGAGTGGAGATCCAGCTGAAGAGCTTTCCCCATATCAAAGACAAATCTCACAAATTAGGCAGACTTCAAGGTAGAAGGACCCTCAGAAGGAGAGTGAGACTTAGGAGCCACCAAATAGGAAGGAGAGGCTTCTTTGGAATATTGAGGAGGCTCCGAATCCAGTCGCATAGTCACTGAAGAAGCTCCACTACCTGTGACAGGAGGAGTCAAAGAGTGCTTGCGCTTATAAAGCCTCGATGGTGAAGTCCCCGGAGTCCGAGGAACAGAGTGGGTCAAGGCAGGAGGAGAAGGGTCCCTCGGAAGCGGTCTCGATAGAGGAGTCTTCGACCTGGATGGACTTCGAGGAGAAGCAGCCAGTGTGGAAGCTTTGCGAGACCTATGTTTAGGTTTTGAAGAAGTCTCGACAACCTTTGATAAATGAGGCATAGAAGACTCAGTATCCGGAGAGATCTTCTGCTTGAAAAAAAACTCCTGACTGCGCTTGGAAGCATGATGCCTCAAATGCCTCGAGCGATGCCTTGATCGAGGTTCAGGAGACTGTGTCCCAGGAGGCGGCGAAGAGTCACTGGATGACAAGCGACGAGACTTCTGAGGCTTGCCTCGAGGTGCTTGAAAAGGAGGCTCAGACTGGCTCTTAGGAAGCAGGGTTGAGGCCAGGAGGAGTTGATCCATGACCGAGGAAATCTGAGTGGTCAGAATGGCTTTCAACATATCCTCGAACATAGGCACCAAGATGAAGGGATCAGGTCTCGAAGGTGCAGCTGTGCGCTCCAAAGAGGGCGACCTCGAGGATGAGTATTCCCTATGTTTGGAGGCCCGCTTAGCTGGAGGTCTCGAAGAGGCTGGCAGGACCGTAGGCACGGCCTGGGATGCCTGAGACTCTGGAGGCTTCTTAGGAAGGGTACCTGAAGGAGAAACATGAGAGTTACCCACAGATGAAGACTTAGGAGGGACTGCAAGTGAGGCCTTCGAGACCGAAGGTGTCGCGGTCAAGGCCTTGATCGAGGCAGCCACAGGTGTCGGGGTCGAGGTCTTGGAAGTCGAGGCCGTCCCCAAAGCCGAGGTTGAGACCCTCTCAGCAGACTGCTCCATCGTGCCAAATAGTTGAAGAATTTTGGTACGGCGTCTGCGAAGGGCTCGAGGTTGAAGGGTAGCACAGCGCGAACAAGTGTCGGGGCAATGTTCAGGCAAGCAATACACCAACGATGGCAAGCAATACACCCAGGCAAGCAATACACCAATTATGAGGGTCGGTGAGTGAAATTACCTTGCCGCACTGGCTACACATTTTGAAACCGGTAAGAGGCCGGGACATAGAAAAAGAAAAGGATGACGAAAGAACGAGGTTCAACGGCCAGGCCTAGGCTGAAAGGCTGCCGGCCAAAAAGAAACAAAAAACTTTTTTTTTTAAAAGGAAAAAGAGAAAAAGATACGCGGGCACAGCGACTGAGAAAAATAACAAAGCCACGGTGCAAGAAGGCAACAAAGTAGATGCAGAGCTGAAGTGAAGAGGACTTCTCGGTTCCGAGGAAAATGTTGAACTGAGGTACCTCACAGGAGACGCGCGCCCTGACTCGGGCGGCAAGGCACTTGCACTTCCTCTCCTACGTCAGAATTGACGTCAGGGAGCGGAATGCTGGTCAGCGCAACACTTCTGCAGGGAAAGCTTGGGACGGCGGTGGCTTGGGGGCTGTTCCCGGTGGCAGCAAACCGAGTGGCTTGGGGGACGGCACGGAGACAGAAAGAAGGGGGAACAGGGAGACAGAAAGAAAAAGTTGGGGGAGAGAATGAGGTCTGGAGGAGAGGAAACATACAGGAGGCTGAAAGAAAGGAAGAAAGATTGGATGCACAGTCAGAAGAAGAAAGTGCAACCAGAGACTCATGAAATCACCAAATAGCAAAGGTAGGAAAAATGATTTTATTTTCAATTTAGTGATCCTGTATATAGCATTAAGATAAGAAACAATATATGCAGTGTTAGATTTGTTTTATAATGGTTTTGCGGCTCCAAGTTTTTTTTTCTTTTCGAAAACGGGTCCAAGTGGCTCTTTATGTCTTAAAGGTTGCAGACCCCTGGTATAGACAGAGGATTACTATACAGGTCCTGGACCTGATGGGCTGCTGCGTGAGCGGAATGCTGGGCATGATGGACCTCTGGTCTGACCCAGCAGAGGTACTGCTTATGTTAATAGATTATCAGTTTTCATAAAGATCTTTAGACCTCAGCAGTGCAGTGCAACCCAGGAATCACTTTATCTCTGAATATTAAAGCACTCACTTCATCAGTCTTCAAATATTCAAATTTAATACAGTGAACATTTAATCGTCTTTCATTTTCAAACTTTAAACTTGTAAAGTCTAATAGATGCTGGCATTGTCATCTTGAAGCAGGGACATTAGATCATCTTTTATTCTATTGTCCATTCATATTAATATTTTGGAAATCAATTTGGCCTCAAATTAATAGGATGTTAGAAAATCCGATAGCCTTGACATATGATACGATTTTGTTTGGTACTGCAATGAGAGCTCGAAGTCAAATTTCATCAAATAACAATAAACTTTTATTTATATTGACTGGAGTAGCAGTACAGCAAATTACACATAATTGGAAAAATTATGACAGATTGAACTATAATTTTTGGTGGAACTCAGTTTGCCATATATATAAGATGGAGCGTACATTTGCAACACAAAAAGGATATATGGATAAGTTCAAGAAGATTTGGGGACCATTGACAGATTTTTGCAATGACTGATTTTAATTTTTCCCCATAATAAGATAATGGTTAAAGAAGGGAGGGAGGGAAGGGGTAAAGAATTTATTCTCTTTATTATACATTATAAAAAATATATCATAATGAATGAGTCCTATGAGAAATTAATGTGATAAAGGGAGGGAAAAGGGTTCATAATTAAATAATAATTGATAAAATCATTACAATATATATGTTATATAAATTCATAAGAAAAATAATATAAAATATGGTTTATATAAAATACATTATAGAGATATCAAGTGTATTGTTAAGATAAATGTATGGAAAATTTATAACACTTGTTGATATGTGAAAGAATCAATAAAAAACTTAAAACAAAAATAAACTTGTAAAGCAAAATCAACTTTCACTTAGCTTTTGTCAGTGGTGACACCATCCGACATGTTTTGCTGTCAGGCTTTCTCAAGGTAACATCCCCTCATTTCACCTGCTCGTCTTCTTACCTTACTTTCTCTATTTACCTACAGAAAAGTAAGGGGTCAACAAGATAAGCGGGTGAAATGAGAGGACATTACTTAGAGAAAGCCTGACGGTGAAACATGTTGGATGGTGTCCTTGCAGACAAAAACTAATTGAAAATTAAATGTTTCACTATTGGGAAGAATGTGTTGAATTTGAATATTTGAAGACCGATGAAGTGAGTGCTTTAATACTCGGAGATAAAGTGGTTCCTGGGCTGTACTGCTGAAGTCTAAAGTTCTTTATGAAAACTGATAAACTATTGATATACATCGGGAAAGTTTTTTGATCCATTGCGTCTTGTAGGGGAGGCATGTTTGTGCTTCTTAACTCTTTTATGAGGCTTCCATGATACAGATAGCAGATACAGTGAAGGTGTCAATTCTTGCTCTGAACTGCTGACGCAGTTGGTGCAATGTCGATGCTTGAGTAGATCGAAGTTGGATGTTAAGGTCAGAAACTCCAGCCATTCTCGATATCACTGAAGTTGTACCAATGAGCTTCTAAAAAGCTTCTAAAAAGTTTGCGGCGTTTAAGCAACCTCTTCTGCATGTGCAAGCAGAGGGTGCATAAAATATCTCAATGGTTAGGACCAAGACACTGCACATATCAGTTGTACAGATCAGTGCCTGAAACGAACCTATTACATCTAAAGTAGTGCTTGAAGCTTCTATGTACGCTGGACATCGATAGTAAAACCACCAACACAAAGTCAAAGGGCTCAATGGCCAGAGGAGCTCCAGTAAACTCAACACTTAAAAGAGCTGATGTTCTCAGAATGGAAAAAGGCTTCATAGGGCCCAAGAAAAAGCTGAAAAATTGGGGAACACTCAACTAAAACTAAAAGTAGTAAAAAACAAAACAAAACACAAAAACAAGAAATAACTAAAGAGAAAATCCAGAAGAGAAAGCACCCAAAAGACAAAATTTGACATATTGAGAACTCTTGAGAACAGATATTCTCGGCTCTGCAGGGAAAAAACTGCAGGTCCCATCAGCTGATATTGGATGGGAAAGCACCAGCACACTTGCTGTACAGGCAAACCTAAAGAATTTAAAGTGAAAGTACACTTTTTTTATTTTACTGTCCATGCCAGGTTTTGTGGATAACATCACCCACATGTGAGATTATATCTGCTTGTCCTGGGAGAAGACTGAATACACTATAGTATGAAGACAGATGGACATAAGGATATCGGAGACCACAGAAGAGGGAGACGGTGTGTGTGAGAGGAGAGGAGATGCTGGAGGATTATGACAGTGCAACCCTGAAATTCTGTTGCTCTGTAGGTTAAGTGAAAGTGGTAAATGACAGAAAAATTTGGTGGAGATGGGGTCCTTATGACTCCTTATCCATTTCTACACCTCTGCACCCAGTTGTAAAATTCTTTCAACAACAACAAAAACATTTTTTAATTACCTGATTGTTCTATGATTTGCCCTTGCATAGTTACCACTCTCCACCTCTTATCTTTCTGGAATGCTACCCTAGTAGCTTGATCCAAGTTATTGGCAACTAGCGTATCACGCAGTGCAAAATAAAAAGCCGGATGAATCTTTTCATCTTTCACTTTCACCAAATCAAACAAACGAGAAATGTTTTCAGGTGTTTGGATTTTGTCCATGCTCCTTTCCCATACCTTCATCTATTATGGAAAAAGACAAATTATTGAAACAAACTAGAATAAGCACAATCATTTTTTGTCTTTCTTCTTCTGTTTAATTAACAATTAAACAGGCTGTACTAAAGGAAAGATTTGTAAGCTGAAATTTCTCCTGTATTGTCAGTGTCAGACCAGTCTATATGAATGGAATATACAAAAGACCTACCCAGACAGGGCGGGGAAGCCACAAAGCTCAGACTCCTATACATTTAAGGTATATAGCCTCAGGACCTCTATGGCCAGCACTGCGAGTCTGGGTGAAATGGAGGAAATTGTAATGCCCTGCCATAAGCCTCTATAAAGAGATTCTAACTCTGCCTGTAATGTCACTGAGAGCACTGAAATGGAGGCCTTAGCCAGCACTGTGACTTGGTAGATATTGAATGATAACCAATGAAGATTAGATTTTTACCCTTTGCTAATCTTCTTTCTTATAAATCCAGACTCTATTCCTGGACTAGTGGGTTATTTTCCTATAGTCAACAGACAGCTTGTAGAGAGCTCATTATACAGAGTCTTAAACCCCTCCGCCTCTGACCTCAGGACTGCCCTCTAGGAATCCAGTTTGTGACAAAGCAGCCAGAAACACCTGTAGAGGAAAAAAGCAAAGGAGAGGGGTATGGGGATACTCCACAACCAATAAGTCTAATCTGCTCATAATATGAAACCAGAACAATTTCTGAACAAATGAAACAGGTCATTAAAACATCAGGAACCTAAACAATACAAATAATAGTACTATAAGGAGACACAGCCTACACTTACAGAAGGAGCGCTGGGACTAAGGACCCCAAGACAAAGTGCTAAAGACACATAAATGAAACTCTTAGAAAGGTTGGTCAACAAATCTGAAATCCAGCTTACCAGGACTTGTAAAGGCAGACAATTGACGAATCAGCAGATTCCAGAATGGGTTCCAGGAAAAGTGTGGATTTACAAGAAAGAAGATTAGCAAAGGCAAGAACCTACCGTATTTTTCGCGGCATAGGATGCACCTGACCATAAGACGCACCCTAGATTTAGAGGAAAACAAGAAAAAAAACATTCTAAACCAAATTTTCCCTGCCAGGCTCTGCATCCAATGCCACACTCCTTGCCAGGCTCTGAACTCTGTCCCCCCCTCCCCCCTCTGGTGGTCTGCAGTAGTAGGCCCGGACAGGGCAGGCAGGCCTAGTGGCAGGCAGACAGGCCTACTGGCAGTCAGGGCCCCCACCCCGAGGCAGGCAGGGAATCTAATTAAGCCCTAAATGGATGGCCTTCATCTGACTTCTGGATGGCCTGCAGAACGCCTTTCTATATCCTAAAGCTGATGCTGATAGAGAGCAGAGCAAGGGCAATGTACGCAGACACACTCACAATGCTGAACAGTTAAGGAAAGGAGGAAGAAGATGCTGGCCCCAAACAATTTACCGTCTTCTTTATGTCTCGACAGTACAGCAAGTCAACAACTGCGGATCTGCAGCTCAGCAGGGAGGGCAGGGCTAGCTTGGCAGGCTCCTCTGAGGTGCTACCGGGCATTGGGGTTTGATGCGCGGCTCCAGTCGGGGATTTTTATGCTCAGAGGCTCAGGGCTCCTCTCTTCTTTGGGAGTTTCATGTTCGGCACATTCTTCTTCGGGAGTTTCACATTTGGCACCTCGGGCTTCTCATGGGGAGTTTCTCAGCCCCCTCTGATCTCGGGAGCTGGGCGGCGGCTGCTGAGGGCTGAGAAGGGAAGTGGACAGTGAAGAGTGGGTGGGAATTATCTCCAGCGCCCCCGGTTAAATCCAGCACTTCGCCGTCATCGTCTTGCTCCCAAAAGCGCGGCTTGTCTTCCTCCTCCCTCAGAGCAGCTCCTTGCGCATTTTGTATTGTTTATGTATTTTTATGATGACTGCTCTTGGCTGCTGCTTGCCTTCCATCCATCTGCCCAGTCTGTGAGCATGCTCCAAATGGACCTGGCCAGCAGGCAACGTTAGATCTGCCTGCAACCAAGTCTCTAAAGTGGACAAGAGATGTGCCATCAGATAGCGTTTCGGGGAGGCTAAGATGAAAATTCTCCCTCCGGAATGTGTGTTATATTCCCTTCATAAGACACACTCTTATTTCCACCCACTTTGGGGGAGGGGGGAAGTGCGTCTTATGGAGTGAAAAATGCAGTAATCTTTCATTCTTACACAATCCCACTCTATTCCAGGACTAATGGGACATAATAGAGCAGTCTCCAATGGTCGACCCTTCTGTCTACCCGCTATTGCTTTGGGATGGCAGCCCGGTTCCTCTTCGCTGGCCTCCTCTACCACTTCTTCCACCTGCCTTCTTTTTCGTCTGAGCAGTGCAAAGGAGAGCCAGACCGGCGGAGGCAGCAGTAACAGCTAGGCCAGCCGGGCTAAAGAAAAGACACGGGAGCAACGTTGGATCCACTGTCGGGAAGAAGTGCAGTTGGCGACCGGAAATAAGGAGAGCTGAGCTTGTGCAGAGTGTAAAAAGAGAGCCCATGGATAGAGCAGCTTAACATAAGAACATAAGAATTGCTGCTGCTGGGTCAGACCAGTGGTCCATCGTGCCCAACAGTCCGCTCACGCAGCAGCCCTCTGGTCAAAGACCAGTGCCCTAACTGAGACTAGCCCTACCTGCGTACGTTCTGGTTCAGCAGGAACTTGTCTAACTTTGTCTTGAATTCCTGGAGAGTGTTTTCCCCTATGACAGACTCCGGAAGAGCATTCCAGTTTTCTAACACTCTCTGGGTGAAGAAGAACTTCCTTATGTTCATATGGAATCTATCCCATTTCAATTTTAGAGAGTGCCCTCTCGTTCTTCCTACCTTGGTGAGGGTGAACAACCTGTCTTTATCTACTAAGTCTATTCCCTTCAGTACCTTGAATGTTTCTATCATATCCCCTCTCAATCTCCTCTGTTCGAGGGAGAAGAGGCCCAGTTTCTCTAATCTTTCACTGTACGGCAACTCCTCCAGCCCCTTAACTATATTAGTCGCTCTTCTCTGGACCCTTTTGAGTAATACCGTGTCCTCCTTCATGTACGGCGACCAGTGCTGGACGCAGTACTCCAGGTGAGGGCGCACCATGGACTGGTACAGCGGCATTCTAACCTTCTCCGATCTGTTCGTGATCTCCTTCTTTATCATTCCTAGCATTCTGTTCGCCCTTTTCGCCGCTGCTGTACATTGCGTGGATGGCTTCATCAACTTGTCAATCATAACTCCCAAGTCTCTTTCCTGGGAGGTCTCTCCAAGTACCGCCCCGGACATCCTGTATTCGTGCATGAGTTTTTTGTTACCTAAATGCAACACTTTACACTTATCCACATTGAACCTCATCTTCCATGTTGATGCCCATTCCTCGAGCCTGATTATGTTACGTTGCAGATCTTCGGAATCCTCCTGCGTCTTCACTACTCTGAATAACTTTGTATCGTCTGCAAATTTAATCACCTCACTCATTGTACCTATGTCCAGATCATTTATAAAGATGTTGAAGAGCATGGGTCCAAGCACCGAGCCACTGGTGACGCTCTTCCAGTCCGAGTATTGTCCATTTACCCCCACTCTCTATTTCCTGTGTTCCAGCCAGTTTTTACTCCATGTGAGTATTTCACCCTTGATTCCATGGCTCGCAATTTTCTGAAGTAGTCATTCATGCGGAACCTTGTCAAACGCCTTCTGAAAATCCAGTTATACACGGTCGACTGGGTCGCCCTTGTCTATCTGCCTGTTTACTCCCTCAAAGAAATGCAGCAAGTTTGTAAAAAAAGATCTGCCTTTGCTGAAACCGTGCTGGCTAGTCTTCATCAGACCGTGTCCATCCAGGTGATCAATGATGTGGTCCTTTATCAGCGCCTCTACCATCTTTCCAGGTACTGAGGTCAGACTCACCGGTCTGTAGTTTCTCGGGTCTCCTCTCAAACCTTTTTTGAAGATCGGTGTAACATTCGCCACCTTCCAGTCCACCGGAATCTTTCCCGATTTGATCGACAGATTGGCTATTAGTTGAAGCAGTTCAACTATAGTCCCTTTCAGTTCCTTGATGACCCTCGGATGGATACCATCCGGCCCTGGGAATTTATCGCTCTTAAGCCTATCAATCTGCCTGCATACATCTTCTAGACTGACCATTAACCCAGTCAATTTCCCGTTTTCGCTTCCAGCATATAGCCTGATGGGTTCCGGTACTCTCGTGTATATTCTCTTCGGTAAATACAGATGCAAAAAAAAATAAAAAGAAGTGTTCAGTCTGTCGGCTATTGCTTTGTCCTCCTTTAGTGCTCCCTTTATTCCTTGGTCATCCAACGGTCCCACCGCTTCCTTCGCGGTTGTTTCCACTTAATATATCGAAAGAACAGTTTGAAGTTTTTCGCTTCCTTGACTATTTTCCTCGTAGTCTCTTTTGACTCCTTTTACCGCTTTATGGCACCTGCATTGATGTTGTTTGTGTTTATTCCAGTTTTCATCAGTTTTTGACCTTTTCCATTCCTTAAACTAAGATTTTTTTTTTATCTCTGATCACTTCCTTTACCTCTACAGTGAGCCATGCCGGTTCTTTGTTCTTTTTCTTCTTTGATCCCTTGTTGATAAGCGGTATATATACATTTTGCACCTCGGTGACCGTATCCTTAAAAAGAGACCAAACTTGCTCTAGCGTTTTTACAGTGTTCATTCTCTTAATCTTCTTCCCCACCATGCTCCCCTAGCCTGTCTAACAACTGCTAGCGCTCACCTAGTTATGGCCACCACAGCTCCAAAGAGCACCGAGAGGCCTCGCCCGCATCCTACAATCCCCAGTGCTCCAAGACCCCCTACAGATCAGCCTCTGCCTGTACTATTCCTCATTCAAAACTTATGATGAAAACAGGATCTACAGGCCTTGAGGACCACCAGAGGACTGTCCAATATTCCTTGAGCCAAGCAAGCAGCTTCCCCTTCCACGAGTCACAAGGGTACATCTGTTAAAAATTGTATTCACACAAACAAGCTATCTACACCCACAGCTGTAGTCTGAAGAAAGAAAGATTTAAAGAACTTTAAAAATGTGGATAGTACTTTGAAAGGTGTCTGCCTTCGGGTGTCATGGGGACCCAGAAATTGGCTTCATCACCTTATACATAGCTGAACCTTCCTTTATTGGCTGTTTAAAAGCAAAATTCCTCCATCTGACAGCAGCCCTGCACTGATCAGAGATGGACATATCTTTTCACAGGATTGAACTGATTTTTAGTTGGACTTTATTAGATTTTTCTGCTAGGTTTCTATCTACAGTATTTTGATTTTTGTTTTTTATCCTCCTAAATATTCAGTTTTGGTTTAATTCTTATCTTATACAAATATAAATAAAATATATAAGATAAATTAGATCACAATAAAATCTTTTATTGTGATCTAATATTGTTTCTTTCCCCTCCCCCTCACCATTCTTGGAATTTTGTTATATATATATTTTTTTTTCTTTATCTTAATTGTTTACTCAGGTACTTTTGCTAGATTGTGAGCCTTCGGGACAGATAAGGAAGTCTTAACGTACACAGGTAAGGCTAGTCTGTTAGGGCAATGGGTCTTTGACCTAAGGGCCGCCATGTGAGCGGACTGCTGGGCACGATGGACCACTGTTCTGACCCAGCAGTGGCAATTATTATGTTCTTATGTATTTTATTGTAACTGCTTAGATCTGTAATATGCTTAAGCAGTATATCAAATATTAATTTAAAAACCCAAAATAAGACGCAGACGGCTCGATGCCAGAGACGAGCCTCAAAGTGGAGAAGAACCAGTCGAAATCGCCCAAAGCTCCAGGCCACTTCCATTCGGAGAGGGTCCAATGGCCCTGAACTGGCGCATGCATGCAAACAGCACCCCCAGTCCTCTAGACTGACATCCGTCATTAAGATCACTCACTCGGTAATCTGGAAGGGAAGACCCTTGGACAGTGAAAGAGGACTCAGCCACTAGGCTAGGCTGCTCTAAGCCAACGATGTCCAAGGTAATGGGGAATGCAAGAGATCCCTTTGCAGACTCCAGCACAAAATCAGAGCATCCTGCAATAGGCACAAATGCGCTCTGACCCAAGGGACTACATCGATCCCCAGGACCCGGAGATATTGCCAAGCTGTCGGGACCAGAGTATCCAGAAAACTAGTACAACTTCTCCTGATGTGACTTGGGCAGGATCTTGTTCTGATCCATATGTAAGCAAACCCCCAAGTATCCCAAGTCTTGCGTTGCCTCGAGGTGACTCTTCCTGAAGTTGATCACCCAGTCCAGGCACTTAAGCAGCTGAACGATTTGGCATCTGATAGGGTGCTGATCAGCCAGCCAGATATGGGTGCACTAGGCTCTTAGGAAGGGCAGATGAGCTGGCACCACCAAAAATACCTTGGCGAAGTTCCTGCCCACCGTCACCAACCTAAAGTGTAGCGCCACAAACTGATAGTGCTGCTGCAGAATAAGGACTCTAGAGTACTTCCTGTGTTCCAGAAAGATGGGAATGTGTACAGATACCTCTGCCAGATCATGGGAAGCCAATAACTCCCCCGGCGCAACCACGGTTTCCACTCGAACCACCTTTTTTGGCCTCTCTGCTGGGGAATCCAGAAAATAATGTGCCAGGGTGCAATGAAACCTGAGCTTGTAGCTATCCTGAAGAACCTCCAGGACCCAATAGTCCAAGGTGATGGCCTGCCATTCTGCCTGAAAGGCAGAAAACTGCCCCTCAATCCAAAGAGGAGGGGCAGCAAGAGACCTGGTGTCAAAATTGCTTCTTAGAGGTCACCACTGGATGGCTCCCTGTTGACGGCTAGTGCTGGTAACTACTAAACGCCCGCTTTGCAGACTGGGAACATAGCTACACAGAGGAGCTGCCAAAGTACTGATGGGAACGTCAGAAAGGATAAAAGTTGGGAAGCCCCAACCCCCTGGAGGGTCAGGGCCTGTTATCCAGCAAGGATTTGGGCTTGCATTCCTGTACATTCGCCATGAGGTCATCCAGACCCTTGCCAAACAGAAGTTGCCCCTTAAAAGAGGGCTTATGGTGGTCTTCGAGGACAAATCATTGGACCACTGCCGGAACCACTAATCCTCCATGTTGATACCAAATAAGTCAACAGATTGCCAGAGACTCTGAACATATCGTACAGCGCATCCATCACATAGTCCACACCCCTGAGATCAGGAAGATGAGATCCCGGATCACAATATTGTCTGGATCGTAGCGGAGCTTAGAATGACATGGCTTGGCCACAAATGAAGTAGCCATCACTGTCTTCAGCCCAGCCGCCGCCGAATAAAAAAGATGTGCTTGAGAATAAAATCCACTCTGCAATACTGAACATTAAAGAATGACACAGGGAAAAGATTTGTCCCAATCCCAAACTTGTCCCTGTCACCATCTCGTGAGCTTGGTCCCCATCACCGTCCCTGCGAGCTCGGTTCCTACCCCGTCCCCAGCTGGGGGTGCTCAAACCCCTTGCTGGCGGAATCAGACCTCCCCAAGAGGATCCTGGAAAGCACCCCAAGGGTCCAGGTCCTTCTCAAGTACACCTTGCTCCTCTAGGCAAAAATCATCATCCCAAGAGACCGTCGGGCATTTGGATGAGAGAAGAGTAGAGGGGGGCAAAAACGCCGCTGTGTGGGGCCGCACTGGAGAGAACGTCGAGGGCAAACCCCCTCCCCCTAGAGTGGACACGGAACCTCATGCCGTCAGCACATAAACTTTACAAAGTGCTAACATAACTTCAGGGGGGGAAACCCCCAGCGTCCCCAAGGGACTCCCTGTTCCAGCAGGGGACCCTGCCATACCTTGCCTCTGTATTTCCAGAACAGGGGGAAGGTCACCTGAGGTAACTGAGATGAAGGAGGAGGTTCCTGCCCAAACTGGACCCAAAACTGCCAAAATAGGAGC
This sequence comes from Geotrypetes seraphini, assembly GCF_902459505.1. Classification (NCBI taxonomy): domain Eukaryota; kingdom Metazoa; phylum Chordata; class Amphibia; order Gymnophiona; family Dermophiidae; genus Geotrypetes; species Geotrypetes seraphini. Next base: position 164,465,345 of record NC_047092.1, on the reverse strand, counting down.
TTCTGCAGCCTGCCGCGTCTGAAAAGCCTGGGACTTTCCTGACACTGAGGCCAAGGAACCGACCGATGCGAAAAGGGAATCCCCAGCCACTCCGGCGGCAAGGGAATCCTTTTCTCCCTGACTGTTGGCGGCTGGGGAACCCTCCGCGTGGGTGTCGGGGAAAGACCGGGCTTCCCCACAATCCAAAGCCGACTCGCGAGGCACCATCAGCGGGGTGCCCTGGCCATCAGCATCCGCTGCCGACGAGGCTGCTCTGGCCTGCACAACGCTTGCACAGGCCGGCCGCGAGTACCTCACATCTGGAGCACAATGAGCACTTTTTCCCTTTAAAAGCGCTCATTGTGCTGAAAACCACCCTAGCTGCAAGAAAAGTGCAGGTTAGATGAGAAAAAGCAGTAAAAAGGCAGTTTTAAAGGGAAATGAGCTCTTTAGACCGGCACACCTCAGGATTTTTAGGTTTCTTTTTTTACAGAACAGACTCCACGGCTCTCAAAGCTGGAGGGCTGACCAACCAGGGGGCCAGGCCACTGGATGAGGCACCTCTATAAAAATGTGGGGAGGTGGAGGAAGGTAGGGGGAACAACCCAGCACGAGACCCACTGGGTTTAACACCCCCGAGGTCAAACGGATCCCCAAACAGGATCCGTGAGCTGTACCTTCAGAGATGACTAGTCTCCTTTCTTGTTTCTTGGACCGTAGAAGAGTTGTAATGACCACATCTGAATAGTCCCTGCGCTTAAATGCCATGTGACTAAGAGCCATGCCCTAAGTCCAAAGTGTTCCAGATTTCCCAGGACAATCGGAACCTGTGAATGGAGAAGCTTGAGACTCCTGTCGTTCAGCCACACTAGATCTACATAGCACGGCCGCCAAAACTAATCTGGAGCGAGCAGCATTACCAGACCCAGGTAAGTTACTCTCATTCAGATGAACCGGCCTATTATGGCCAAGGTGGAAACAAGTACAGGAGATTGTGCTTGGCCACCTCTGTACTAATGAATCCATGCCAGCGCGTCTAATCTCATATCTTCTGCTGCAAACCTGAGCCTTCTTAGTTGGCTGCTGTCACCATGGATGCACAATGGCATCGGATGCTCTTTGCAACAGAGCCCATTCTCCTGAGTCCAGGGTGTGCAGACTCAAGTAGTCAGCATGAACACTGTCTACTCCTGCCACATGAGTGGCTGAGAGAGCTTGCAGATAAACCACTGAAAACAGAAACAATAAGTGGTCTTCTAGATTCAAGGAAGCACTCTTGATTCCTCCCTGCCTATTGACATAGGCTACTGCCGTGGCACAGACTGAAAATACATGGACCTCTTTGCCCTCCAGAAAGGTTCACAACTTCTGGAGCACCAAACAAATGGCTCAGTTCCAGCCAGTTGATTGACCACATCCTCTGAGGGTGATCACCAATCATGAACAGAATATGCATCGCAATGACCCCCCCCCCCAAGAGACTGGCATCTATTGTATTACACAGGGAGAAATCCAGAAGGGCATGAGGGAGGAGCGTAAGTCCACGATTGGCTCGGAACCCTTGAGAGGGGCTTTAGGCATCTGAGCCAATCAAGGCCTTAGGCTCCACCCAGTGCATCACATGATGCACCAGGGAGGGGAAGGCCTATTTTGGATTGGCAGGCTTCGGAGCAAGAAGGATCAAGCATCCCTCCAGCTCTCAACTTCTCACAAAGGTACACAAGGGGGGGAGGGAGTATCCAGAGGCAGGAAGAAGTGGCTATCTCTCCTGCACTTTTTTTTTTTTGGGGGGGAGGAATATAGTTCAGAGGGGGCCTCCATTGGCATCCCTTCTGCCAATTTCCTCTTGCGGGAGGGAGGGGGGGGGGAAGAGGGAAAAGGGTGTTGCCATGATGGAGTACACATCCCTCCTGTCAATTTTCACTGGCAAAAAAGTGGGAATGGGTAGTGTCTCGGTGCCGTTTATAATTATATTAATTTCAGGGCTGAACTACTGGTAAGACACGTAAGCAACTGGTCTTGACCAGCCGCTTTTTTGTCAGATTGCTAAAAGTGCTGGCCTCTTTTTTGTGCATCACAACATGATGTTAAGCATAAATCATTCAGCTAGTTTACCTAGCATTTCAATATTAATGACCTTATTTGCATGACCAGATCAGAGAATGAGCAATCGTGCAGAAAACCATGAGGTGAGCCATTTTCTGCATCGGGTCACCAAATACAATCGTCACTAAACCAATCAAAACCGGTTTAGTGATGAATGTTATTCGATCGCTGACTTTAGTGCATCTAGGCCTTAATCCTACCATACCATTCCAGGCTACACGGAGAACAGACTTACTACCAGCTGGACACTAAGGAACGCTGAGCATCAGGGAGATACACAGGGATTTTGAGATATGACATCACAGTTTTCACCTGCTGGTAAAGGGCACAACCCAAGCTTGGACAGGTCTGGTAAGATGGATAATGAATTCATAATTTTTTTTAAATTACATTTACCAAGATTGTATGGTACCACTTATTGCAGTGGTCTCAAACTCAAACCCTTTGCAGGGCCACATTTTGGATTTGTAGGTACTTGGAGGGCCGCAGAAAAAAATAGTCAATGTCTTATTAAAGAAATGACAATTTTGCATGAGGTAAAAACTCTTTATACTTTATAATCTTTCCTTTAACAGTTAAAGGAAAGATTTATAAAGTATAAAGAGTTCTTACCTCATGCAAAATTGTCATTTCTTTAATAAGACATCAACTATTTTTTCTGCGGCCCTCCAAGTACCCTATTTTTTCTACAGCCCTCACATTTAAAGTTTAACATCCTTCCTTTCTCAAAACTGACACATTTCAATCACTATATTAAAAATAAAATCATTTTCCTTACCTTTGTTGTCTAGTGACTTTATTTTTCTGTGCTTTTAACTATGTTTCCAGGGCCTTCTTGCCCTTTGACTGTTTTTCTCTCTGTATTTACTTTTTGCCTTGCATCCATCTTTGGCATTAACTTAATATTCAATTTTTCCATTTTTTTGCTTTCTTTTCAAAATCGACTTTTCCATGTCTTACCTTCTCTTCATATCTCTCTCTCCTTCCCTCCCTTTTTTCATGGTCTGTCATCTCTCCTTCCTTTCTCTCCCTCCTTCCTTGTGGAGCAGCAGCATTTCTGGCCGGCTCCCTTGCTGCAGTCCATCATTCCCGTTCAAAGCCACGGGTGACTGCTCTTCATGCCAGCCACGCCTATGTCAGAGGCTTCTGACGCAGGTGTGGATGGTGCGAGGAGCCACCACCCGCAGCTTTGAACGGAACGATCGATGCAGCAAGGGAGCCGGCCAGAAATGTTGCTGCTCCACAAGGAAAAGGGAAGAGAAATGCTGGTGTGGATGGCGCGAGGAGCCGCCGTCAGCCCTAGCTTTGAACAGAACAACCGACTGCAGCAAGGGAGCAGTCGATCATCGCGTCCAGACTGCAGGCCGTAAAATAGCACCTGGAGGGCCGCATGTGGCCCGCGAGTTTGAGACCGCTGACTTATTGCATTATTCTTGTAATTTAGATTGCCCTGAGCTTCGTTTGAGGCAGCATGTAAATACTAATTGTTATTATATATTCAGTTTTAACTCTCAATATAGCTAATTGTACAGCAATCACAAAATTAAGAAAATATCTTAAATAGCTATTTCATTATCTCCCAATAAATGTTGATAACTGTTTCAAAAATCTTTGTTAGCTGAACCTATTAATCACTTTTTAATTATTATTTCTAAATACACCATTTAAAAATTTCCAGTTAGTGCTTCTATGTGTTCTCAATTCTCAGACCTCTGGGATAAGTATAGTACATGGTGAAAATTCACATTTGGCTAAAATACCCCATATTGTCCCATAACACTTTCATTGTTTGATAACAGATAACTGTACAGGAACTGATAACAGGAATTGTACAGGAAGATAACAGAAAATTGTACAGGAACTGATCAATACGAAAAACTTTAAAACAGTTACCTTATCAAGTCCAATAAATGTTGCCACACCAACATTTTGTTTTTTCAAGAAATCTACACATTCTTGAGCTGTATCAATTGTATCTACAACAATGTGATCTAAAGCACCGCAAGATGAAGAGATGGCGACATCATACTTCTCATCAATTGCTCCCAAATCACCCTAACAAAAAAATACAAATGTGGAAACATTTCACTTATTTAGCACTAGTTACCTTTTCGTACCAAGCTATCAGAACTAAACGAAAGCTGTTATATATATACCAAATTTTTCGCTCTATTTTTCGCCCCCCGGTCATACCTTTTTAAAAGCTCCCCCAGTGGTTCCTTTTTAAATGCTCCCCCCCCCAATCGTAGTATCTTTTAAAAAATGTAACCTACCCTTCGTACCTTTTTACATGCCGCTCATAGCCTGGTGGTCCAGCAGTGTATTGGCTGGCAGAGCGAGCGTTCCGCACTCCTGTCTGGGCCAGCGCCGCTTCCTGAATGGCTGTAGTCAGTTCTCGCGGGACTCATGAGAACTGACTGCAGCCATTCAGGAAGCGGTGCCGGACCAGGAAGAAGTGTGGGACGCTCGCTCTGCCAGCCAATACACCACTGGACCACCAGGCTATAAGTGGCATGTAAAAGGTACGACGTGGGGGGGGAGGGAGGGAGGGACATACACCGCTGGACCACCAAACAATGTTTTTCACAAATTAAAAATGGGGAATAATCTATCTTAAAATCAACTCTTTGCAAACATATTTTTATTGTAAACAGAGTCAAGCCCTATATCTTTAGGGATGATCTGGTATATAAATCTAAGATTCAGATTAGATTACATACATACATATTAGTAGCCTTCCTCTGGACCGACTCCACCTTTTTATATCTTTTTGAAGATGCGGTCTCCAGAATTGTACACAATATTCTAAATTAGCAGATTGACCAGCTTTGCCCGGTTATTTATTCTAATCTTCTATTAGAGAAGAAAAGGAATAAAATTGGCCTCACGTTGCTGTACTGTCTCTGAAGCTCTAGATGTAGCTTTGATTGCACTTGGCCAATTACATTACGTTTCCTTAGAAGGCATTGTTACAGCAATGACAGCAGAGCAGAGTGTGACATCATTCTCCAAGCTTCACACAATTGGTCAAAGCAATATCTGTCTTTTTCGATGATTCTTTACATGTCACCCCCTTCCCACCCCACAGTATTTGTTCCCAGATAGTAATTGATATGTATACCAAATTTGGTTGAAATCTGTCCATGCATTTTGGAGTTATGCTGAATCATACATACATCCGATTTTATATATAGAGATGAGGTCTCACCAGAGTCTTATTCAGGGGCATCAATACCTCTTTTTTCCTACTGGCCATACCTCTTCCAATGTACCCTAGCTTCCTTCTAGCTTTTGCTGTCACCTTTTCAACCTGTTTGGTCATCTTTTATATTTATATATTTTAAAGAGTATAAGTAAGTTTGTCAAGTGATTAGTTAAAATTTTTCTGATTGAATATTATACACTTGTTGTAATATTTGAAAATGAATAAAGATTTTTTTTTTTTTTTAAAGATGATCACATACAATCATACCCAAGTCCCGCTTTTCGGTCGTGCATAAAAAGTTCTTCATTTCCTATACCATATAGTTTCTTTGGATTTTTAGAGCTCAAATGCATGACCTTGCATGTCTTAGCATTAAATTTTAGCTGCCAAATTTCAGATCATTCTTCAAACTTCGCTAGGTCTTTCTTCACGTTATTTACACCATCAGGGTGTCTACTCTATTGGAGATTTTGGTATCATCTGCAAAGAGACAAATATTACCCGACAGCCCTGCAGCAATATCTCTTATAAAATTGTTGAAAAGAACAGGCCCAAGAACAGAACCTTGAGGCACACCACTGGTAACATCCCTTTCCTCAGAGCGATCTCCATTGATCACTACCCTGTTGTCTTCCATTTAACCAGTTCCTGACCCAGCCCATCAATTTGGAGCCCATAACAAGAGCACTCAGTTTATTTTTTAGACTTCTGTGTGGTACACACTGTCAAAGGCTTTGCTAAAATCTAAATACACCATATCTAGCACACTCCCGTTTAATTAATTCTATGGTCACCCAATCAAAGAAATTGATTTGTCTGACAAGACCTACCTCTAGTAAATCCCTGTTGCCTCTGGTCCTGTAATCCACTGGATTCAGGAAACTTTAAGTCAGACTTACTGGCCTGTAATTCCCTACTTCTTCCTTACTTCCACTTTTGTGGAGAGGGACCACATCCACCCTTCTCTAGTCCTCTGGTAGCACTCCCAACTCTAGAGAAGCATTGAAAAGGTCAATCAGTGGAGACACCAGAACTTCTCTAAGTTCCTTCAGCTTCCTCGGATGTTCACCATTCAGTCCCAACGCCTCAACTACCTTTAATTTAGCTAGCTCTTCACGAACACAACCCTCTGAAAATCGAACGGAGTCTACCACTCATCCCTGTTTGTTTTCTGCAGTCCTGCTCCCGCGATCTTCAGCTGTGAACACAGAAATATTTGTTAAGCAATTCAGCCTTTTCTTAATCAGCATCTACAAATTTCTCCACTTTTGAGTCTCAGAATGTAACTTTTGCTCTTCTTCGTATCATCAATATATCTAAAATATGTTTAGCTACTTACTAACGCCATCCGAATGGTTCTGGTCTCCAGAACATTGATTGACCAGGAAGCCTCCACCGGTGACCATCTGCCCTGAGCCAAGCGACCTAGACACTGAACTCTCCAACCCAGGAGATTGGTATCCTTGAGAAGCACTGTCCACTGGGGTTGATCTAGACTAGGGGTCTCATAGTCCCTCCTTGAGGGCCACAATCCAGTCGGGTTTTCAGGACTTTCCCAATTAATATGCATGAGATCTATGAGCATGCACTGCTTTCAATGCATATTCATTGGGGAAATCCTGAAAACCCAACTGGATTGCGGCCCTCATGAGGTCCCTGATCTAGACTCATTCTCTGAACCAGATTGGAAGACTGTAGCTACTAGTGCAGGCTAAGATGAACTAACCACCAAAGAGGGACAGAAAAGTCCAGATTGAGAAGCTGTGGTGACCATCGGCTGAAGAAGAAGTGCATACTAAAGAGGGCGCCTATGAGCCCAAGCCCAAATGACTACTTCCAGGGAGGCCACCATCGACCCCAGAAAATCCTGCGACAATCCAAGGAAAAATTGCAGTCGCAGATTCGCTCTAACACCCGAGTCTCAGGAAGGAAGACTCTCCCCACACCGGTGTCGAAGAGAACTCCGAAATATTTCAAGCACTGAAATGGAGTCAATCGGCTTTTGGATAAGCTGACCACATAGCCCAGGGACTGCAGAAACTCCACTACTCGAGTCATGACCCAGGAGCTCTCCTGAAAAGACTAAGCTCGAATCAACCAGTAGTCCAGATAGGGATGAACTAGAATGCCTTTCCTTGTGCAAGGCCGCCACCATCAGCACCACAATCTTGGTGAAGGGCTGCAGAGCCGTAGCCAAATTAAACAGAAGTGCACAAAACTGATAACGCTTTCCCCAAATCACAAAGCAAAGGAATTGCTGATGGTAGGCCCAAATGGGAACATGCAGATTGATCAGATCGAGAAGTCAGAAATTTCCCAGGCTGGACTGCAAGAATTACGGATTTCAGGATTTCCATATGAAAAGATGGAACCGAAGAGTCCTATTGACTTTTTTCAGATCCAAAATGGGCCAAACAAAACCCTCTTTCTTGGGCACCACAAACTAAAGAGTTCTTGCCGGTGAAATCTCCTGAGAAGGCACTGGGACCACCGCTTTGAGGTCTAGCAACCTAAACAGCGTCTGACGAAATGCCTTCTTTTTCAAGTTGCCTGACAAGAAGAAAGGTAACAATCTGGTAAAGGCTGGGAAAACACAAGAGCATAGCAGTTCCTAATCACTTCTTGGACCCACTGATCCTTTGATTTCAGCCCACCCCCAATAAAACTCCCGCAACCGGATTTCCACTGGAACTGGAGGAAGGACCTGCTGTGAGTTAATGAGCCGGTCGGCGAAAGAGGAGACACCGGTGGAGTCCTGAACCCTCTCTTCCTGGATGGGCTCCCCAAAAGGCCTGCATGTTGTCACACCTGTGCTCTCTGTGGACACCCTGAGCCGTCGGGTAGTGACACGATGTTTGCTACTGGCATGGTCCCTTTAGAATTAGAGTGACCTTTCAAGTTGACCGCCTCTAGGAAAATGCCTAACTAAGCTTACTCCCAAGGGCTTTGAAGAAAACACATTTGTCAGAATGGCCTTGGTGCAAAAACATAAGCTTTTATTTGGCCACCGGCCGTAGAATCACTGTGCCACTCTAGGTTTCCCTGGTAGCAGGAACATAATACAAAACCAAAAAAAAAAAGTTCATTTCCCACACTATCACTCAGGAATCAGCTCTGAGCTTGCTTGGCAAATCATATACAGTCATTTAGCTCTTCATAAGGCTCAGAGGTAAAACAGTTGGCAAAAATAACTTTTCTCTGTAGAGCTACAGAGGAGACATTCTGTGCTTTTCTTATAGTGCACTCACTCTCTCCAGCTGGGCTGGACTTTCCACATAGACACGGAGAAGGCTTTACCCTGAAAGGATTAATCCCCTTTTCCTAAGAGGCATGCAGGCTAATTTAATTATCTAGTTGCTATGGCAATCAATTCACAGCTAGGCTCTTGCACGGAGTCCTGAAACCAGGAACCTCTGGGTTTAACCTGGCTAGAATTACAGCCTAGCGGTTGGTTCGGCTGGGCACATTTCCTGAAGAGGAGATTACTGTGTCTTTCACAAAGTCCAGCAAACTAGTATGTGCAAACTGCAGTACAGGATTACGTTCCTTAATAACTCCCACAAGTCATTAACTCAATGAGAAAACAGAAAAACACAGTCAGGAAGAAAACCCTTTTCACAGACCTTTTCCCAGTGTGTTCAGCTCTCCATTTCCTCTGGCCAGCTTTCCTCCACAGCACTACTCTCTTCCACCACCATTGGCTCTGGGGGAAGGAATTCTGTGGCCAAATTACCAGTCTGCTCCTCAGTCATCTCCCAGTCCGTGCAGATGAACTGCCCTGCAGGGTCGGAGGCAAGCTCAGCCCCGTCCTGCATATCCTGCCTCTGGTCTCGTCCCGCTCTTTCTGCCAAGCCTCCTTCTGCTCCACCTCTCCCTTGCTCTCTGACGAGCCTGGCTTTAAGCTAAGGGAAAGAACCACTCCCCCTTGGATTTGGATGGGGGAAGGGAATTCCTTCCTCAGCCTGTGCCGTTTCTCTGAGGGAAAACTGCTTGTGAGCTTTCTGCCTTACAGGCACTGGACAATTGCAAGGCAGATTCTTCCTGCCTGGCTTTGGGACTGCTTCAGGTAAGTCTAAGCTTTCCTGTTCTATTTCCATTTCCTCATCCTTACTCACAGGGTAGTCAGCTAACTTATTGTCTTGGGTACTGACCTGGTCAGCCCTTCTGCACCAGGGTTTGTATACTTTCCTACATTTCCCTGTAGCAAACCTTGGGAAAGAAGTCAGTTTGTCACAATGTGCTGAAAGAAGCAACCTTTGAAAGACAAAGGGGCCGAACCCCAGCCAGGACAGTACCTACGAAACTCATGCAAATGCCCCTGGGCAAAGCCAGTACAGTCCTTTGAAGCAGAGGCACCTTTCAAGTCATTCAAGACCTGAATCAGCTTATCCAATACCTTCCCAAAGAGGAAGGAGTGTCGGAAGGGAAATTTACTGAGCTTAGACTTGAGAGGCCGCACACGCCAACCAACCCCAAAGCCACAGGGTACAGCGAGTTGCTACTGTGACGATGCCCTCAAAAGATCATATATGGTATCAGAGAGGTAAGAAGAACCAAGCTCAATCTTAGCCACCTCCTGATCCACTAAGGACCAGTCAGATGACTCCCGGTCAAAGACCACTCAGATCACCGGAAACAAGCTTGGGTCATGAGACTGCCACAAATCGCCGCCTGGACAGCCAAGGCAACCACATCAAAACTCTACTTAAGGAGAGCCTCCATCTTACGGTCCTGAGGGTCTCTCAGGGCCAAAACACCCTCAACTAGCTCTGTATGATGACATGCAATAGCTGAGACCACCGCATCCATAACAGGAGGCTTAGAGGTATCCTGATCCTCATCGGAAATGTGATAAAATCTGGCCATGGACTATGCCAAGCGAAAAGGCGCATCTGTTCTGGTGTCTTCCACTGTGCGTGCACCATATCCCAAATATCCTGATGCATAGGAAAAGAGCAGAATGCTGAATAGATCCCACGAAGCAGAGGGTCTACAACGCGAGGGGGATCCCCAACTTCCTCCTCAAAGCACAAAACAGAAGCCACCTGGAGAATAAGCTCCTGCAGCTCTTCCCGATGAAAAATATGCACAAGACATTTCAAAAAATCCTCCATCCAAATCCTCCACCCCTCAAAAAAAATCCTCCGCCCTCCCCCCCTCTCCCATAGCAGATTTTAGAGGTCTGGTCCAAATCCTCATCCAGAAAAACCAGATCAGCAAAATAAATAAATAATAAATAAATTCCTCAACCCATGCCACCTGCAGTCCCTTGGTTGATGGCTGGAGACTGGACGGAGGCAGCCATTGCAGGAGACTGAACGGGGATGGCCATGGAAGAGAAAGACCTCCCAGAAGGCACCAAGACCCCCAGGATAGAAGCAGGACTCCCAGCTGCCTGAAAATAAGCCTTGTAGATGGCTAAAATAAAGTCAGAGCAAAAAAAAAAACTCCAGTTGCACCACAGAACTCACTGCAGGTACAGAACAAATAGCTGGGACCTGTTCCAGTCTATCTAAAACAGGAGGAAGGATGCCTGAGGCCATGGGTAAAATGACAGAGCTCCCAGCAAAAACCAAAGGAAGGCCAGCCGAAAAACTATCTCCCGAGATAAGCAGTGGCAACAAAGCCTAACTAGATCCCACCGCTAAATCAGAACCACATGCAGGAGCCACTCTAACGGAAAGGGAATCCCCAGCACCCTCGGCGGTCAAAATAGCCTTATTTCCCTGGCCACTGGCGGTTGATAAAACCCCAGCTTCGGAACAGGGGAAGCCCAGCTTCTCCATCGCTTACCAACGATGCGTGGTGGAAACCCTGCACGTTTGCACCCGAAGCCGATTCCCCCTTGAATCGTCCGTAACACGTTGTGCATATGTCAGCCTCATCCACCGCTTGGCGCACACATAAAATGCACTTTTTCTGCTTTTTAAAAGTGTTCATAACATACGCACAGGAGATCTACGCACAAAGCCACTGGATAAATACGGCTGCCTCAGGACCTTTTATGTTTGTTTTTGTAATCTCACAACCCACAGCTATAAAGATCAAGAAAGCAGACCTCATTGGCTCTCTAAATTGTAGTCTGTGCCTGAAATGTGGCCAGGCATACAGTTGAGGCTCTTCTTTAAAAAAAAACAACAAAAAAACCACCAAAAACCCATAAATTGGGGAAATGGGGAGGGGGGAGGAGGGACTCGACCCTTTCGCGTGTGGCACCCCCGAGGCTGGCAGGACCCTCCTCCCCCGAGAGTCCTTCAATCTCTGTCCGAAGAGCAAAAAGGGACAAGAGAAGGAAAAATTATGTTCTTACCTGTTAATTTTCTTTCCTTTAGGAGCAGCAGATGAATCCAGAGACTAGTGGGATAGCTCACATCGACCAGCAGGTGGAGATAGAGAAACTGATTAACAGGTGGTCTTATAGACTGGCATTCCTCCTGTACATCCAGTAACGCTCCTTGCCCAAGCATCCAGAGATAGGAAAATGAACATTCAAAAAACTTCTTTCCAGTAGCGAATCACAAATAGTAAACTACAGAACACAACTACCAACAATAACCCAACTGAAACGCGCCACACAGAACACCGACAGATCGTCCGCAGAAAGGGTGGGGCTCTGGATTCATCTGCTGCTCCTAAAGGAAAGAAAATTAACAGGTAAGAACATAATTTTTCCTTCCTTAGCACAGCAGCAGATGAATCCAGAGACTAGTGGGATGTAGCAAAGCAAAACTCAAACCGGGTGGGAAGCTAACGCTGCCTCCGCAATAACCGAAGCGCAAAAACTAGCCTCCGCATGGGCCGCCACATCCAATCGGTAATGTTTCAAAAAGGTATTCCCCGAAGACCAAGTAGCCGCACGGAAAATCTCCTCCAAGGAAAGACCTCCTGACTCCGCCCAAGACGCAGCCAACGCTCGAGTCGAATGAGCACGAAGCTGCTCCGGCAACCCGCTTCCCCGTTATCAAATAAGCCAAAGCAATCGTTTCTTTGACCCAACGAGCAATGGAAGCCTTAGATGCAGCCATACCTTTGTTCCTGCCCGCGAACAACACAAACAGGAGGTCCGACCGACGAAAGTCGTTAGTCACCTCCAAATAATGCAGAACAATCCTGCGCACATCCAGGAAACGCAAAGAAGAGAAGCGCTCCCCCCAATCCTCCCGCCGAAAAGCCGGGAGGAATAAACACTGGTTCACATGAAAGGAAGAAACCACCTTAGGCAGAAAGGACGGCACCGTCCAAACAGACACCCCAGCATCCCAAATGCGCAAAAAAGGTTCCCTGCAAGACAGCGCCTGCAACTCCGACACCCGTCTGGCTGAAGCCATAGCCACCAAAAACACCGTTTTCAAGGTGACATCTTTCAGAGTAGCATTAGACAAAGGCTCAAAAGGTGCCGCCCGCAATCCCCCAAGGACAAACTTAAGACTCCACGCGGGACAGGTTCGCTTTACAGGAGGCCGAATATGGTGAACCCCTTTGAGGAATCGAACCACGTCAGCTAGCGCAGAATGAGAGACCCGGCCCCTGTAACAAGCAATGGCCGCCACCTGAACCTTCAGGGAATTATAGGCCAATCCTTTAGCTACGCCCTCCTGCAGAAAGGAAAGAATAGCCGACAGAGATGTCTGGAAGGGCGAAAGACCCTGCCCCCTACACCAAGACTCAAAAACTCTCCAGACTCTAGCATAGGAGTCAGAGGTAGAAATCTTTTTGGCTTGAAGAAGAGTGGAAATAACCTGTTCTGAATAGCCTCTACGTCTCAGCCGCGACCGTTCAAGAGCCAGGCCGTAAGACCAAAGTGGGACGGATTTTCCATGGAGATTGGACCCTGAGTCAGCAAGTCCGGAGTCACCGGGAACGTCAGCCGATCGCCCGCCGACAGCTGAATCAGGTCCGCGTACCACGGCCAACGCGGCCAATCTGGAGCCACTAGGATCACCCTGCCCGGAAAGAGAGAGATGCGGTGCAACACCCGACCTATCATTGGCCAAGGAGGAAATACATAAAGAAGGCAACCCGGAGGCCACGGGAGGGCTAACGCGTCCACCCCCTCCGACTCCTGTTCCTTGCGTCTGCTGAAGAACCGAGGAAGCTTCCGCATTGCGGGACGAGGCCATGAGATCCATCTCCGGAAGACCCCACCGTAGGACCAGCAGATCGAACGCCCGAGCGGACAGCTCCCATTCGCCTGGATCGAGAAGATTTCTGCTGAGGAAATGTGTGCCGCCGAGAGAAGAGGAACATGCACCTCCGCCCATCGAAACAGAACCAACGCCTCGTCGGCCAACTGAGGACTCCGGGTACCCCCCTGGCGATTGATATACGCCACCGCCGTGACACTATCCGAAAAGACCCTGGTCGGACGGTCCTGAAGCATGGACTGAAACGCCAGAAGCGCAAGCCTGATCGCCCTCAACTCCAGCATATTGATTGACCACTGGGCCTCCTCCTGGGACCAAACTCCCTGCGCCGAGGCCTGCAGGCACTGGACTTCCCAGCCCAGAAGACTGGCATCCATCATAATCACGAACCGTCGCAAGCGGCATGCCGCGGAACAGATTGATCTCGCTGAGCCACCACCGCATGCTGCGGGACGCCTGAGGACTCCACTGGAGACGCCAATCGTAGTCCTGAGACACAGGGGACCACCGGAAAAGAAGAGACTTCTGCAACGGCCTCATGTGGAACCGAGCCCAGGGAACCACCTCCAGAGCCGCCACCATCGAGCCCAGATCCTGCACATAATCCCAAACCCGAGGCCTGGGCGACCGAAGAAGCAGACGAACCTGAGACTGCAACTTCTCTCCCCGGTCCCGGGGCAGAGAGCTCTTGGGAAAGTTGATGATCCACCCCAAAGACTGAAGGAGAGAGATCACTCTCTGAGTAACCGACAAACTCTCCTGCCTGGAAGAGGCGCGGATCAACCAGTCATCCAAGTAAGGGTGCACGCGAATTCCCTCTTTGCGCAGAAATTCTGCCACCACCACCATCACCTTTGAAAAGGTGCGGGGAGCCATGGCAAGACCAAAGGGCATCGCCCGAAATTGATAATGCTGGCCTAGGATCGCAAACCGAAGAAACCTCTGATGCGGAGGCCAGATCGGAATATGGAGGTACGCCTCCTTGAGATCGAGGGACGTGAGGAACTCCCCAGGTTGTACCGCTGCAATAACTGAGTGAACTGTCTCCATACGGAAATGGCGAACCCTGAGAAATTTGTTGACCCTCTTGAGATCCAGCACAGGTCTGACCGACCCCTCTTTTTTGGGCACAATGAAGTAAATGGAATACCTGCCGAGACCTACCTCTTCCGGGGGAACCGGCACCACTGCCCCCAGATCCAGAAGCACCTGAAGAGTTAGGCGGACCGAGTCTCCCTTGGCCGCCCCATTGCAAGGGGATACCAAGAAAGAATCGGCGACGGGAGAGGAAAACTCTAACTTGTAACCGTCTCGAATAATGTCCAAAACCCACTGATCCGACATTATCTTGGCCCACTCCGCCAGAAAAACAGACAGCCGCCCCCCCCAAGGGAATGGCGGAGGGAGCCAAGACCCCATCATTGTGGAGTGCGATTTGCTGGAGCACGGGCTGGCTGAACTGATGGGGGTTTCGCTGCACGAAAGGAACTCTTTTGTGGAAACCTAGGTCTCAAAGTAGTGAAGGAACCGTAAGCAGGCTGAAAGGATGGCTTACCTGGCCTATATTTCTTAACATCCCGGAAGCGCGGTCTGGCAGCCGAGGATTTCAAAGGGGGTCTAGGCCTGTCCTCCGGTAAGCGCTGTGTTTTGGTATCACCAAAATCCTTCACCAACCTATCTAAATCTTCCCCAAACAACAAACGTCCTTTAAAAGGGAGTTTCACGAGCCGAAGCTTGGACGCCGCATCCACCGCCCAATTACGGAGCTACAAAGATCTGCGAGAAACCATGGAAAGAGACATTTGTTTGGCAGAAGCATGAATAATATCATATAAGGCATCCGCCAAATACGCTACACCAGACTCCAGATCAGCCACTTCCGAGGGGCAGAACCCCAAGGTACTCCAGATGCTGAGCGGGGACCAACCGACTCTTGGAAAGGTTGACCACCCAGCCCAGTGACCGGAGAAACTCAACCACCCAAGCCGTAACTCGGGCGCTCTCCTGCAACGACTTCGCCCGAAACAACCAGTCATCCCAGTAGGGGTGCACCAGAATGCCCTCCGACTGCAATGCCGCCGTGACAACCACCATCAACTTGGTGAACGTCCGGGGGAAGCACACAGAACTGATAGTGCAGACCCAACATCGCAAAGCAAAGAAAGAGCTGAGGAGAGGCCCAAATGGAAACAGGCAAGCAGGCCTCCACCAGAGCGAGAGAAGTCAGGAACTCCCCCGGCTGAACCGCCAGAAGGACAGACTGCAGTGTGTCCATGCGAATAAAAGGGAATTCTGAGAGTCCTGTTGACCTCAGTTTAAACCAAGGATGGGCCAAAAGGTCCCCTCCCTTTAGGGCCCCACAAAGGAAATGGCGTACCAGCCGATACCGCACTCCTGAGGGGACACTGGACAACTGCTTTGAGATTTAGCAAGCGCTGAAGGGTCTGGCGAAAGGCTAGCGTCTCCCGTGCCACCTGACATGGAGAGGCTAGATATGATCCGGCAGAGAGCGGGCAAAATTCAAGTACATAACCGTCCCGCACCACCACCAGGACCCACTGATCGTACGTGATCTCGGCCCACTTGGGAAACAAGTTGCGAAGCCGGGCACCCACGGGAACCAAAGGGGGCGCTGGCAAAGAGCCATCGCGCAGGACGGGCAGCAGGGGAACCGGGGGGGGGGAACTCCCAGCCCCCCGACGGGCCCCCTGAAAGGACTGAATGCGCTAAGCCAACCGACCCCGGGGAAAAACCGGAAGCCTGGAAAGAAGCAGTCCCATGCCCCAGGCAAAACTTGCGAAAGTCCCGCAGACGCCCCTGGGCAATGCCAACCTGAGACGCCGGGCGGGCACGGTCCTCAGGCAGACGGGGCACCTCAGAGTCCGTCAGAGTCTGAACCACCGGATCTAAGTCCTCTCCAAACAAAAACAACCCCCGAAAGGGAAATTTTGGGAAGTTCAATTCTGGACGCGGCAACTGCCGACCAAGCGCGAAGCCACAAGGTACAGCGTGAGGCCACCAAAAGTCCCAGACTTAGCTGCAGCAAGTCACAAAGAACAACCGAGAGGAACGAGGCAGTCATCTCAATCTTCACCACCTCCTGATCCACTAAGGACCAGTCATCAGACTCACGATCCAGGACACGCTCAGACCACCGAAACACGGTGCGAGCCACCATCCCCACACAAATAGCCGCCTGGACCCCCAAGGCAGAGACATCAAAATTATACTTAGCAGTGTCTCTAACGTACGCTCCTCAGAGACCCTAAGAGCAGAACCGTTCATAACAGGCACGGTATGCCGCTTAGTAAGTGCCGAGACCACCGCGTCCCCCATTGGCGAAATTAAGGTAGCCCTATCCTCCTCCGGGATGGGATACCCATGAGCCAAGGCGCACACCAAACGAAACGGCGCCCATAGGCCACTGCGCCAGCACAAAATCCCGAAAATCCTGACGCACAGGAAAAGAGCGGGAAAGAGGACAGACCCCCTGAAGCAGAGGGGCCCCCATACGCGGGGTCTCCGGTGGCGCAACTTCAAAAATGCAGCACCAAGGAGACCTGCTACATCAACTCTAAAAACTCATCCCTCTGAATAAAAAGCGCACCACGGACGCATCTGCTCTGGAAGACGGGAAACCCGCCGCCCCGCTGCCAGCGGGCGTCCCCTCTAGAGGATCCTGGAAGCCCGCCAAAGCGGCCAGGTCCTCAATCATGCCAACACGCTCCTCCGACCACCAATTTGCAATCCAAGCCCCCCCGCGGGCGCTTAGATGAGGGAGGAGGAAGAGGGGACGCCAAACGAAAAGAGGGAGGCAAAGCCATAGGGGGCGCGAAGGGAAACCACCCCCGAAACCCCCCAGGTGCACGTGGGACCCCCAATTATCTGCACAAAGAAAGAAATTAAATTGGGGGCAAAAAACCCCTGGGAGTCCCCAGGGACTCCCTGCCCCAGCAGGGGTCCTTGCTGAAACCTGCCCCTGTGTTTGCAATACAGGGGGAAGGTCACCTGAGGTTGCAGACAAAATGGAGGGGCCAGACAGAGAAAATGGCGAAGTTCCCGCCAAAAATGCTCCCTCCATGGCCTGTAGCGGCTGAGAAGCCTGAACAGTCCCAGACGCTAAAACAGGCAAGTCGGCATCAGCTGTCAAAAAATCAGCTGAGAGGGAATCCTTCGGGGAATCCCTCCGTGGGCGGTTGGGGAAGACCGGGCTTCCCCACTGCTCCCAGCCGACTCGCGAGGCACCATCGGCGGGGAGCTCTGGGCGCCTGCAGTCGCTGCCGACGGAGCTCCATCACCTCACCGGCCCAAACTACCAAGTTCAGTCCGACCGCGAGTGCCTCGCGGCTGGACCGAATTGTGTCCCACTCCCCCGGAGGACACAATTGCTCCATATGCGACCTAGCTAGAAACAAAGTGCCGGTTAGATGAAAAAATACAGTAAAAAACACTAAACTGACAGGGAAGCAACCCTGCAGACCGGCACTACCTCAGGATATTTTTTTTTTTTTTTTTACAGAACAGACTCCACAGGCTCTCGAAGCAATATGCCTTGCTTGATTTAGGGGGCAAGGCTTACTGCTGAGGCTCCTCTAAAAAAATGTGGGGAGGTGGAGGAAGTGGGGGGAGGGACCCCGCTCGAGATCCACCGGGTTTGACACCCCCGAGGTCGGACGGACCCCCAAACAGGGCCCGCCCAAGCTCTGTCCGGCCAAAAACAGGGACTAGAAACCCCCTAAACAAATTCCAACAGCCCTACCAAGGGAGATGGGTACAGATCACTCAACACCTGCTGGAGACTGAAAGAAGACTGATGTAAATAGAGAAGGGAGTATATTATATACTGTCCCACAGTTTTGTTTTCAGTCTCCACCTGCTGGTCATGATTGGATATATACCCATTCGTAAAGATTAACCTCTACTGGTCTGGAGAGTGCTAAAGAAATAAGGTATAAAACAGTTTTAGTACATTACCAGTCTCCCATATATTCCAGGAATTCTGCCAGATTTTTTCTCTTCCATTAGAGCATCAAGAACCTTTCCTCGACTATTGTTCATGGCCAGATAACTTTTTGCTTCTTCTACTTTCTGACGAAGATCTCGAACAACAAGTTTTATATCTGCTTCTTCTTTTGAAAGTTTCTCAAGTTCATTTTCTTGCTAAACCAAATTAAAAAAAACCCCAACATTACAACCACCATAGTCTGAAAAAAGGTTATATATGGCTTAGTATTTTTTTTTCATATATATATATATATATACACATACACACACACATCTCAAAGAAATGTATATATGTATAATCAGAGACTTTGCCACACTTTTTATAATTCCAAATTTAAACAATGCACTGGCTCTTAACAGTCCTCATTAGGGAGAGACAATTCACATATCAGAGTGACTTACTTTGAAAATAAACAAAGAAAAGAAAATTATACATAAGATATTGTAGTGTTACTTCTTCCATTAATTTCAAGGACCTTTTAACTAGAGTCAATCACTTATGCTATTCTACAGAAGGGGCAGACATTATTACTATTTTCCCTTCAAGAAAATATCTTAATTGGGAGGGTTCATAGAAAATATAAGATGTTTGATCCAAATAGATCATACATTTACATGGATATCTTAATTGAAATTTAGTTCCCAAAGCAATCACAAATTGTCTCATTTCTAGAAACCGTTTTTCTGGCTTGTGTTATTTTCAAGACATCTGGAA